>NC_090933.1:968909572-969212602 GCF_040938575.1 Ambystoma mexicanum | reverse complement strand
ATGGTTCCTACCTATTCTATAAGTAAATGAATTATCACTTATCTATACTGCTCAATGACAGTGATACTTAGAATCACACGCTGCCGGCATCGCAGGCAGAATGCAAGGAATATGGGTACACACGTTCATGTAAAAATAAAGTTTCTATGGTAACTGTGCTAGACATAGAAGATGTCTTGCTGAGTGTTTGACGGTATGTGCAAGCGGCCATTTTAGGAGGAGGTTTGCACAATATGAGGGATATGAAATCCTTTGATAATTTAGGTAACTTCTGTTGCCTGATGTACATAGATGAATAGTTATAAAAACTAGATAGTGCCTTAAATGCTGTTAGGATGTTAAACAATTGGTGCATAGCTACATCTTCTCTATTTAGATGAGACACCGCAACAAACTGTGTAAGACTACAATGTTGGGGGATGGATTACTAAAGTTAAAGTCCTACTGTTCTAGAAATTGTCTTTCCTGCTACGGAGGCCTGTATTAGGAGGAAAAAAAAATGAAATAAAATAAAAGATTACTCATATCTAGTCAATTGAAAATCACAAAACATATGTTATTAGTGTTATAAAAACTAGTCTGCTTTCCTATGGGGAAATATATAAAGCGAACAATACTACTAACGTGTCACAAAATAAGCAAATGACATTTAGTGCAAAGATTGGTTAGGTAAAAAATGAAAAAAAGTGTTAAAAACAATTTGCAATCTTAGAAAGAACCAATTTAACTACATAGGGTCATCACATGTCATAAGTTGAGCGAATATGATTTTTTAGAGGAAACAATTGAGGTCCCAATCTTCATTCATTCCGTTGGGGCTTAAGACATTGAGCCGGTCAAACCAATAGGCTTTTCTCTGTGACCTCAGTCTTTCAAGAACTCTTCTTTGGCCTTTTGGGTCTATAGTTTCCAATACTTGGAACTTTAGTTGGGAAATCCTGTGTCCTTTCTCATTGAAATGTCTTGCAACCGCCAATGTCGTGTTCCTATTCCTGATACATGAATTGTGTTCATTCATTCTTATGCATATTTTCTTCCTGTCTCCCCCACATAGTCATTGCCACACAGGCATCTTATACAATATATTACATTTTCTGTAAGACAAGTTGCATATACTCTCAATTGTATTCTTTCACCAGTACTGGGATGAAATACTGCTGATCCTTTAATTATGTTGTTGCAGTTATCGCAGTTAAGGTGTGGGAAAGCACCTTGATTTTTGCTATTCATTCGATGTTTGGTGTTGGTTTTTGTGTTGACAAGTAGGTTTCTTAAATTATTGCTTCTTTGATAAGCAAAAGTAGAGAGATTTGTAAAGAAATCTTTTGTCCTCTCATCACTGGTGAAAATGTTCCGATGTTTCGTAATGCATTGGTTTGTTGACTCTGAGTTGAGAATTTAGAGACAAACACAATTGGAGGTGAGGTTCTTTCCGTTTTCTTTATCAAAAAGATTCTCTCATATTTGGGTGCTTCTTTTCAACACCGTTGTTGTCAATTCTGCCTCTGGATATCCTCTTTCTCTGAGTTTGGTTCACAATTTAGACAATTGCGCATCCCATTATGTTGGGTCACTTACTATTCTTTTTAATTATAAGCATCTGCCTGTATGGTAAATTCTTTAGTGTTTCCTGTGGGTGAAAACTTAACCGATGCAGTAGATTATTTCTATTGGTGGGTTTAGTGAACAATGTTGTAGATATTTGGTGCTCATTTATGTTGATTTGCGCATCAAGATAGTGTTTTCCTGAATTGTATCCTGGTGTCAATTGTGTTCATGTAGATGAAGAATTCTTTAGGTTGATCAAGTCTTCCAAGTGACACTCCAGAAATATCGTCTATGTAGCGGACCCATGTCTTGATGTTTTTGGACCATATAGGATGGTTGAGAATGTGAGTTACTTCAAATTTATGCATGAAAATGTTTGTGTAGGCAGGTGCTATGGTAGCTCCCATGACTGTGCCTGATGTCTGTAAATAGAATGTTTCATTGTGCTTGAAATAAGAGTTATGAGCAATTAATTGTAGGAGTAGCATAATTAATTATTTTGAAGCTCCTATGGACTCTTCTTGTAAGAGCAGCCACTTGACCACTTCATGCCTGTGGTCATTGAGGAATGCTGGTGTATAAACTGCATACATCAATTGTGAATAAAATATCTTCATTCATTAGTTGTATCGAATTAAGGATTTGTAAGAAGTGAGTGCTATATTTAATATATGTTTTTTGTATCAATAGTTGAAGAAAAAGTCAATGTAGGTTCCTAATGGTTGTACAATGCCTCCTGTGGTTGCCACTATTTGTCATCCAGGTGGGTTTATCAGGCTTGTGTGTATTTTTGGCAACAGGTAAACATTATTTCCCATTTTTTGACAAAGTCTTTACTTTCCTTACAGGTCCAAATTGGGTCCTTCCTCTCCTCTATCTCTACTTGTGGTGTTCCCCAAGGGTCTAACCTCTTTCTCTCCCTGGCTTTTCAACCAATACCTGGCACTTATTTCCCACCACATTGCCACTCTCTGCCCCAACTTTCAGTGCTATGCGGATGAAACTCAGCTCATTTTCAGGTTCCCTTCAGCCACCTCTTCTCCGTCTCTCATCTCTGCCTGTCGGTCTGCTATCCAGGAGTGGTGTGCCACCAATGATCTCTGCCTTAATGCCAGTAAGACTGAGATTCTCCTCCGCCGCACACCCGCTCCCTCCTTTCCTGTCGCTCTCTGGCCGGCCTCTCTTGGCCCTCTTCCTGCTCCCACCTGTGAGGCTAGGAACCGTGGGGTCATCTTCGATTCCACACTCTCCTTCTCTCCTCACATCTTTGACGTCTCTAAGAAGTCAAACTACCAGCTGCACCTCCTCAGAGGTATTCTTCCTTTCCTCCCCTTCCCCCAGAAGCTCACTGTGTCCAGAGCTCTGGTTCTCTCTAGGCTGCGCTACTGCAACCAAATTTTCCTGCCTCTACTCTCCGCCCTATGAAACTCATCCAAAACAGGACTGCAAGATTTGTCCTTGGCCTCAAGCCCAGGGATCGTATCTCTCCAGGACTGAAATCTCTGCACTGGCTCCCAGTGGCGGCAAGGTTTAAGTTCAAAACCCTCTGCATTGTCAACAAGGCCTTCTGGAGCCTGGGGCCTCAATACCTTTAACTCTCTCTTCCTAAATATCTTCCTACCCGGGCCCTTCGCTCACCCGCCTCTAAATCCCTCAGGGTCAGTCGCATCTCCAAGCAACGAGTTGGTGGTAGATCTCTTTCTTCAGCTGGGGCCTCCCTCTGGAACAGCCTCCCTGCCTCTCTGAAAATTGAGGAGAACCATCTCCGGTTCCAGAAGCACCTCAAGGCCTTCCTCTCTGCTTCTGCTTTCTCTCCCCTGCTGAATTCCAGGCTGAATCTGGAACTGCACTGGTCACCTGGCTACCCTCTGTTCTCAGGCCCAGGTCTGCTCCCGCCAGTTGCACACCTGCACTGCCCCTGAGGCAACCCTTGCACTCTGGGGCTGTTTCTGTATCCCTACCGCCCCCTACCAGCACTCAACACCTGATGTCTGCACTTACCTTACACCTGCCACCAGCTGGCTGCACTTCTTATTTATTGTTCTTATTCATGGTTTTTATTTACTTACTATTTATCCTATGCACTGCACTTCCCCCTCGCAGTTTTCCCCTCCTCCTCCCCTGCACTTGTGCAATCTCAATGTCACCTCGCCTACTAAGATCATTGTCTGTGTCTTCCCTCGGTTCCCCTCCCCTCGTTGCGCCTTGAAACACCTGTGTATAGGCGCGTTATAAATGCCATATCATATCATACATAAAGTTGGTTTCAATGGTATACGGAGTACCCGAGGAATCCTCTGTGCTCGAAAATATCACTCCAATGTCACAGTGTGAAGCTTCCTGTTGGTATCTTTCCTTATAACATATTTCAGCTGCCTGATCTTCTACTGTGGGTCAGTATGTTGCATTGATTGATGTGTGGCTTTGATCAAATTAAGAATAGCATCCGAATAGCATCAGAAGAAAAACTGAGTGTCGTTGCTCTATGGTCAGTAAGGTGTTCAATATCTTCATATAATATTATGGTGTGCCACCGCTGAAATTAAAATTGCATGGAAGAACTAGCTACTGCAAATAATTGAGTAAGCGGGCCCCACTTGTTAGTATATTATTTTTTTGATATCAAGTAGAGAATCTCTTTAATTTATGTAAGATTGTGAGTGGGTTGCAACCCACTGTGACACGCCTCCATGCTGGGAATGCAAAATAATGATAGCGAGTAAATGACCTGGCTAATTAGCATTCGGTGTGGACTGCACACCGTTATTACCACGCAGTTGGTATTTCTTAATTTACTTGTTCCTTCTTCATAAACATATTGGTGAAAAGAACATAGTCAAGGTGATTCAGGGTTACTAAATCATTTATTTGCAAATGCAAATAGCTGCCAATGCATTTCGGAAGTATTCTTATGCTCCTTACTTATACCAGTCAATAAAAAAGGTGATTGAAATAATCCAGCTACGTACCACCTTTTATCGATGTTAGATGTTACTGGGGAAATGTTTGCCCTGTTACTGCTTAAAGCACTACAGGAATGGGCTGTGCAAGCTAGGATCTTGGAAACATTTCAAACGGGTTTCCTATATGGTTCATCAACAACACACACCATATTGCTCATAGACTCCTTGGTTAGATCTGCTATGGAAAATTATGCATTGCTTTTATATGTGCTATTTGTCGATTTGCGTACAGCGTTTGACACGGTAGATCGCAGCAGGCTATGTTAATGTTAAGGTTTTTATATCACGCACAGGTGCCACTTGCATGGTCTCTCGGCACTCTAGCGGTTCTGTGAAAGAAAAGAAGGGGGGTAGGTTAGTGGGAGGAGCAGGCGAAAGAGCAAGGGATCTGTGAAGTGCTGTTGGCAGCTTAAGTTCGGATGTACCGTTCACTGAGTTTGGGTACGAGATTCAGAAGGCGGACGTCATGTGGTGTTGTGCAAGGTTGTGTGTGCTATGTCTTGTTGCAGTGTTGTGAAGTGTGTGCGGTTTGCTGTGTGAGGAGTTCTGGTTGTTTTAGTTCAGTATGTGAGAGATGTATGCAGAGGGTTGACTGTTAGTAACAGTTTGAGTTGTTTTTGGCCATGACTGATCTTCAGCTTTTCTGGTTTATTTGTTGTATCTTCCCTTCTTTGTGTGCCCTTTCTAGTTGTGTAGGTAAAGTCGCCTCTGGTTGAAGGATTCCTGCGCTACTTTGCTACTCTGTCGGTTGCCTGAATTGTGAGTGCAGTCCGTATTTCTGATTAGATGCCCGTTCCTAGCCCAGAGAGTGATCAGCCAGGTGGGGAATTCTTTAAATGGATTCCCTGGGGGGGGGGTTAAGTTCTAGAAGGGGGTAGTTAGTGTTTGGTCCAGTTCCATCTTGTTGCCCTTACTCGTGGCATGCCTGGGGGTGACCCTCCCTTTCCCATTTCCATCCCTGGGTTTTCCTTGGCCTACTTCCCTGGTCCTAGTGTTTCTGGATTATCATCCTCTCTTTTTACCGGGGTTCTATGTTGGCTGGGAAGATGGGTGGAGGTAGGGGTGCTTCTCTTTCCGATCATAACCCTCAATCTTGTTTTTCCTGGTTACTTCTCTTTTTTCCATGCTTGGTTGATCGGGAGGTGTGCAGGCGTCCTTCAGTCGACTTTGTTGTGTTCAGAGTTGAAGAGTCAGGTTTTCAGCAGTTCCCTGAATTTTGCACGGTTCGAATTTCCCTCGGTAAGCAGGAGAATGCTGAGCCACCACCTATTATGTTCTTCTGGTACCATTTGGGTTCAAGACAGATGTCGTTGCAGGATCTCAGGGTTCTAGCTGGTTTGTAGATGGAGAATTTCTCTTGGAAAAAGTGTCCGCCCTGGCTGTGTATTGCTCTGTGCGTTATGCACAGGGCTTTGAAGGAGATTTTCTTTTTGACCAGAGCCAATGTAACATCCTGAGTGCTGGTGTGATATGATCTCTTTTGCTAAGTTTGAGGAGGAGTCTGGCCGCCGCATTTTGTATTCATTATAGTTTCCTCATTAGGTATTCTGGCATTCCGAGGTACATGCTGTTAGCACAATCAATCCTGGACATAATGAGGGATATGATGGCCACTGTTTTGTGCATGAAGGAGAGGAATAGTAGGATTATTTCTATCATTTTTTAGGAGGAAGAAGCATTTCCGGATTATTGCATTCACTTGGGGTTAAAGTGCTAACTCATTGTCCATGAGGATTCCAAGGTTCTTTACAGCTCTCGATGGCATTGGTTGCTTTCCCAACTCTATTGGCCATGATATGTGCTGGTCATTCCCTCTGTCTTCTGGTCTAAATATGATTTCAGTTTTGTCAGAATTGATTTTGAGTTCATTAATGTTCATCCATTGGTAGAGCTCATTGAGACACTCTCCTAGGGGTGCATTCTCTTATTGTATGTCCCTGAATATGAAGAGGATTTGTGTATCGTCTGCAGAGTTGTATCATGTTGGCCTGTGCCTTTTGATGAGGTTGATTGGCAGTGTCATGTAGATGTTGAAAAGAAGTGGGGATAGTGAGGAGACTTGTGGTACTCCACAGGAGGAATCCCATGGTGTGGATTACGCAAGGAATGATTTGATCCAGAGCAGTGCTGTCAGTGAGCCCTATTTCTTCGATTCTTTTTATTAGGATGTTGTGGTTGACTGTGCCGAAGGCAACTGAGAGATCGAGTAATATCAATGCTGATTTGGTGTTGGTGTATTGCCATTTGTGTGCGTTGAGATTGTATCTGTGCTCGGGATGCTATTTGCTGTTGTATGCTCTGTGTCTGTCCTTGTTGCTGCATATCTCGGAGGTAATACCCATCTTGCCCTCCCTGGTACCCTTGCTGCCTTTGCTCCCCCCATCCTTGTTGCATCCCCCTTTGTCTGCATATATGAGAAATGTGACCTAGCTGCCCGCAGGTCCAGCACTGAGGCAGCTGCCTTGCTTGCCATGGGTAACCTCCTCCTCCCTCGCCTGGGCCCTGTGGCATTTGCCGCGCATATTCCCTAAAACCCCCATAGGTTGGTGTGATTGTGGGCCAAAACACTGTCCCCGTCGGAACCCTCCCCTGCCACGATAGTTCTGTTGCTATCCGCCCCTTCCCATGTATCCTCCTCCCATGGGCAGTGCATATTGTTGCATTGTGTTTTACTGTGGTTGCTGTTGGACCTGGGGCTAAGGTTGGGAGGTCACTGTTCGTGTTTGTGGGCAGGGGCTTGTCAGCAATGCTCCTTCTAGTGCATATTTTGACAATTTCCGTTGGACCAGTTTTGCCTCATCTGCCTTCCTTTCTTCTGCCTTTTGCTTCACCTTTTCTTGCCATAGCGTACTATGGTGCACTATGGTGAGTTGTATGTCTGGCCACGCCTTCTCCTACATCCCTACCCATTTTTTTTCTCCCAAAACATCAGCCTATTCAATGAGTCCTCCGAGGCATCACAGAGGTTCCAGTAAGTGATCAAGCAGCTCAGTGTGAGTTTCACCAATATCGGTAAAGTGTTGAATTCTAAATACATCATTTCCATGGCTGAATGGGAAGGTAATCTCAGTAGTCTCCTAAGAATAACATACTCCAATTTTGTTACCTCTGGCATGTTCCCAAAGACCCATGTCTCTGCCGCATACAGTAAAGTTGGTATGATTTTCACTTCATAGAGCTTAGTCAAGAGTGCTGCTGATTACCCCCCCTCCCTAGTTGGCAAAATAACTAATTGTACCGGCAATCTGGGAGGTCTTCATTTTTAGTTGATCAAAATGTAAGACACCCTGTAGTTTTGAGTCTGAAGTAATATCCAGATATTTGTTATCGGAGACTACCTCAATGTCTTCCCCATCCATATTCCATTTCAGCCTTTTCGCCTTTTGTTTTAGAGTTATTTACTATTAGGCAGTTTATTGCCGAATATGGGTTCAGGGTACTTAGGGATAGCTGGGGACCTCCTGGGGTTAGATTGAGTAGAGCAAGGTTATCTGCATAAGCCAACCACTGTAAATGGGTATCGCCCACTTTAGGGGGATGGTATTAGGGTTTGGAATTACCCCTCCCAGGTCTGCCAAATACAGGTTGAAAAATATTGGTGCGAGGATGCATCCCTGTTTGAGCCCCTTTCTTTGTTGTTATCCAGGTAGATGTCCTACCGTGTTGGTCCAGGTGGATCTTAACTCTAGTTTGTTCGTGAAGATGAATGTTCATGTTTAGCAAGCCTAACAGGATATTCCAGCTGCGCAGCTTCCTCCACAGCCTTCACCTTTCTACGGCATCACTGACTGTGCTGAAATCTATAAAGGCCACATAGGAGCAGTGCTACAAAGGGCCAATGCATCTGCCTGCAGATGGGTAAGCTGGATTGCCCCTATACACTCTGTTTTAAAAAAAAGTAATTTTACTCCTAATTTGGCGGAACTGCCGTGCTTTGAACCACCTTGCACTGCCTGAATCCGGAATTGTGCAGCAGTTCACCCGCAGCACTTCTCTGCCGACACGCAGCAGACCTCCATTGCCGGCCAAGAGGCAGACGCACTCCAAGATGGCCGTTCGGCCAATCCGAAAGACCAGCAGCATCCTGAGTGCCTCAGCGGCACCAACACGGCCACCGATTGGCCGCTGCCCCATTTATTTTGTCCAATGAGAGCCGGCAGGCGAGAGCCGGCCCTCCACACGAAGACAGACACACAAAGGCTACCCCTGTCTTGAGCCTGTCTGGAGCCGTAGGAGCCTGGGGCTTCGAGCGTGCCCACCGCTCTGCTCCAGCTAAGCTGCCCATTGCTACACTGATCCCCGTAGCACTAACTTTTCTGTCTTATCTTATAACAATGCATGCTGTTTAGAATTGTCACAAGAACGTAATTGACTTTCTCAACGGAACTCTGCCTCTCTGGTATCCACACACCGGCACTCCCCCCAGTAAAGCCTCAAACACAGAACTTATTATGGTTTCTCCCATACAATGTTTTGTAATGCATAATCTGAATATCTTGTCATAGTGTGCACAAATACCATACAATGTATTGCTACTGTATTCTGTGCTTCCTGTCATGGTGTACACAAATACAGCATCTGTAAGTGTAGACAGGTTACTGCGCTAGATACCTAATACACTCAGTAATTTGAATGCTAGCTTCAACTGTCGCTCAGATATTCTCGGCACTGCCACTACCGTTTCTTAGCCTCTATTGTTTGCATATTGCCCATAGCTCTATCGGCTTCTCCGGGGGATTATTGTCCTAAGGGAGTATACGCCGATGAGACTGTCTTAGTATAGATTGTAACATTTATCCAACTTGTACACTCTACTACTCATATGCATGTTAGGCACCATGCACACACTGCTAATATGCGCTCATAATCCGCGAAGTTCAGATCCAGCCAACCACACTTACAACAGCAGCCATAACTCTAACGCCATGGACTTCTTGCCTAGTCCCTTCCAAACCACCACGCATCCATCCAAGCGCCCAACTACACTGCACTCCAGACAACACAGACTTAGGACCCGCACTCACCCGATGAACTTTGCTACCATGCCCTCTTCTGTCACACTCAGAAATAACCACCTAGGATCTAGGACCATCTTTAGAGCAAACACCAGTCACCACTGCTCGATAGACATCAACCTTATGAGCACTAAGGTGCACTACCAAATACCCATCCACAATACCACCAAACAATCCTCCTCGTCATGTAAAAAATTAACCACAGCTCCTAGTAAAATGAACAACCAACCCCTTCTCTACAAATGCGCCCTACTCAATGTACGCTCTCTCAATGCCCATGCGCTAGAAGTTAATGATCTAATCACCAGCCAAGATTTAGACATAATAGCCATCACGGAAACATGGCTTCACGAGGCCTCCGGCCCAACCATCACAATAACACTTCCCAAAGGTTACTCTATCCTCAAACAGGACAGACTAGCAAAAACAGGAAGGGGAGTAGCCCTAATCTTCAAAGAGAACATATCTATTAGACCTATACCCCACCAGGGAGAAGGAAATGTAGACATCCTATCTGCTAAAATAGCTCTATCGCCAAAAAATACCATAAATATACTTATAGTTTACCGCCCACCAGGAACCCCTTCTGATTTCATAGGGCAAGTCACCCACCTTCTAGGAAACAATATCCAAAAATCTACTAAAACGCTACTCCTAGGCGACATTAATCTAGGCTTCAACAACGCCAATGACAAAATTGCCACATCCTTCACGAAGGACCTTAGTGACCTTGGCTTCTCTCAGAAAATCACTTCTCCCACACACGCAAAAGGTTGCATCCTAGACTGGGTTATAGACCATAGCTGTGACACAACCATTGTATCCAATACTGCCCTCCCATGGACAGACCACAACTGCCTACAATTCACCATCCCTATAACTCCATGCGCCAAGCTCACTACACCAGCCCCGGCTACTTCAGCCAGAAGCGCTAAAAAACTCACTGCAGAGAACATCAGTGTCTATCTCAACCTCCCATGCCTAGCACCACCATTCTCACCAGACCCCATCATACTAGCGGAATTATTCAAAGACACACTGACCAATGCCATCAACACTGTCGCCCCATTGGAAAATAAAAAAGAGAAGAAATCATTCCACTCCAATTCTTGGTTCACAGAAGAGCTCCTAAATCTGCGCAACTCCAAACATCAGGCGCTTAAAACCTGGCAGGCTAACCCCTGTGACACCACTAAAGATAACTTCCGATCCATCGCAAAAAAGTACAAAGACTCCATATTCAAAGCCAAATCAGAAGCCTACAATAATAGAATCTCCTCTGCTAACTCACAAACTAAAGAACTCTTTACCATCTTTAAAGAATTAACAGTACCTCCCACATGCACTGACGAAATCGTTAAAGATGAAGCCTGGTGCTCCAGCATACAATCTGCTATGCTAAGAAAAATAGACCTCCTCCAGAACAAAATCTCAGACCATTACAAAGCTTTACCTAAACAGAACCACCAGAAGCAAACCCATCACAAACTCACAGATATCAACCCTCCTAAATTCTCTTTAACTGAAATATCTGAGGTAGACGTTTTAGACATCCTTAAACATCTCAAACCCTCGCTATGCAAGGGCGATGTATGCCCTCCCAAAATCATCAAAGAATGTGCTGAGCGACTCGCTCCTCTCATTACCGCCTACATAAACGCCTCATTCAAAAGAAGCATAGTCCCCGACTACATCAAAGAGGCATGGGTACGTCCACTCCTAAAAAAAACACACACTAGACCCCTCTCTACCTAATAACTACAGACCCATAACAACAGTCCTGTTTCTTCTTAAAATATTAGATAAGGCTGCCCACAGACAAATCCAACTGTACCTTGAAACCAAATCAATCCTAGGAAAGAGACAATCGGGGTTCGGCAAAGGACACGGAACGGAAACCGCCTTACTAGATCTAAAAAATCAAATCACCACCATCCTTGACAAGGGCAAGCCTGCCCTACTTCTGCTCCTACACCTCACAGCAGCGTTTGATCTGGTCGACCATAACACCCTCACCAACCACCTCACGCATGCTGCGCACTTCTCCAATCACGCAGCAACTTGGATCAAACTCCTTCTTAGAAGGCAGAGCAATGAAAGTGTTCTCCAATATAGCCAACGCAGAGCCCACCATCATACAATGTGGTGTCCCCCAGGGATCCTGTACCGCCCCCATGCTCTATAATCTATTTGCAAAGCCTCTTTTTGATAAACTGGATGCTCTTGGGATCACATACACAAACTATGCTCATGACACCCTGTTAGGCACAATCCTGTGCAGTTCCCTTGGGGACCACTGCAAGAAGATTAAGACTACAGGTGTAAGCAGTAAACCCAATTGGTAGCAGTCTGCATCACCCAGATTTACCTGGTAGCTGTTGCTGAGCAGTCAGACTTCTCTCAAGAAGAGTAGGGCAGTATACAGAGGCTCCACAATAGGGCTAAAAACACAGTAGAGCAAGCAAACACTGACCAGAGCTTTGTATCAAAAGTATATAATTATTTATTTAACACACACTTATACACTAGCACTATAAATCAAAGCAAGTTCAAACACAGTCAGAAAAGTATACACACCTCCATTAAGAATTATCAGACAAGTCTAAGTCAAAACACCACTATTTGTCAAAACGGATGTGAGCGCGTAACTTAGATGGCACGCCAATAATTAAATAAAAGGGAGAGAAAAAGGCAGGTCATGAAAATAAAACAGTTCCCAACACTTTTATAAGACCAAACCAAGTTAGTGAAGGTAGAGTCTACTGTAGAGCCAAAATTCATAGGCCAGGCCCACTTTAAATGGAGCAAGGTGAAATGTGCCCAAGATCACACAGTTTAGAAATGCATTCTTCAAGTCTTTGTAAAAATGTTCAAAAGAGGTTGGGTCGATTCAGAAGGTAAAGTTAGAAGGTCTGAGGGCCAAACCAGTTGGAAAGCCAAGGATTTAAGGGTCACCTTTATCAAACCGTAGAAAGGGAGGCAAGGTGGAACACAGTATCTTTAAAGTTGAGGAAGCTCTGGCGGTGGCAGTTGTTCCTGGCAGCGGGTGCAGTTCGTGGTTTTGACCAGGGCAAGAGAGGATCTCGTTGAGGAGGAAACTTGGAGTCGTTGCACTGCCCAGGGAAGAGACCAGCTGCGGAGTTCGTCAGTTAAAAGGTGCGTTCCTTTTATTCGCGGTCACAGTGGTAAAGCTTGGCTATCCGGCCGCCGGGGTGCTTGGCACGGGCAATTCGACCAAGACACGTTGTGGAAGGCGAAATGGCGAACTGGTTGATCCCACCAGCTCAGAGGAAGAAGACTCTTTCAGCAGAAGATCTTCTCTCGTCGTCGGGAAAGTGGTGAGGTCGTTGCAGCAGGGCTACACCGGTGGTGTCGTCGATGCAGATGGATCAGCTTCTCCCCTCTTCGGATTTCTTAGGTCCTGTGGCGACTTCTGAAGTTCCAGTCCCGAAAGCGCTGCTTTTATGCAGAAAAACCCTGATTCAACAGTCTAGCTGTCACTCATACATGCTAAGTGGTGAGCCAGGCGGCTTACCACTGGGCCAATCAGAACAGAGTGCGACTTGAGTTGCTAAGGAAACATAGTCCAGGGTGCCCATTCCCCCACCCACACATCCTGTGGAACCCAGACAGAGTGGCACCATTTGGAGGGCTCCTGTGGAGAAGCCCGCCAAAAAAGTGGAACAAAGGGCCCGACCTTGGTTGGAGTTACAGAGACGGACACGAACGCCATTTTAGAAAAGAGTTCTGGCAAAAAGACCCAACCGGTGCTTTAATATTAAATAAATAAACCGGCGGTATCTTTAACATTGCACCAAAAAGTGGTGCATTTAAAATCAATGGGAAAATCCCATAGGAAATATTCCGGTGGAATATTTTGCGTGGTAACCACTGCCACCAGCCAGAAACTCGACAAGGGGGGACTGGACAGCGCCCCCTTGGAAACAGACCCAGGGGCAATCGAATTAACCCCTTCCTGTACTTCCACAATATGATGGTTTGTACTGGTTCTGTTCACAATTTTGGACTAGTAAAGTCAATGGTGACTTTACATGCCCTGGGAGACAGTAGTCAGTCCCAGGGTATGGAGTCTATTTTTGGGGGTCACTATGACACCCCTGTGTTACTGCATTGAGGGTGCTGTGTAACACATTAACAAAAACAGATGATACCCTATGGAGTAAAATAAAAACATAGCCCATAAGCACACAAAAAGTCAAAGACATACCTCAAATCATGCCTAAGAGTGGGAGGAAAAGAGTCTCACTCTTAGCAGGAGAAAAAAAACAAACCCCAAAAATCCAGCAAAGCTGCTGGGCGACTCACTAGGTTTGGGAAATTAGCCTTATAAGAGAATTCTCCCTAACACTCGCCCATCCCAGACTAAGGGACAGGAGGATTGAATCTACTCCTGGATGAATCTCATACCTCTAGTCGGTTACAAACACCCTAGAGAGACCATCAGCATTTTGGTGGTGACACCTTGACTTGTGTTCAATGGAAAAATCAAAGGTTTTCCTTTGTAAGCTATATGACCTACAAACCCTTTGAGGAACATCTTCCTTGTTAAATCTATAGGGGATCTGGTTGACCAGTCCCTCAGAAGTTGGTACAACTTCTGAACCTGTGTTAGGCGTTTTCAAGGGGTCCTTATAAAGGATTCCCTTAGATCTAGAGGGGCCTCCAGGGTTCCTCACCACCTCTCTGTTGGGAGCAGGTTGGATCTCAGGCCTCTTGGTTGGAGGGGTTGGGGTTAGGCAATCTACCAGCTTCCCATTCCTCTTAGATCTATCCTTACCTATTTTAGGAGTTGCACTCCCAATACTAGGATTTGGGTTGGAGTCTTCAGTAGAAGGTCCAACAGTCTGAAGGTTTTTGGCCTTAGACTTTTCTTTTCTGGTTTTCCACCACCACTGAGAATTACCAGTTCTCTAAGGCCTAGATAGGGGTCCAGCTGGTCTATCCACCTCTTCCTCAGAAGCAGGGGGAGTCAGAGACTCTAAAACTGGGGGAACAATGATGGAGCTTGGTTCGGGCTCCATTTCCCTAACATTTTAGCCTGAAATTTGCTTTGGTTAGAGGTCAATTTACTAACACCAGGGCTTGTAGTGGGGTTCTCTGTAGAGGATCCCACAGGCTTAGAGTGGTCCCATAAGGTGGCCTCTAGCCAATTTGGTTAGGTTCTGTGTCTCCATACTGGGAGGCCTGGGGGTACTGAATACTACTCCTAGAGCTTTTAGATCATTCCCCAACAGGACTCTCCCAGGCACCTCAGTCTGAACACTGACAGGGATCCTCACTGTCATGCTATTACACTGAATGAGAGCTGGTAGAATAGGAACCATCTGGACAGGGCCTCCAGAATTTCTAGTGGAACCCTTGGGTGCCTTAGCCACATCCTCAGGTTTGAAAAAGCGTTCATCTACTACTGTTCTGCTGGCCCCAGAGTCTCTCCTGGCAGGAGTATCCTGGCCATTGATAAGAACACTGTCCATGTAATATATTTTAGAGTTTGCTGGTAGGGAATCATACACACACATATTCTGTTTGCTAACCAGACCCATGGACTCTAAGGATACTGTTGCTTGAAGACTCAAGGGTTCTTCAGCAAAGACTTCAAAGTGAGCACTAGCCACTTGTACTTCCTCCTCAGGAGTGAAGGCTAAGGAGACTGTGCTGATCCCTGCAAGTTTACCCTTACATCTGGGATCTCCTTTGATACGGTCAGTTTCCCCACAGAGATAGCATGTTCCAAATGCTCTCTGGAAGGGGGGCTTCTGCTGAGCTCTTTCTGGTTGGACACCAGAGGACTCACTAGCCCTATTTGGTTTCCCTTGGGGCTTAACCTGGTTATTTTGTGGTTTTGGGCCTTCTTTGGAATGGGAGGTATTAGAAGTCTCTTGGTTCCCTTTTGGTGGCTGTTTTCCCTCATCCTTTTTCTGAGTGACCCCTGAATCCTTGTGAGTAGCCCTGTTGGCAACCCACAAGTCAGCAGCCTTAGCTAGCTTCTTGGAATCTATTTCCTTTGAATCAGCCAAGTGCTGTCTGAGTTCAGGAGAGCAGGCATCATAAATAGTCTCCAACATAACAGGATTTCTCATTCCCTCATAAGTGTTCACTCTGTAACCCTTTATCCATCCCTCTAAGTTCTTCAAACTTTCACTCACCAAGGTAGCCCAAGGGGTACCGTCTTGCTTTTTGAGGGTCCTAAACCTCTTAAGGTACTGGGAAGGGGTCTTCCCAAATCTAGCTATTAAAGCTAGCTTCACACATTCATAGTCCATCCTATCCACCTCCCCCAACTCCATTACCACATCAGATGCAACAGGGGGGAGCCTAGAGAATAACCAAGGAAGCAACTGATTCCCTGTGATGTCCTGGAGCCCATGATTATACACAAGCATAGCCAACCAATCCAACACATCCAACTTAGGTTCATACATACCCACAATCTCTTTAGGCATCCAGGGTCTTTTGGGACTGGAACTCCTAGAGGATCCGGGGAGAGAAGCATTTTCCACAGACAATTTCTTCATCTCCAGCTCATGTTTGAGCTCCATTTCTCTGAGCCTTAGTTCTTGGTGCTTTTGTTCAGATTGGGCACTCATTCTTTTGAACTCTAATTCAAGCATCATTTTTTCTAGTTCAATGAATTCAGGACTTAATGTGGGACCTGACAAAGGTCCAGTAGACGCAGCTTGAGGTGCTAGAGCAGGCAGAGGGCCAGTCGGGACAGTTACATTGGCCTCACCTTCCTCTTCCAACTCTATAACATTACTATCAAAACTTTGATCCATGTTAACCCCATTACTGTTGGTTACATTTGTGGGGGAGGTAGGCTCATCTGAACCACTACCCAGACATTGGTTTTCTAACAATCTTTCTATCAATTCCATTTTATTGCCTTTTACAGGAAGATCCTTATGTCTACAAAGGACTCTTAAACAATCAGCAGTTTTTGCAGAAAAGGACTCCTGGCTGTAACTTTCCATGTTAGAAAATTAACTTATTCTAGTGCTAAGCTTTGTGGTTAGTTGCACCAAAGTATTAGAAGCACTCTACAATGTATCCCCAATACAAACCCCACCGCTGTACACCAGTGTTAGGCAGAATCCTGTGCAGTTCCCTTGGGGACCACTGCAAGAAGATTAAGACTACAGGAGTAAGCAGTAAACCCAATTGGTAGCAGTCTGCACCACCCAGATTTACATGGTAGCTGTGGCTGAGCAGTCAGACTTCTCTCAAGAAGAGTAGGGCAGTATACAAAGGATACACAATAGGGCTAAAAACACAGTAGAGCAAGCAAACACTGACCAGAGCTTTGTATCAAAAGTATATAATTATTTATTTAACACACACTTTAAGAAATACACTAGCACTATAAATCAAAGCAAGTTCAAACACAGTCAGAAATGTATACACACCTCCCTTAAGAATTATTGGACAAGTCTAAGTCAAAACACCACTATTTGTCAAAACAGATGTGAGCGTGTAACCTAGATGGCACTCCAATAATTAAATAAAAGGGAGAGAAAAAGGCAGGTCATGAAAATAAAACAGTTCCCACACTTTTATAAGACCAAACCAAGTTAGTGAAGGCAGAGTCTACTGTAGAGCCAACGTTCATAGGCCAGGCCCACTTTAAATGGAACAAGGTGAAATGTGCCCAAGATCACACAGTTTAGAAATGCATTCAAGTATTTGTAAAAATGTTCAAAAGAGGTTGGGTCGATTCAGAAGGTAAAGTTAGAAGGTTAGAAGGTCTGGGGGCCAACTCAGTTGGGAAGCCAAGGATTTAAGGGTCACCTTTAGCAAACCGTAGAAAGGGAGGCCAGGTGGAACACAGTACCTTTAAAGTTGAGGAAGCTCCAGCGGTGGCAGTTGTTCCTGGCAGCAGGTGCAGTTCATGGTTTCGACCAGGGGAAGAGAGGATCTCGTCGAGGAGGGAACTTGGAGTCGTTGCACTGCCCAGGGAAGAAACCAGCCGCAGAGTTCTTCGGTTAAAAGGTGCGTTCCTTTTATCCGCGGTCACATTGGTGAAGATTGGCTATCCGGCCGCTGGAGTGCTTGGCGCGGGCGATTCAACCAAGAGACATCCTGGAAGGCGAAATGGCGAACCGGTTGATCCCACCAGCTCAGAGGAAGAAGACTCTTTCAGCAGAAGATCTTCTCTTGTCGTCGGGAAAGTGGTGAGGTTGTTGCAGCAGGGCTCCACTGGTGGTGTCGTCGTTGCAGATGGATCAGCTTCTCCCCTCTTCGGATTTCTTAGGTCCTGTGGCGACTTCTGAAGTTCCAGTCCCGAAAGCCCTGCTTTTATGCAGAAAAACCCCCATTCAACAGCCTAGCTGGCACTCATACATGCTAAGTGGTGAGCCGGGCGGCTCACCACTGGGCCAATCAGAACAGAGTGCGACTTGAGTTGCTAAGGCAACACAGTCCAGGGTGCCCATTCCCCCACCCACACATCCTGTGGACACAGACAGAGTGGCACCATTTGGAGGGCTTCTGTGGAGAAGCCCGCCAAAAAGTGAAACAAAGGGCCTGACCTTGGTTGGAGTTACAGAGACGGACACAAATGCCATTTTAGAAAACAGTTCTGGCAAAAAGACCCAACCGGTGCTTTAATATTAAATAAATAAACCGGCGGTATCTTTAACATTGCACCAAAAAGTGGTGCTTTTAAAATCAATGGGAAAATCCCATAGGAAACATTCTGGTTGAATATTTTGCGTGATAACCACTGCCACCAGCCAGAAACTCGACAAGGGGACACTGGACAGTGCCCCCTTGGAAACAGACCCAGGGGCAATCGAATTAACCCCTTCCAGTACTTCCACAATATGATGGCTTGTCCTGGTTCTGTTCACAATTTTGGACTAGTAAAGTCAATGGTGACTTTACATGCCCTGGGAGACAGTAGTCAGTCCCAGGGTATGGAGTCTATGTTTGGGGGCCACTATGACACCCCTGTGTTACTGCACTGAGGGTGCTGTGTAACACATACACAAAAACAGATGATACCCTATGGAGTAAAAAAAAAACATAGCCACTAAGCACACAAAAAGTCAAAGACATACCTCAAATCATGCCTAAGAGTGGGAGGAAGAGTCTCACTCTTAGCAGGAGAAAAAAACAAACCCCAAAAATCCAGCAAAGCTGCTGGGGGACTCACTAGGTTTGGGAAATTAGCCTTATAAGGGAATTCTCCCTAACACCCCCAGGTGCTCCTTCCCCTCACCGGGAGCTAGCTCCAAGACGCGACAACCCTTCAACAAATGTACTCCACAATCCAAGCATGGATGGCCACGAATGTCTTATGCCTTAATGGGGATAAAACTGAAATCCTCATTCTTGGTCAAAAATCCACTCTAGCCAAACTGGGTCCGACCTATCTAAACTTCTGCATTGACAACTGTGTCATCCCAGTCCTGTCCTCTGTTGAAACGCTCGGAGTCCACATTGATGCTACACTATCCATGGATAAACAAGTTAGCGCCATTGTCTTGGCCTCCGCTCTGAGTACCAAACTTTTCAATGCTATAAAGCCATTTCTAACAAAAGACAAATGCCTCTCCATTGCCAGAGCCACCATGGGAGCCAAACTGGACTACTGCAATTCCCTCCTAGCTGGTACATCAAAAAGAAACCTAGCCAGACTCCAAACCACCCAAAACAACTCTCTTAGAGCAGCTCTCAGTATTCCTAAAAGAGAACACATCTCTCAAGTAAGAAAAGCTGTACACTGGCTACCAGTAAAAGAGCAAACCACGTTCAAGATTCTCTCTACCACACACAAATGCATCAACCTTACCGCACCTTCTTACCTATATGACACTCTAGCCAGAACACTATCTACAAGGCCTACCAGACTAGGGTACACCAACCAATTTACAGTGCCGCGAATTATTAGGGCCACGGCAGGAGGAATAGGATTCCCTTATCTTGCCCCTAAGCTATGGAACGCGCCCCCACCGCCCTCAGAGCTGAAACCTCTCTCCATGCCTTCCGCAAAAACCTAAAAACTGCCCTCTTCAATTAGCTACTAACTCATTGTCTGTACTTCGCATGCAGCTATGCTATCTGCACCTATTGTAACGAGCGCCACAATGCCACCTCCGTTTTTTATGTTGTACGTGCCTGTAACTAAGCTATAAACATCTACTGTAACCAGCTCCACAATGCCCACGGGCTGCTGTGCGCTTAACAAATGTGAATAAATAAATAAATACACTGGTGTTTTATGTATCAACCAGGGCTGCTGCACAATGGTAACTATGGCAAGACCATTCATAGTAGTGTTATATCCTTTCCTAAACCCTGTCTGATTGAATGGAATGATGTTCTTAACCTCTGCCCAGCCTCTCACCTCCTCGAGTAGCACTCTGGCGAACATTTTGGCTGGTGCACCCAACATCGCCAGTAACCAGTAGTTTTGTGGGTCAGCACAAAAACCTTTTTTGAATACTGGTACAATTATGCTCTCTCTCCATGAAGACGGGATGGACTGTGTAGCGCTGATCCAACAAAATAACCAGTAAAGGGCTTCTGCCCACACTTTGGTGTCAGTCCTAACTAACAGATTACAGAGGCTGTCATGGCCTGGTGCACTGAAAGATTTACTAGCCATGATCAAGTTGGCGATGTCAGTGGGTCCAGACTGAGGTGGTTGAGTCAACCATGGAATTCTTGGGCGCGCTCCGTCTTCATTGTATTTCTTTCCATGTACTGTATCTGCAGTTTCCTTGACTGGCCTGCTGTGTACTCACCTTAAATAGACTCATAACTCCCATCTTAAAAAATTGCTACGCTATAAAATACCCAGCCTTTTGCACAACTAAGGTTGCCCTAAATAAAAACTAAAAAAAAAAGTTAGTTACTATACAATCCCCTAAATGGAAATTGTAAACTCCCATCTGAACTTCACATCTAAGTAAAAGATCACTGGTATCCTGATTTTTACACATCACCAAAACACAAGGATCTCTCTCCTCCTGTCAAAATTCACATTTATTGACTTCTGTACTATGAATGGCAGCACCCAGTGATCTGTTTTACCAATAAGGTACCCAGACACTAAACTTGCAATAAAGAACCGTAACAATGGAACACTCACATTTCAGGCAGCCAAAAGAATCTTTCGT
This sequence comes from Ambystoma mexicanum, assembly GCF_040938575.1. Classification (NCBI taxonomy): domain Eukaryota; kingdom Metazoa; phylum Chordata; class Amphibia; order Caudata; family Ambystomatidae; genus Ambystoma; species Ambystoma mexicanum. The sequence continues at coordinate 969,191,935 of NC_090933.1, read as the reverse complement.
TGCCATCATCTCATCTCTACTGAAGGTTTCTTGATCGACTCAGACCACCCAGAGCTTGAGGTTACAGCCCCCACCACTTCTGTGTCAGGACAACAAAGAAATGAAATGGGTAGTGTTGATACTCCAACCTCCCTTACCACCACCACACAATATATTGTATCTGTGCTTTAGTGCACTATACAATAGGAGCCCTTGACATTGATTCTGCCTTTGTCGTCATAAAATCTGATAAAACCAAAAGAAATTACAAATGTAAGAATACCAGGTCTGTCCCCAAGCCTGCCTCCAATATTTATAATCTTTTTGAAGACCTGGATATTGATCTCCCGGCTGCAAATGAGACTCAACGGTTCTCTGGCAGCACTAATTATTAAGCTATGTTCCTGCTAGATTGCTAAAAAAAATAATTGCAAAACTAAACCAGTGGCACAGTACTGATCCAACTTGCACAATGTACTTTTGTGGAACTTTTAATCTACCTCTCCTGTTTCGGAGGAGAGCATGCAAATTATCTAAACTCTGCAAATGGCACAAAAACAGGTACAGAGAGCCGGCACCGGGCACCAAAAAGGCTAGCACTAGGCAATAATCATGAAAAATTGGAATTTACATCAGCAACGCATCATGGTAGCCTAAAACAAATCAATAGAAGACTCCACAAACTCCCAAGAGCTTAGAAAGCCTGTCGAATATGCCATTACCCTCTCTGAGAAACATGCTGAGGACCTTGCATCATTCTTTCAAAAGATGGTCAAAGAAATACTGCTTAATACACGAGCCCATGCTAGATCCAACTTACTTTCTCAGCTGTTTCCTCCGGTACCAGCTCCTACGGGTCCTTCCAACCTATCACATCTGAAGACTTGATAATTAAAATTGATGCCAAAATGAATGTTTCCTCTTTGTAAAACCAGTCTTGCCCAATTATCACCATCACAAATAAAATAAACACCTTGGCACACACACTGACCACCGTGATGAAATGTTACTTTACCCGCATGGAGGTGCCAAAAGATGTGAAGAAATCCAGCAGGATATACAGTCCCTCGAGGGAGGAGTTGTTGGTTGGAATGTTGTTAGATGCTCCCTATTGTCAATTCTATGATGATATCGTAACTGTAAATGCTGTACTGTGCTTTCTATGCATATTGAAAAATTGAATAAACAAATGTTTACGAAAATAAAAAAAGCATATTATGCCTGAATAAACACATGTTTAAAAAAAAATAAAGCCAGCATAGTGTGCCTTCTGAAAAGCTGATCCCTCGGGGTTGTCCAATTGTTACCCAATCACAAACAACACCTCATGGAATATTTGCGAAAAAAAGAAAATGCCTTTTTACAACTTTCAATCTGGGTCCCACCTAGCTTGGAGCAAAGAATCTGCCCAGCTGCATTTAAGAAAACACTTTTGGTTATGACAGACTCCACAGCTTTCCACTTCCTGTGCTATTTGTCTGCAGTTTCCGACACTATAAACCATTGTATCCTTCTGTAATTACTGCAGCATTCTCTCGCAATCCAGGGGCCTGCTCCAGCGGTGACCTCATTAATCCTGTAAAACAGAGTTTCATGCATGAAATCAGGCTCCTTCCATTTTAAACATGCACTATTTCCACCGTTGCCCCTGTCAGAGCATCAAGCAACTGGTCAGTGTATTAGCTCAATGGTGTTGCGTAGTGATTACGCATTCTACGCATGCGCGGCCCATAACGAGGCTTGCGCATGTGCTCGTTAAATAAAGACGGTCCCGGGCATGCAGTTGCCGCCGGGACCCAAGCAGTCAACACGCGTCCCATGTGGGTCCTCGATACGTGTGTATGTGCGCACGTGTGAATGCCGGTGGGGGTCCCGGAGGTCCCGCGCCCCACAACAAATGGCAAAATGGACAAGATGCCAAAAGAATAAAAACACGGATAGAAAGTGCTAGTGTCTCTTATATCATAGAAAGACTCTAACATTTAACACATTGTTAGAAAAATATTGTTAGCCATGTTTTGGTATTTGCAGAGGAAACATTACGCATTAGTTATTGGCACAAACTTTATTTCAAGATAAGAACCATCACCAGCTACTCACAACCAAAAACAAACATAAATTTCAATTAGTTTACGTATATGATTTCATATGACCTGAGTTCAAGGATTGTCTTCAGATCCTGGTTCCAGACATAAATCCAAAGCGATATAATTCCAGGATGTAACCTTTCAAAAACTGAGACCTATGAAACAATCTCAAAAGGTGATTCCAAATGAAGAGCAAGTTAATTTAATTCCAACCCCGGTTCCACATGTAGATCCAAAGAGAATACAAACCCTACCAAAAGTCACAGGATGCAAGCTATCATAAATGGGAAACTATTAACGAACACCATGCCGGGGTAGGAGAAGCTGAAGAGCCTGCAACCAAGATGGACGCTGCTTTTTGAGCTCTGCGAGGAGGCGCCGGGAGGAGGAGGCCACTTATTGCATTTATCTGGTGTGTGACCTATGTGGCAACAGATCCTGATGTGTTCACACCCTGGGCGGCTGCAGTCTGATTATGAGCTGGATCCAGCTCTGCGTAGCCCATATTCCAGCAGCATTGCTAAGATAGCAGAGCGGGCGCGGGAGCCCCACACTGGAATGTCTGTGGCGCATGGACTGCAGCTGGCGCAGTGCTGCCCTGGTCCAGCAGGCGCACTGATGTAGGAAGGAGGTGCGGGCAGAGGCACACATGTGGCGGTGGCTTATGGAGTACGACTGTGCTGCAGCACAGCGAGGTGTCAAGGAACCAGTGAGAGGCGCCGCATCTGCAGTAATGGTGGAGAGAATGCTGGATTGTAAAGCAGGCAGCTGTGGTCGGGCCGCTGAAGACCGTGTACCCAGACCCGGCCCGGAGCACAACGAGGGAGCAGGGAAGTCTCCCGTTGCCGCAGGTGTTTGTGAAAAGCAGTGGATCCTCACCTCAGTCCTCTTCCAGTCTGTTTCTGGTAAGCTGCCGGATAAACCGGATGGATGAGGTTGCTGCTGGACTCTTGGTGCAGTGGGGTTTGAGCTGCTTGGTGGAGGTCTGCAAGGTGAGGCTGGGGGCCAGGGATGCCATTTAGGGGTCGCCAGAGGTCGCAACTGCGACCTCTGAGGTCTCCCTATTGACCTCAATGGTCTCCCTTGCGACCTCTAAAAATAAAAAATAAAAACTTTTTTTTTTTGTAATGCAAGCTCCTGGGAGCACCATATGGCTCTTTACTCCCGGAGTGGCTGGCATTCTTATTCACGCCCCTTAAAAAAAAGAAGAAAATAAGAACAGGAGTGCCACAAGTCTAGCACTTTCAGCACTGACCCTAAATAAGAAAGAATAGGAATACCAAATCATGTGTCTTTCTGGAATTCTATACAATAATTGCTAAACTCATTAAAGGTTTATTTCAGGCACACTTCACAGGGTGAATCACTGATTTAGTCTATTCTTAAACGCCTCCACTCTGCCTTTAATCCTTATGGGGTCGATAAATGAGTACCAACACAGGTTGGGTGATATTGGGTGTAATAACACATCATTATCATTTGGTCACAAACGTCTGCTTGCATTAACAGTAATTTGGTAATATGGGCCTATACACACTGATTTTAACGATAGATATGGTGATCCATTCTTGTATGAAATGTACATCAAATTATAGTGATACCATAACCATATGTTTCGTAGTGTACAATGCTATGTGATGCCACTTCGGGGTCGGGTCAAATTACATCACTTCCTGTGATGTCATCAGGGGTCAAGGGTCGTTTGATGTCACTTCCGCTACCCCTGGCATTTTAGTGAAATGACGTCCCTGCTGGGGGCTCAAGACATATAGGGATTAACCCTCTATCGCGGATACCACCTGTAGGGCACACACACTCATTGTTTTTATTGCATAAGTGCATCTTGGGAGAGGCAGGATTTCAGGCAAAAGTCTTTTCAGTAACTTTGCGGGAGAGAGTCGATGTGCTGCTCTGCCCTCCGTACTGAGCGGCAATTTCTGCAGTACTACTGGGGTTTTTCAAATGGATGCCTGAAGTGTGCAGGACTGCCTCAGATACCCCACAGTGATTATTAGTAGCTGGCGCCTTGGTGAGCGGACTGTGGGTCGCCTGCAGCACATACATTAAGTTCTGTGCTGGATGTTCATTGACGGAGGGGAGTAGCGGATGCCGGATGTTGCGTTCGGCCAGAGTAAAGGTACAGTGCTTGTGGATTCCCACACTGCCTCAGCGGTGAGGAGGGAGTTTTGTCTGGTGCAAACAAGCACCCAGGCCCGCCACAGACCTGTGGGGCTGTTTAATGGCCAAGGGCTATAAGACGCAGGGTCATCTGAAGTTTACCCAGAAGAAGGGTTGGGCACTGAATAAAGGCACTATGTCATCACTGCGACCTGCTACAGAGGAGAAGGTGGCGCTGCCTGTGAGTGCCCCAAGCAATTTGGCTATTGCAAATGGCTCGATCCCGGAATTGGGCAATGTACTAGTGGAAGCTTTGCTTCCATCAACACCAAGTTGGACGGCATTGAGTATAAGATGGACCGTATGCAAGAACGTATAGAGAAGTAGAGCTGCAGAATTCGTGAGACCGAACACAGAGTGGGTGTGCTGGAGGATACGAGCACGCAGATAAGCCAGGTCATCTGCACACTGCAACATGAGGTAAAAGATGTGCAGTAGAAAAATGAAGATTTAGAGGTGAGGTCCCGCCGGAACAATATCCAGGTGGTGGAGATCCCTGAGTCTGTATCGGTGCAGAACATAGAACATTTCATGGAAACATTTATCAGGGAAGTCCTTGGAGAGCCCCCACTCTCATCCCAATTTCTGATCGAGAAGGCCCATCGAGTGTCCCTACAGAGGCCCAGGCCGAGTCAGAATATGCACTCAATTATTGTGCGATTTCTCAATTATCGTGACCAGGATGTTATTCTGTGCAGAGCTAGGGAGCTGAGCGACTTACAGTATAAAGAGGCTAGAGTCTCATTTTATCCAGATTTTACTCCATCAGTTCAGAGGGCCCGATTGTCATTCCTGGTGGCCAAAGGTCTACTTTGGGAGCAGGTTTACAATATGCCATGATATACCCCTCAACGTTGAGAGTCATCCATAACAAGAATCATTTCTTCTCTGACCCAGCAGAAGTACACCATTTTTTGGAAACGCTGTGCAAAGATTAATGTAATGGCAGTTATGGGAGCACTGTTTAATGGAAGCGCTGTGACCATGGGTGGCCTACTCACCTATTATCTGGACGTTATAGCTGGTTGTTTGAGTGGGCAAGGCTTTGGTCTCTCAACTTAAAATGATCACTGGTTATGTTTTCTTTTGTATGTGTAACGTTACAGGTCAGTTGCTATGTATCCTGGATTGTATTGGGCGCCTCCTCCGGAGGGGCACTTTAATAGGCTGAGCTGACTAGGTTATCGAGTCCGATGCCCCTGGGTAGTTATCCATGTTGTTATTGGGGGTTGAATTGCATTACTGAGGGTGGGTTGTTCACTTCAAGTTGGGGGGTGCAGTCTGGGAGGAGGTGGGGAATGTTGGAGATGGGAGAGGGGGAGTTAATTTTTGTAAAATAGTTCACGTCTCAAGCAGGTACAGTAACTGCCGGTATTATACTTCCTTTTCTACTCATTCCAGGTGAGTCATGATACAGATTATCAAGTCTTTAGGGTTTTGAATGGTGAAGCAGGTGCTTGACTCTCAGGGCAGGATTGAAATTGTATCGGGCATCTTGGCCCAAACTCCAGTTACACTTGTTAATATATATGGCCCCTACGTGGATGACCCTGAGTTCTTCGAGGCGCTCCTGCATAACTGCTACAAATATGCCTATTCTAATATTATTTGGGTGGGTGATTTAAATACAGTATTGGACAGGTCACTGTACAGATCTACGGGTGGCGTTCGGCCTCTGACACGGGCGGCCCAGAGGATACAGCAGTGTATGTCCGATTTGGGTTTATTGGATGTATGAAGAACGCTGAATCCTGGGGAGAGGTAATATTTGTTTTATTCGATGGTCCATAGTGTGGTATCAAGAAATGATATAGTTTTTGCGGGCCTGTCAATGGTGTGCATGACAGTTGGATGTTCTCTCCTACCTAGGATGCTGTCAGACCACTCCCCATTTCATGGACTATAGATCTGGGTCAGGAGGTGGTGGCGACACCCTTCTGTCATTTTAAGGCTTCTGAATTGACTGATGTAGTGTTTCGTGGTAAAGTGTGCAGTATATTTTCCTCATATTTTGAGACCAACCGTGGGTCATTTGACTCCATGGGTGTTGTATGGGAGTCCTTTAAGGTTTTTATGAGAGGCAGGTGTATATCGTTAGAGTTTGGAGTGTTGAAGGCTGTTAGGAGGCACCTGTCGGGATTGGAGCTGGAATTGAAGTATTTGGAGCTGTGAATGGGGGAAAATGAATGGGTGTGATGGCTTTAATTAGGGGCGCACTGAACCGGTTTTGTGAGACAGCGGACAGTGACGTGAAATACCTGGTGCGGCCTGCAAGTGCAGAGAAATATGGGGATGAGGAGAGGTCTCACCGGCATTTGGCTGCGATGGTGCAACTCAAAGGGAGTATTACAGATGTAGCATCGTGAGGGGTGAGAATATGCAGGTAGTTTCAGACCCAGAGCAGATCTGAGGTATTTCATGCATATTTTGAGCGGCTGCATGTATCGCATAGTGAAGTGGATGTGGAGTCAGTGGAGGTATTCCTCTGTGGGCCTCTTTGCCAAAGCTAGGCCAGGACACGATTGATGCTCTTGCAGCCCCGTTCATACCTGATGATATTCTAGCTGCTATAAAATCCTTGCCTACTTCAAAATCCCCTGGTAGCGAGGATATCACTGCTGAGGTCTTTAAAGACTTTGGCCTACAGATGGCCAACCATATGTTGACTATGTGGCAATAGGTGATGTGCCTAGGTCTGCTCCTGCCTTCGCTTTGCGTAGCTGTGGTAGCATTGATACTGAAGCCAGGGAAGGACCCTCAGGATTGTGTTTCGTATAGGCCGAATTCATTGCTTAATCTCAATGCGAACATTTTTGCAAAAATACTGGCAGATCGATTGCTCCCTCACCTGACGTTTATAGCTCACCCGGATCAGTCAGGGTTTGTCCCTGGAAGGTATAATTTGTTGAATTTGCAACGTCTGTTTGCTATTTTAGTGCAGATAGATCAAACTGTACACGCAGTGGTGACACTGTTAGATCTGCAGAAAGCCTTGGGATTTTTTGGTTTTAGTTTTACAGCAGGTGGGTATACCTGAGAACTTTCTCACAGCGGTGCGGCTTCTTTATGCGGGGGCTAATGCTCGTATAGGTCATATAGGTCTATTTGGCAGTCATTCTGCACAGTTCCCATAAGGGCGAGGAACGAGGCAGGACTCCGAGCTTTCACCTCTTTTTTTTGCTATTGCAATCAAATTATTGGCGGTAAGAATTCAAATGTTTCAATATCAAAGAGCATTGTCTTTGGAGCGGGGTGAGGGAGCTGATCTCTCTATAAGTGGACGATTTGATTTTGTACTTCAAAGACCGAGTGGTCAACCTGCTTCCCCTAACTCAGGAGGTGGAGGAGTTTGGATGACTCTCTTGGCTTTGCATAAATCGATCAAAATATATTCTGTTTCCACTGAATGATGACACAATGCAGCCAGGTGATATAGGTGCCTATAGATTGGAACAAAGCTTGGTTAGATAATTGAGGATAAAGGTAACTAGTGGGGTGATATTCTTGAGCCAAAACCACTTTTTTGTACCTGCATATCCTTTGTGCTCCTCTGGGCCGGATTGCACTGGCTAAGATGCTGGTGGTCCGCAAACTGTTGTACTACTTCCAGATTGTCCCAGTTTGGATGGGGCGGTTGTTTTCTTGGGACTTAGGTCACTGATGGTTACATTGTCGTCGCAGCCCGGGCCCTCTCTTGGGTTCGCTGGGACACTTTGGTCTTGCCATGGGACAGAAAGGGGGTTGGAGCACCAGATCTGGAACTATATTTCTTGGTGGCTCAACTTCATTTTGTGTACTACTGGATGCCGGGCTCCGTTCCATTCCCTCATGTATGGATTGAGAGGTGCTGGGTGCATCCTTTCTCGTTACAGGGCTTGCTGGTTTTATGAAGGTCAATGACAAGTGTAAATTTAACCCAGTGGCCTGTACTATAAACGCGTGGAAGAGGGTCCTTAAACGATTGCAAGTGATGGCTCCTTATGCACTGATGCTCACACTTTGGGGTATAGAGGGTTTACATGAATCGTGCAATAGTATTATAGCTGTGGACTGGGGTACTTTGGGTACTACACACATGTATGACCTATATCCAGAGGTGGTCTTTGTATCACAGGACCAGTTTGAGGTGAAGGTTGAGGCGATGTTCGCCAATATTTTTAGTATTTTCATATGCAGGCAGCTTTTAGAGCTTGGTCGCCTTCTTTTCCGATGGAACCTACATTCTTGCCACTGCTGGGGTATCTCCTAAATTCAGCATTGGTGAAGCATGTAGTTTCTTCAATTTACTGGATGATTCAGCGGGACGCCCTGATGAAATGACGCTGAGATTCAGGGAAAAATGGGAAGGGGAAGACGGCACTCCCTTTTCAGAGAAGCAGTGGGGTCTTTTTATGTGCAAGCACGCACAGGGGGGCGGCCATTTCAAGACTCTCCATAGGGTGCCAGGGGGAAGCAGCACATTTTCCTTATATGTTATGGTCTTGTCCCCATGTTCAGGAGTTTTGGGAGGAGGTAGTCATGATGTTCACTGCAATGTTGAATCATGAGATCCCGTGTTAACTATTATGTTGTATGTTCGGATGGCTGCCGAGTCTGCCAAAGCAATATCGCAAACTGTTGACTGGCAACAGACTGCTATATCAGTTATGCAATCGAAAATATCAAACCAAATATATTCATTTTGGAAATTCTACCCTATAATTGAGGTCTATCTGGAGAGATATCCCTCTCGAGATTTACATAATGTTTTTATGAGATTCAGATTCGATGTTTAAAAAATGAATGATATTCTAAAAAGATCGAATTTGTTAATTGATGCATGGAGATGGTGTAGATTGAAGGTATAGAAGAGACTCTACAGCATATATTTTTAATTTGTCCAGCACTGCTTAACCAGCGCATCATATATTTTGAACAGCTTGTTCATCACTTATACTGTGTTAATAGAGAGTTGTTGTGGTTTCAGATGAGACATGGCAATTATATTGCCCTAAAGATAAGGGTTACTGCATTTTTAAAAAACATCTGTGACCTGTCTTAAATAGTGAGTTATATTTTTTGAAGATATGTTGCAAAATCCTGAAAAAGGCTAACCTCTCGACATAACTGTGTAAAACTTAGAGTTGGAATATAGTCTTGTTTTTTCTGAGTATTGTTTTAAATGTGATATTGATATTGTTCAAAGAGGTATGGTATTAAAAAAAAATGATTCTGAGATGCGAGACCAAAAAAGCGATTGTTTCATAAGTCTGTGAACTATTTATGAATTGTTTTAGTATTACTTTCAGAAAACTTGCTTAAGGATTTATTGTATTTTAAGGTTGAACAGTGAATAATCATTTCTAGTTTCTAAGTTATAATTTTCTACTGATGAAATATGTTTTTTTTTTGTAAAGGTTTAAAATAAACCAAAACAATAAAGAAAAAAAAAATCTTGACCACAGGTATGGTACTGGCGAGAAGTTGTATTCTGGTGAAGTGGACTCGTTCTGTAGCTCCAGTTTCGAGCTCTTGGCTACGGGATATGACCTGGTTTAGCGAGATGAACCCTGACTATGGCATACTATGTGTTGCACAGAATAGGCCTAAAGACATTCAGAGTCCTCTAGTAGCATACTTGGATTCCCGACAACTTGGGGATGGCAGGCAAGCGGCATAGTCTCCGGCCCGGAGAGAGCTGGGTGGGATGGATGACATACGATGGAGGCCTTGCAGCCCGAGGGTGGCGGAAGGAGTTTGAGGGTATACTATTTGCATCTTGGATGCTGGACTTGCTATTTGTGTTATCCCTGCGGTGGCGGAAGGCTTGTAAATGTTCCTTGTGTTCCACAGCCAGTATTTTCTTCTTTTTTTGACTGTTATATAATGCCTGTGAAAGATGTGAACATAATTATCAAAGTTTAAAAAAAGAATCCCATGCCCATTTCACATTGCTCCAGATAATTGGCCCATGTCTGTTCAAAGTGACCCTACACCAGTGCTCCCTCAAGTATGTTCTGTGCCAGTTTCACATTGTCCCAGAAAATTCTGTCAGTTTCTCATCACCCTGAGAAAAAACTCAATGCCAGTAAGACATTCTTTTCCATGCTGCCCTTAGAACATTATCATGCACTTCCACATTGCCCCAAATAATTTCTACACGTACATTTGCACATTGCCTTATTTAATAGAATTGTAATGCCATGTAATTTCCCCAGACAATCACATGACAACATTGCCTCCAAAATTAGGTATGGCAGTTTCACATTGCCCCCAAACATAAACATGCCATGTCATTTGCCCAAAACAATTGATCCATTAATGCCACATCAGTAAGGCTGTTTTAGATTTCCTCTTAAAAAAAACGATGCCAATTTCACAATGTTCCATGTTTGTTTTTACATTATCTCCAAAATATGTGTGCCAAGCACTTTGCAAGACCACTTAATTTCCATCACAAAATTATTCATTTTCATCACAAAATGATCATGTAATTTTCACATTGCATCCAGATAAATACCATGCTGTTGGCCCGAGTTTATTACTCTTTTCCAGTTTCACATTCTGTCCATGGCATTGCAATCAGTTTTAAAATGACCACAAAAATGTCCACATGTCAAGTTTTACATTTTGTCCAGAAAAAAGCTATGCCAGTTTCATATTAGCCTATAAAAAAGCCCTCTGCCAGTTGACATTCCCCCTAGTAAAATACCATGCATGTTCCTCATTAACTCCCCAAAATGTTCTGCCACACTTTTATATTGCTCCCTGAAAATGTCTGTGCCTGGAAAATTGCTTGTCATTTTCACATCGACATCAGCAAAATACCCCAAAACAGTTTCACGTTACCGCTAGCAAATTTAGCAAAATTAGCAAATGTTTCCCATGCACTGAACTATTTTCCCCAACAAACCACTCCATGCTGGTTTCACATTGCCTCAGTTGTAAACATTTCATGCTGCATCATTAATCCAGGCAAATATGATGACAATTTTGTTTTGGCCCATTTTCCCTCTCCCATCCACAGCTCCACAGCAACTCCACCACACGTCAGGCATCAAGCCTTATTCCTCCTTTTCTCAGCTAGCCAGTGCTTAATTTGCCAAAACATTAGTGCCATGCCCAAATATGTACTCCTGTAAAGGAAGGAATGTTAAAGGTTTAACTTGGTTTAACCAATAAAAAAAAATAAAAAAATGTACTATCACACCCGGGACACATCTGGGCTGGCCACTCCCAGCCCACTATTGCCGCCATCCACAGCTGTGCCCCACAGTGTCAGCATGTTCAGGGTTAAAGCTGCAACTCCCATTACCTATTGTGTGTGATGGTTGCATTACCCATAGCAGATGTGCAATTTTCAGATACCAGTTGACATAAAATAACATAACATACTAGTTTAAGGCAAATGTTTGAGTGCTTCATTATACACATCATCATTGTTAACATTTTGTTCGGATTCTATAGGTGCCAAGTGGAATATGTTGACCATCTATCGACAGAAAAAATATGCAAACTTGCTTTCCTCCTGTGGTAAAACAAATGCAGGAAAAATCATTCCTGAACTGATGAACATGCCTGCCAAAAGTTGCAGCAAAATCTTTGTGTAGAGGTTGGAAGTAAAGACAGACACTTGTCTTAGGTAGTGGCATTTTCCCTGGCTTTGCCCCTTTGTGGATGCTGCTGGCTAGTGACTGTCCTCTTTTTGTCAACCCACCCTCCTCTGATAGTATTACTGGTTATTACAGTAGCTGAGCTACACAAAAGTTTTGCTGGATGACCGGAGCAGTGTGTGGGCATGGCCATCTCAAACACCCAGCATTATCACTTTTCCACTAATTGTTATCCATGGAAATAGTTAACTAGCATTGTCCTGCCCACCTGGGTCATCAAATTCGTGAATAACAATGCGCCGGCCCAGGATGAAGAGACAGTCTTCAGTTTACATTGTTGTTGCTTGTTGTGTGGCAAACTACAGAAAGAGATTTAAAATAATGAAGTGCAAAAACATCACATCATAATCAGACAGAGTCTGAAAAAATAAATGCTGTGGCTCAAAAATAAGTGCCTGGGCCGAGCCCTGGCATACACACCCACAAAATAAGCACTGTAGCCAGCCCCTATTAAACACACACACTTCCTGGCATATGAGGGAGTTTCTGCTCGATCTTGTCCTTCATACAGTATCTCACAAATTCATATACACAAGAAATATATACATAGCCATATAAGCACAAACAGCAAATCTTAAATAGTTGCTTCCACTTTGTTCACCAGCAGCAGGGTACATTTTGGTGTGAAGGGAAACTCAATACCGGATGGCACTCCTATTGTTAGGTTATTTTGATTTATACCACGCACCACTACCACACAGGGGCAGTCTCAAGGCGTGCGCTTGGCTCTGCATGAGAAGGGGGTGTGGAGGTTAGTGGGGATAGCATGAGAGGATAAGTTCGGAACCAGGAGGAACTGGCATCTGTGAGTGTTGTTTTGCACGTGGGCCTCATGCATTGTACCCGTATGGGTAAGATTCAGGGCCTCGGTGTGTGGTAGTGTTTTTTTTTATTAAAAAAAAATTATTATTTGGTTTCTTCAAAACTTTAAAAAAGAGAAAAAGAACCCATATAAAATCTTGTTACACTCAGTCAATTCACATCATCTGTTAGAATTAACACCAAAGTAAATTCATTTCACTTTTCCACAGAAAGCACATATTGATGACTAAGTTCAGAGTCTTATTAGTTGGCATGAAGACGTTCCCTCAATGCTCGGAAGAAAAACAACCAGTGCAAACATTAGTTTCTGTATGCCCCATCGAACATGGCTTGCCACCAATCATCGGCGTTCAATGTTTGATGCTTGTTGATCACTGGACCCAAAGTCTGTGTTCTAAGGTTCCGTAACTTTGGACAAAACAAGTCCAGTTCAGCATGTTGAACCCATATACCTAGGTGTTCTTTGGTTGCCAGCACGTTAAGCCTGAACTGCATGTACAGAGATCTTGATTTTTTATCAGGAAATCGGGATAAGTAAACTTGCAGCTCACCCTAGGCTCTTGCTTCAGTAGGGGCTTTATTCATCAGTCTTGAGTTTCGCCTTGAGTCACATGTTTGGCGCCAGTCAGATCTCCATAGCTTTTTATGGCCAAGTCTGGGTTATCTAAGTGTGTTCTTAAGTCAATATCATGTTTTTTCAGAATTTCAAGGCATTGCTTGTTCCACATTGATAACACGGTATACACTTTGTCATTACCAGGGTTGTGTAATATTTGTACTTGAGGTACTGGTATTGTTAACATAGTTTTCCTGAATAAATGTAATAAGTTCCAGCATACTCTTGCATGGATTAAGATGAGACCCAATTCATAACGTATGCAAAGAGTCGATGTTCCTTTAGGTAGTTAAAGTACCCTGACCCAAAAGATGTTTTCCAGTGTGTTCCACAAGTCGTATGAGCACCCAAATGCGTTTTCCGCACCGTAGATTAGGCTTTTGTTGGTAAAAGGCAATAGTTGGCCTTAATGAAAATTTCCCACATTCCTTGTTTATCGTGGAAGCTTGGCAGGCCAGCTGCCGGCACTTACTCTTCGCGGTTTTGGGCCCATGGGGCATCATTTCCGTTGGCACTAATCCTCATGCCTAAGTAGTTTGTGTCTCGTCTCTTATAGTATTCAAGTTTTCCTTTTCAAGGTGCCATACATATTTGTTTTGCTTATTGCTTTTACCCATCAACTTTTCGAAAATCATTTCAGGGATGTCTAGTTTACGCTGTAGCCCAATGGGGGTCATGTCCAATAGAATTAAGTCATCAGCGTAAACAGGCCAACTAATATGTGATCTGTGAATTTTAGGTGGAAATGAGGAGATTTCGTTAAAGGCGTCGCCGACATCTGATAAGAACAGGTTAAAGATGATGTCCGCCAAAGGGCATCCATGTTTCACACCCTTGAATGTGCAAATTGGAGCAGATAACGTCCCTTTAGATTCCAATCTGATCTCGATAGTGGTATCAGTGTGGAGTTCTCTAATTGGATTCAGGAGACTAGTAGGAAAGTTTCACATGCTTAGTTTTTTCCACAGCAGTTCTCGGTTGATGCTGTCAAAAGCGTGGGAGATCATCTTGATCAAATTCAACAATAGCAGATTTAGGCCACAACCCATACCCTTTACAAACCCCGCTTGTCTCGGGTCCACATGATTCCTTTCGATGGACCATTTTAGCAGCTTTTGTTGCAGAAGGGTTGCATAGATTTTTCCTAAAACGTCAAGAAGGGCTATTGGCCTATACTTTTTTGGTGTTGCCTTGTCACCCTTTTTGAAAATCGGAACGATTACCACACTTTTCCACGATTTTGGGGTGGTACGTCCAATGACAATTCTTTAAAAATGGGTCACACAAAAGTCTGCCCATCTCTCCGGATTATGCTTGATGGTATAGTTAGTCAGCCCGTCCGGGCCGGGCGCTCTTGAGCGACGTGTTTTGTTGATTGTGCTTAGGATGTCGTCTCTTTCGAACACCAAGTCCCAATGATTAAGTGTCTCTGGTTTCCATTCGACAATCTTGGCATTCTTACTAAACAAGGCCGTGTAGAACAAGACCCACGATGTTTCAAGGACCACGTTAGCTTGTAATGATATATGATATATGATATTTTATTTCTATCGCGCTCGTACACAAGTGTTTCAGAGCGCGACAAGGCAAGGGAGGGGAACAAGGGAGAACAAAACAGCGATCTTACTAGGACCAGTGACATTGAGAATGCACAAGTGCATGGGAGAGGGGGGAGGGGAAAAGTGCATGGAAGGGGGGAGAGGTGGAAAGTGCGAAGCAGAGGAGAAACAGATAAATAACAATAAATAAATAATAAAGGCAACAAACAGTGGTAATGCAGCCAGCAATTTGCAAGTGCTAGGTTTAAGGCAGCAGACAGGGTAGGTCTGATTAGTGCAGGAAGAAAAAGGGGGGGCTGTACGGGTACAGATACAGACCCCAGTGCAAGGGGTGGCCCGGAGGCAGTGCGGGAGGGTGGCAGGATGAGCAGGTACCTGGGCCCAAAAGACAGAGGGTGGCCAGGTGCACGGTGCCAAGAGAGAACAGATCAGCAGGGGAGAGGGGGAGCGAAGGAAGAAGAAAAGAGGAAGGTCTTGAGGTGCTTCTGCAACCGGAGATGGTTCTCCTCAAGTTTTAGAGTGGTAGGGAGGCTGTTCCAGAGGGAGGCCCAGCCGAAGACAGATATCTACCCCCAGCTCGTTTCTTAGAATACGACTGACCCTGAGTGAGTTGGAGGTAGAGGAGCGAAGAGCTCGAGAGGGGAGGTATTTGCGGAGGGATAGCTGAAGGTATTTTGGACCCAGGCCCCAGAAAGCCTTGTGGACAATGCAGAGGGTTTTGAATTTAATCCTTGCATCCACTGGGAGCCAGTGGAGAGATTTCATAGCTGGAGAGATACGATCCCAGGGCTTGAGGCCAAGGACAAGTCTCACAGTCCTGTTATGTATTAGTTGCAGAGGGCGGAGAGTAGAGGCAGGTAGATTTAGAAAGAGGCTGTTACAATAGTCCAAGCTAGAGAGAACCAGAGCTTGCATGAGCTTCTGGGGGAAGGAGAGGAAAGGCAGAGTACCTCTGAGGAGGTGTAGGCGGAAATTTGACTTTTTAGAGACCTCAGAGATGTGGGCGGAGAAGGAAAGGGTGGAGTCAAAGATCACCCCGAGGTTCTTAGCCTCGCAGGTGGGGGTAGGAGGAGGGCCAAGGGAGGCTGGCCATAGAGTGAGGGGAAAGGATGGTGAAGGTGTGCTGATGAGGAGGATCTCCGTCTTGCTGGCATTCAGACAAAGATAATTGGCGGCACACCAATCTTGAATGGCAGTTAGGCAATCTGCTGTGATGCAAACTTGTTGTTAATGAGCCTCCAATACTCTGAAGAGGTTTTGTTTTCCATTTTATCATCATAAGCTCAGAGTCATTTTGTAGCATGGTAGCCTTGTGAGCCGTAATCCAGTTTTTATATTTTTGTTTAACAGCTCTTTTCATGGCACAAAAAGCGACATTGTCGGTTCCAGAAAGGTTTCTTATATCACGACGCATTGATCTTTTTCGCTGTTGAATATCAAGATCGAATTTGTCTTTAGGAACAAATTCACGATGTTCAAGACCCTGTTTCTGTTCAGTAAATTGAGTTAACAGGTGTTGATATTCAGTCGTGTTTGGTTCTTGATAGAAACTGAATTTGATGCGATTTACCTCTTCTTCTTGAAGGTTTAGTCGTATCCTACTGGATCCAATGCTCACCGCGTAAGGACACTCTGGTTTTTCCTGTTTACTGGAAAGATTAAATCTTAATTTAACCATGTCATGGTCACTAATAGTCATGTCTGTAACCTCCAAACGTATTTCCCTTGTGTGAACAGACTCGGATACAAAGATATAGTCAAGGACTGAACTTTGATCTAATCTTCTCCAAGCTAGAGAAGCTGGGATGTCTCCAGCTATATTCCCGTTTAGCATGGACAACGTTCTTAGTTCCATTTCGAGGCACCATTGGCAAACCACCTGATCTTGAGTAAAGGTTCCCCTCTTCTTGATCTTTGTTTGTTTCCCATTGTTAACACAGTCAATGTTTAGATTGCCGCAAATTATTAGGACCGTGGAAGTTGCTTCTTCAAGTAAGTCGTCGATGGTCGCTGTCACTTGGTCAATGAAGGACATAGATCCTGCGGCCACATCGTTCCAATATAAGTTGATAATATAAATCGGAGCCAAGTGACTCTTTTCTTTTCTCAGTAATGTCACAGTTGACACTTGAATAAACAGAGAGATGTTGAAAGATTTCACAATCCTCAGAGCAAAACATGTAAAACATGTAAAACAAAGATCTGATATAATTTATGATTTATGAAGCAACTAAAATAATCTCTTTCCAAGGTGGCATACCTACTCTAATGAATATGCCATGCTCACTCCTTCTGGATGCCATCATTTATTACATAGACTATACTATGCTTCTTGGCATCAGAGGATTGTGCATTTATGTCTTATTTAAAGTTTGAAGACATGACTCATCATTGTCTTTGGTAAAGAAGATGAACTGAGAAGCTGGACCCATTCATCACTGTGATCAAGAACTCTCCATGAGTAGTAATGTCTCCCTTTATGGAACGATCTATGTCATCTAGGGACAGGGCTTCCTCTTCATCCTCAGACTGTCATACGCAGATACTGAAAGACTATTCAAATCATGAAAGTGTTGTCACCTTGAGTAGTTCTCTGTCACTGGACTTTCAGTACAATGGGAGCCTCCCCTACACATTAATATTATCCATTTAACCCCTTAAGTGCCAAGGAAGAGGTATCTCGTCCTTGGGATTACCTCCCTGTTGCCAAGCTTAATGGGGTTAATGAAAGAGAAAAACGTTAGAAGGCATTGAATGGTAACATACCGAAATCACCAAAAAAGGCCTTGGGGGGGAACCCATGGCAGTTATAGGCATCCCTCAATATCAAACACAATTTTACCATAATGTATTGCAACAATAAACTGTGGTTTTGGAGGGACAAGATCACTGGCTTCATAACATCGAAATGGTGTGTCTTGTGCTGGGAACAAATCATCAAAAGACATGACTGTATCTGGAAAACTGAAACTCAAGCTGACTAACTGAGCAGGTTGGCACACATGACTCGCAAAAGGGGAGGTCAGTCAAGGCACTCTGGAGATTATGGGCTGACAGCACAAAATAAACAGACTGGCCATTAGGGGACAAGGTCGCATTAATGTGACGGGCCATGGCTTACAATAACAAGCTAACCTGGCTCCCTGGCCTTACAGACTAACAGATCAATAAACAATTGCCAAAAACAAATAAATGATATGTTATTTATAACACGCTTAATACCCAGGGGTTTCTAAGCACGGACCCGGGGATCGAACCTGTGGTGCTGTGTGTCGTCTTGCTTCCAGGGCGAGCACGTTGCCCCTGAGCTATCCTCCTGAGACATAAATAAATAAACAATTCAAATTCATCACTTCCTGTCCCTTGCTCCCTTCCCTACCCCTCAACCTTAATTCCTCTTTCTCCCATTTTCTCCCCGACGCCACACCCCTCCTTCTTCAATATCTCTTCCCCCTCTTTGTACCCCCACAATACCTCTTCCCCCTCTTTGTACCCCTGGGGTAGCCTGTTCACGCAAACAGCACTACCCACATTCCTTACCGCGAAATAATCCTTCGGCTTCAACCAACCATCATTTAACCAACCGTGTCCCGGCACAAGAAAAACCCTCCTCTGAGGTGTTCTTTCTGCCCTACGCCCCTATAAACTTATTTAACTCTTGTTTAATTGTTCCTTCTCCTTCCTTCCCTTTTTTTTTAAACATTCCCTCCCAACAACCCTGCTCCTAGACATAAAATCCCAAACTGAGAGAACCATTCCTTATTTCCTTTTGTTTCGTAGTTCACCCTCCCTCCTTCCTTCCAACACTACCCCTTCCAATTGCGGGCCATGCCAACATCGCTTTTCTCTGCTCTTTCTTCTACCGATAGCAACTTTTCATACCCGTCATGGCCAGCTAACCCCGTCTGTAACTTTCATAACTAAAACTTCCTCCAACCGCCATGACCACCTTCTCTACATAATCCCAATAGCAGAATGTCGTTAATCTGTACCATCAAACATTCACTTAGGAAAAAACACCATACCCAACTGCATTAAAACCACCTTTATACCCCTGCATGAACAGACACCGTACATACTCTTCTTCGTAACACCACCTCCTGCTGCATCTGTGAAACAAAAGACAAATTAAACAACAAACATACGTGCACTTAAGGCACTTTACTGCCCACTGTCACTCCTCTACTACCATACCAGACTCTTATCATCATAAACATCTCATTACCTTACGCTCCCAATATGATTTTGCACTTCAGAAACCTGCTCCTCTTCCTTGTCCCTCAATAACCTTTGTGGCAAAATCCCCCCACCCACCAAAACCTTTCCCGTGCTTCTTATCCTCTCACAAACCCAACCCCTTACCACCTGTCTTGGTGCCCTATCCTCACACCTGACCAGATAACTGAAACCAATTCTTATATATTTTATTTTTAATGTTTTAATTGTTTGTGTCTGCCCCATATTCTGTTCCCTAACAGTGCACCCTTGTCCATCCCTCCTTATTTATTGAATGTATCTGTTACTTATTTAATATTATTGATACCACTTCCCTGTCCCAAACCTCCCACAATTAAACCATTGTAACGCAGCACCAGCACCCTTATTATGCAACACACATACATGGAATAGTGAATGTTGGCAAGTGCCACACTTGGGTGGAATCGTGAACATTAGCTTCCGTCGCATCTAGAAAGGATTTTTAAGATTAGCAAGTGCGCTACTTAGATGGAATAGTGCATGTTAGCAAGTTCCACACTTAGATAGTATTGTGAATGATAGCAGTTGCCACATTTAGATAGAATTGTACTGACTAGCAACTACCATATGTAGATAGAATTGTGAATGTTAGCATGTGCCACACTTAGATAAGATTGTGAACAATAGCCTGCGTCACAACTAGATAGGATTGTGAATGTCGGCCAGTGGCACATCTAGATAGAATAGCAATTATTAGCCATTGCCACATCTGCACTGCATTGGGAATATTACCAATGCCAGATTTAGACAGAATTGTGAATGCTAGCCTGCTTCACATATAGACAGGATTTGTGAAGGTGGGCCAGTGCAAAATTTGAATATAGTTGTGAATATTGGCGTGTGTCATACACAGGAAGGATTGTGAATATTTGCCAGTGCCGGATCTAGATAGAAATGCAGCGATATTCACGCACTACATCTAGAAAGAACGTGGAAATTTAGAACATCACTTCTAGACAGCGACGCCAATAACCAACCTACTAACAATTTCAACCCTCTGCACACACATCTCAAACTCTAACCAAACACAACCACAACCCTAAAACACAACAAACCACACAAATTTCAAAACACTGCAACAACAAAACCAAACACACATAGCCTCGCACAACAACATACAGCGGCTACCTACCGGAAAGCGCCCCAAGCTAAGCGAACAGTGTTAACCAAAATGAAGCTGCCAACAGCACATCACTCCTCTCTTGCACTTTTCTGGCCCGTACCCACTAACTCACCCGTGCCCACTTCCCTTTTCAGATCCGCCTGAAACCTCTACCTCTACTTTCGATCCATCTAACTCCTTTGCTCCCCCACAAACACCTCTTCAAAGCGCTAAACACTCCTTTGACATAATTTCCTATTGCATTTTTATTTAGAGCCACACCCACTTACCATGCCCATCTACTCACTGCTCCCTGATCCCACCTGCCCGCCAGCCTCTACTGCTACGAAAAAAATAGCATCTGAAAAAATGAGTCCCCACCAATGCTCCCTTTATTGTTATCATTTTGTTTTATTTATTTATTTATTTATTTATTTATTTATTTATTTATTTATTGGCATCCTATCCACTAAGAGCCCTGGCCTGCGTGGTGTCAATCTATTGAGTATTATTGAGGACCTCGCCCCGGATTCCTCTGTCCATTGTATGCTGTCCACTCAAGTATCAACCAACTCCTCACGCAACTAAACCCTTTCTTTACCAATATTATCACACCAAGGTGTAATAACTCTCCCCCTCCCCCCTGCCCATCCATGTAATACCTTGTAACCCTATACCAACCCCATTTTGTTAGGGGCCAGCATATTGAACCGCATCTCATGTCCAAACCATGTACTACCCTGTACTCACCTCGCTCATACAATTGCTCTTCGCTCCTCACACAGCACTACCTCCTTATTGCTCCTCCGCTGCACCAGGGCCATACTTGCACCCTACGTCCATGCAGTTTAATTCCCTCCCCGTGCAGTAACTCCACCCCCCTACTCATTTGTCAATGTACCCCTATGTCCACACTTGTAAATACTTGCTCCACTGCTCTCTGCTACACACCTCAATTGCTGTCCCCACACCTAGCAACCATTGCCGTACCCGCATTTTCTGTCCCTGAAGTTCAATTCCCCCTGTGCATCCCTCCTTCTAGGTCACTGCGCCCTCATGCGCACCCTGGTAAATGATCCATATCATTGCTGCTTCCTCCACTGCACCAGCGCCCTTCCGTGCACCACCGTCCATGCAGCTCAATCCACACACCTTTCTACTTCCCGTAGCATCCCTGGCCACTGTATCCCTTGATAAGCCACTCTGCTTCGCTACTTCACCCGGGCGCACATCCTCTGATATAGCCCCTCTTTGCATCCACCATTTTTCTTTCTTATATAAATCCTTGAAACTTGTGCTTTCTTACCATTTTCATTTCTCCTCTTTTTTAACCCGTCCTCTCCATCCCTGTGCCGAGAATGTAAAGCTCCACAATGCTACCATGCTCGACCCCTCCCATTCAACTCTCCTACTCCCTATCCAATACATTCCAGTAAATTGACACTCGTCCCCTCCCCTTAAACCCTGTTTCGCCCCATCCGCCCATTAAAATGACCTTCTTCCCCTCCACGACCCCCGAGTTCCCCACTAGTCTAAACTGCTTTGCTGACCTGTATTCACCCATCTTAACTGCCACCAAAGCATCATCCCTTTAAGCCAAAAAAACTAACAGAGGTACAACAAATGATTCCAGTGTTGCCGTTCACGCAACCCCAAAAATGTCTTAACCCAATATGCTTATCCCCACTATTCATTCTTGTAGGAAAACGTTTCCACTTTGTCGCCACTACCCCTCCCGCTGCAACCCCTCTCCCAGATATTTCTGGCTGCCTTCTGCCACCTGTCCCCCCCAAACCCTGTACTGGGAGGGCAACCAATAACGGGCCACACATAGGCCCTGGGGTGTGATGCAATATCAATGAGCTCTTAAACCATCACCACTATTAATTCTTGTACGAAAACTTGTTCACCTTGTCGCCACTACTCCTGCCGCTGCAAACCCAATGCCAGAGATTTCTGGCTGCCCTCTCCCTTCTGTCCCCCCAATAAAGGGCCGCACAAAGGCCCCGGGGTGGGATGCGGTATGAACAAGCTCTTAAACCGTAAGGCCCAGAGGGGCTGTACAACCACGACAGCCCCATTCTTGCTCTATGCCGGGCCTGGGCATGATACCTCGTGCCCCTTACCTTAGAGTAGGCCACCCCCTATTGCACCCTACTACTGCTCCTTTCTCACAATTAACCAATCACCCTTTACCTTACCACCCAATACCTGTCTTCACTTTAAAATAGGACAAAAATATCTTCACCTTCCCTCCTCTCACTCCTTCCTTCTCGAGCCCTTTCCTTAGACACCTTAAAATCCCTCCACCTGCAGGTACCTCCCTCTGAATAACCTTCCTGTCCTTCTCAAACTTGAGCCAGAACACCTGAAACTCAGGCACAGCTTAAGACCTTACACTTCTTCTACTGCTTTTCTCTCTCGCTCTCCCCTGCTGACCCGCCTGTATACTGCACTGACTGGCTCAGAGTCTCATGTGTACCAGGCCCCCGCCTTTGACCCGTATCCCTGCACTGCCTCCAGCCCCTAATGCATACTTAGGGCTGTATCTGACTTGCATGATCTGACTGACACCAGGCTTAGAAAGATTGTTGTCTTGTCCTCCCTTTGTGTTCTGTCCCTCATCTTGTCCCTCTTAGAAAACACTTGTGTACAGGCTTGTTATAAATGACTTATATCATATCCTCCTACCCTGCCCCCGGCTCCTACCAACTGTTACTCTCTTCCTCCTCATCATCATCCCTTTCAAACCACCCTTCATGGGCCTCCAATTCTCCAGCGCCATTTCTTTTATTAATTTTGCCCTGTTCCCAACTGGAATGTCTACTATTCCTTCATAATTATTCTTTAATTTCCTTTATTCTTTTAATGTGTATTATATTTATTTAATCTCATCGTTTTCCCACCAAATACACCTCCCACATCACCTTCACACCACCAACCTCCCCCTTACCCAACACTGATGCACCTTCAGTTCCAATCTTCATCACCTCTTGGTCCAAACTGTTGTAGCGTGGAGCGTACACCCCATCGCCCCTGCACTGCTGCTGGGGAGGAGCCGTCCAGATCTCCCTCCACTCACAGCAAACTCCATCGCCGCTAAACAGCCGCTGGGGGGGTGTCCAAAATCTCTCCCCCAAGATATCTTGTTCAGGGACATACTATTCCCTTCTGCTCCTGTTGTAGGGACGGGCGCCCTAGACCCTCCCCCTGCTCCTGCGTCCAGGGATTATGGCATACGCCAACTCCCTTCACACATGAGGACAAACCTGGGGCCGTACTGAGCCCTCCTACCCGCCCAAGAGGTGACCCTGTGGTCCTCTTTGGGCTGCACCCCCCAACCTCTCCCCATTGAACCCTCTGACCCCACTGCTGCTGGTAATGCACTTTACTCCTGTGGTCATTCTCGGGCGTCGCCCACCCTGGCCTACCCACCAGCTGCTCCATCACCCGCTCCCATCCCCACTCTGCCCCCCTTGCCCATGGGTTTATTGCGCTTCATAATTAAAAATAAGTAAATAAATTAATAAGCCAGGAAGTACCTATCCTTACACATTAAACATCCTTGCAGTCTTGTCAAGTGATGATAGGCAATCACATATGAAA
Source organism: Ambystoma mexicanum (assembly GCF_040938575.1). Taxonomy (NCBI): domain Eukaryota; kingdom Metazoa; phylum Chordata; class Amphibia; order Caudata; family Ambystomatidae; genus Ambystoma; species Ambystoma mexicanum. The sequence goes on along the minus strand of NC_090933.1, from coordinate 969,168,077 downwards.
CTGCAGCACTGATGATATAATACCCTCCCATTACATTTAACGCAAGTTTTTTTTGTTTTGTTAATAAGGCCAGGACTTGCCCTTCTGCTATTATAGCCACCCCGCCACCCCCAATACGGTCCCCGCTCCAGCTGCGTGCTATCATTCAAATGTGTGGCAGCCCTCTTAACGAGGACCATTACTCTGCACTTAGCGCACCTATGCACTTCCAAATTACATTTTTTTTAATGTTCTTTTCCCACTCCCTACACCACACAAAACCCATCCTGGCTGCTGACCTGTAAGTGCTGCAGGGCCACGCACCGCACTGCCGTCTAGTGGTGGGCACTGTGCACCGCAGTCTATCACTAACGGAGCCGCAGGCATGCTCCCCACCCCATCCCTCTGCTCCAGCCTCACAAGAGAACCAAACAAAAAAACGGCCCATGCCTCCACCCACTCCTCCTGGCCACAATCCTGGCACAGCCCTGAAAAAGAGGGGAGAGCGCTCCCCGCCCTCTCCCACCATCAAGAACTGAATTAAACCCAGCAGCTGTAGCCCGAGGACTCGCAGGAAAACGGGAAGTTCAGGTAAATTGAACACCACTACCTCCTTAGCCCTCCTAAAATGTATAAATATAAATATTATATATATATTTTTTTAACCATCTACCCCTCCTTAACCTCTATTCGCTACCCTGTGCCTGCACGTGATTGCATCTAGGCCACAATACGCCACCACAGCAGTGGGTGCCGGCGAAGGTCCAGGCAACAAGTAACAGCGTTAACCGCCAAAAGTTGTTGGACCTTTGCAGGCACCTGTACATTGGGAAAAATGTAAACATTCTGATCAGTGCAAACTCTGCAATATGACAAACTGCAAAATCTCACAATATATATTTACAAATATTGGCATGTCACGATTCGTTATTTGATCCCCTATCCGCAGACCTCATTAGCTTGGATCTCTTGACCCAAGCTTGGTGGGTATATCTGGCTACACAATATACAATGTTATAATCACTTGTCTGCCTTACCAACTGTAAAGGTAGAAAGGACAGCCCAGTCTAAGTGGAAAATAGTCAAAGTAAATGGCAAAACCCCACTTTATTAACAATCCTTATATAGTGGGGACAGCATACAAAGTAGTTGTGAGCTCTCGTGCTTCTCAAGCATGACGATGGCTTAAAAATAAGAAATACATCACCACTGACGTTACATTACAATCTTGGTTACAAAAACCTACAGCGTTTGGGGACTGGTTAAGGGAATTATCTGCATATAGAAAATATATGGGTTAGTCCTTCCACTGGTTAAACTGCTATCTGATGGCTCCACCTGGAACCACCTCTATATTGATAAGGGAGAATACATGTCATCTCTAACGTTAACTATTGGCTACTGCAACATATACTGGGTGGGATAGCATGAAGAGTTTTCATTAGTCAGTAACTTGCTCGCCAAACTTGGGTATGACAGGACATCAGCACATGAACTAAAAATGGGAGTTAGGGGTGAGAAGGCCAAGATCTGCGTTCTTCAAACTAAATAAGATGCTGTCCCTTATCCCTAAGCCATGAGCCAGAAATATTCCTCTGCACCTGAACTTGTTAAATACTGGGAATGTGTGGGGAGTCGAGGCAGGTGCTGGGTCTTTTCTGGCTTTAATGAATGGACACTGTTCGTGAATTACCCATGTTCTAAATTATTCTGTCTTGTATTATTTGAGATTTGAGCTACTATGAATGCAAGTGGTATTGCTTTTCCAACTACTGGGGCCTCGGTTGATCCATTATTTATCATGGTTTAACCTATAATTAGTCGGCACCTGGCATTCTGTACTGTTCAAGCCCTCCCTTAATTCTTCCATAACCTTGACGAGGGGTCAATCAGCTGCATGCCTGCGCACTGAATGAATCTGTACTTCAGTGGATTCAGCAGTTTTAAGTTTTCATACGACTTGGAGTCCTCTATTTACTTTAATGCGTGCTATGACTTCCATTTTAACAAAGATGGCAGTCTTTTACTGGTGTGTTTCTACATTAATAAACTATCTACATATAACGTTTGTGTTGCGTTTCAGCTTATGCACTGTGTTATATTCTTCATGTCTTTATGGTGCAAGCAATATTCTTTGTGTCTAAATGTACGTTTGACCTAATGACTGCATTTCTTCATGGTGAGTGCTTATTTGGTTCATGTCTATTGCATGTGCATATGTCAGTCTTACAGCAGGTCTGCTTCCTTTTGCCATCTTCGGTTACATCAAGTCCATTTCTTCCTGTATTTGTCCGTGATAAGGCCGGTACAGTCGCATGAGTGAATAGTCTTTTTCTCCTTTAAGATATTGAGCCGAGGGAGGGGCAGTTGCCATTAATGATGTATTCCTCTCTCTCGACGTTCCCCTTATGGTCGAGTCCTCGACCACAACTCTATTCTGGCCCTCCTCTGCTTAGGGTACCTTGGGAATCCATATTTTTAGTCACACCCCTCAGGTCACCTGCACATCTACTGTGCTCATCTACACACAAGGTCATATAGCAGTACTCTCCATGTGGCTTGCAGAATACTCATCGTCCCATGTAATGGCACGGGTCTGGGGGATAAAAGAATGTTGATCCTCAAGGTATAATAGGGCTTTCTTGTATGTGGATATGAGGTAGATTATTGGTTTCTGTGTATTCATGTACTTTTGTATCCACGTTTATCACTATTTTCATTCCCACTGCCTTTTTTGCAGTCTTCTTGCATTGGTTTATGGTTATTCTCATGCTGCAGAATCTAGCAGCACTAGTACCAGTATTGCTATTAGTACTTTGAATGCATTAACCAGCCAGGAGGGGATCCAGGATAATAGGTAAGAGAGCCAGTCATCATCCAGGATATCTTCCACCTCTTCGGTCATTACTGTGTGTAGATCTGTTAACTGGGTAATGGCCTCTGTGAGGGTCCCATTTTCCTCATTGTCGCCATTTTTAGCACAAACGCACCCCTCAATGGTCGTTATCAGATCAAGGACGTGCCTGTTCTGATGGTGTTAAATCCTTTAACAGTTGTGTTAATTGTTTGCAACAACTCCCATCTAATGACGTGGAGCTGTGAAGCATTTGCAGCGACCTGCACTCCAGGGAGCCAAATAGCAGAGAAAATCGCTGCTGTATTGCCAAACAATTTGTGCTCATCAGGTTGTCATTGTAGACAACTTCTGATTTTGCCAAGAAATAGTTTTCGCTTTTCTTGCGCATGTGAGGGACCTTCTTTTCCTCAAGTGTGCATCCATTTTAAGGAAGTCTGTAATGTGTATCTCACTCTCCGGAACTACAAGGGCTGGTATATTCAATAGAACATAGACCTCCCCACCCCGTGCCCGTCTTGCATATATGCTTTGGAACCACAAGACCAATAGTGGCCCATCAACACTACTGTTCCTGTTTTCATGCCTGGCACGTAAAAAATACGTTTACACTTGGTGTTTCTTCCAACGTTTATTGTACCATTATTTCGGAATCATAGGGTAGCATTTTTCAGGGGTATTATTTGGCTGCCCCCCCCCCCCCATTATGAACCGAGCTAAGTAATTTGGGGATTTTGCACTATAGGTTGAGACAGAGATGGTTGTGTTTATCACTACTTCTGCCCATTGTCCCAAGATGGCTAGTGCTTTGCACACTAGCCGTTGCTCATTCCATCCATCATGTGTGAGCACAGTTCCTTTTATTTGCAGTTGCCCACTTTCCCAACACCCGGTTATTTCTTTTCCATTTTTGTCATTGCATTAGAGCATCACATTTTCTTCTTTTATAATCCCTGCCCCATTTGTTTCGGACAACAAATATCTTAACACTGCATGCTGTGTTTTAGTTTCTGTCATCATTCTCGTCTCTTGTATATAGTTGTCTTCTTGTGTGGGTTTTGTTTTCTTTACCCATACCAGTGAGGCAGTATGGCCTTGGAATTGCCTCCTTGTTAAGCACAGCGCAATGTGTGTCAGGCAATTTGCTCTGTGCGTAGGTACTTCCGTGGCTATAAAAACTCGGAACGCGCTCATGGCATAGGGGATAAGAGAGCACACATAACAGCTGTCATCAGATGTCTCCCCACTTGTGTTAAAAATGATATATATAATACTGGAAGAGTCTAACCTTCAGAACGAAAGACATCTGCATCTGGGTGTACAAACTATGCTGGTAGTGCAACAAATGCACAAATGTAAACATTGTGATCTGCGCAAACTCTGCAATGTGACAAAGGGCACTATCATGCAATACATATTTTACAAAGGTTGGCATGTCACATTAAGCTCCAAGGCCAAAATTAAAACTATGCTGGTAGTGCTGATAACATAAATTATTACTAACTTGGGCAGAGTTAGTTGTATACGAACTCCTGTCCCCAAAGTCATTCATCACACTTCTTTTCAGCCTCTTCATTTCTTTATTGAGCATGGGTAATGCTGGGGTTCTTGTTTCATTTGCCATGGTGATAGTTGTCACATAGTTATAAATGGGTCTAGGTTCATTATACAGGACCAACTCGTGTAATGCAATAAGAATGAAAAAATAAAGACTGTATAGTGTAGAAAACGTTGCTAAAATCTTTATTGCCAGCACATCTACTCTTTGTACATAATCCCATGCATCATTTCGCCAAAGGGTCAATAGCGAATATCTAAAAGAATTTCTTTCTTCACTATGGTTCTTCCAGTTCTACAAAATGTTAATGCTTACAGAAAAATTGGATTACTATAGCAATAAAGATTCTTTCAAAAAGGAGACAGGTTTTGGGATCTTCTAAAAGCACAGCGAGAGTTGCGTTTCTTAATCACACCGCAGGATATGTATCTACTAAATAATTAAAGAGTATAAACAATAGAGTTTGCAAATAAAACATTTAGCGTATTTACATTACTTCTTCGTGAAAGTGCTAGTATTTATCAAGTGCAGGCAAAATGTTTCAGAGAATATGTCCCCTAAAAAACCTTCTGCTACTATTTTAGAAGCAACAAATATTCTCTTTCTTAATCCTTTGGCTGTTGGTTGGCTCGGGTGGTAGACCACGTATGGACATGTGTTCTCTTCTTGACCTTTGGATTCAGGGAGCTGCGGCAGGGGGGTCTCTTCTCTGTAGGATTTGACATCACCAAGGTGCAACCAGGCCCTTCTTCCCTACACCTTGACCACTGTGGGGATCATCTCCACTATATGTGGTCCTTCGAAACGCAGCCTATGCTAGCATCGGGTAACGTTTTTAATGAGCACCCGGTCTTCCAGGTATTTATTTATTGATTGCTTGTTAGGAACTTATACAGCAAGTAAATTCTGTTTCAAACCACCCACAGGGCAACAGGGAGGGGACATGGGAATGAGACACATTACAATACATAGAAATATTAAGTACAGTGGAGGGGAACAAAAGGACAAACCTACTATGCATTGTGAATATTCAGAATGTGCAAGTGCGGAAGGGAGGGGTTAGTGGGGGTAGGTGCTGGGGTTCCTGTGCTCGTGAGTGAGAAGCAGATGAATTGCAAGGTATGGTAAGTGCAAGCCTCCAGTACAGAGGGTGTGCCGAGAAAAGTGCTGAGGATAGACAGAAGCTGGGGGCAATTCAGTGTGGTTAGGGCCCTGAGGATGCATAAGTGCCCTGGAAACCATTCAAGCAACTGTGAGGTTATCAGAAGAGACAAGGAGGGAAGGAGGAGGAAAAAAGGAACGTCTTGAGGAGCTTCCAGAATTTAAGAAAGTGCTGCTGAAGAAGCAGTGGGAGGGGCAGACTGTTCCATAGAAGGGAGCCAGCTGAGGAAAGGAATCAACCTCCTGCCCTCTGTTTAGTGAAACGCTTTACACACAACGAGTTGGTGCCAGAGGAACGCAGAGGTCCTATAGGAGAATACTTAGTCAGAAAGAATTGCAGATAGTGTGGTCCCCAGCCCCAGACAGACTTATGGATGATACAGAGGGATTTGAATTTAATCAGTGACGCAACCCAGAGCCAGTGAAGACTTTTTTGGGCAGCAGAGATGCAGTCACTGGGCTTGAGGTCAAGCATAAGTCCTGCTGCACTATTCTGGTTTAGCTGGAGGGGTCATAGAGTGGAAGAAGGAAGATTCAGGAGGAGGCTATTGCAATAGTCAAACCTAGAGAGAACCAGTGCTCGGGTAACATTGAGTTTCTGGGGTAAGGTGAGAAAAGGTAGAATTCCTTTGAGAAGGAAGAGCTGGAAGTGGGATTTCTTGGCAATGTCCTGAGTGTGAGGGAGGAAGGAGAGAGAGGAATCTAGGATGACTCCAAGGTTTCTGGCTTCAGTAGAAGGAGCAGGGAGAGAGCCCATGGAGGAAGGCCAGATTGAAGGGAAGAAGGTGGGAGCAGTAGTTCCAATAGGAAGGATCTCAGTTTTGCTGGCATTGCGGCAGAGATCATTGGAAGTGCACTGGGCCTGTATGGCAGATAGGCAGTCAGGGATGATAGAAGGTGCCATAGGGTCAGACGGAAGTTTGAAAACGAGTTGTATGTCATCTGCATAACACTGGGCGTTGGGGGAGAAGGAGAAGATGAGGAGTGCCAGCTGAGTAAGGTAGATGTTAATGAGCCAAGGGGAGAGGATAGAACCCCTGGGGACACCACAGGTGGAGCATGAAGTAGGAAAGGATAATGTGCGGGTAGTTGGGAAGGAAGTCAGCCGATCCAGGGCCTGATACGAGATACCAAGGGTATCATGGAGGCTTTGTATAAGGATGGAGTGGTTGACCATGTCAAAGGCACAGGAGAGATCAAGTAGGATGAGGATCTGTCATGATCATGAAGTGAGGGGCACAGGCATGCAGGGGTTGCATGCACAGGAGACCTGGGTGGACACTGTCATGACCAAAAGTAAACAAGAACATCCATTTAACACCAAAAAGCTTTTATTATGGACATAGCACTTCAGATGCATTAACCTTGAACATTCCATCCATTAAGCAGGATGCATTAACCTTGAACATTCCATCCATTAAGCAGCCCAAAGTGCATTCTTGGGTGTAGCTGCTAATGGATTGCCTTCGCACGTGCTCACTCTCTAGAGTGGCAGCATGTGGCTGGTAAGACGGCCCTAATGGGCGTGCCCACGATCTCAGCTATATAAGTTGCCCCGATCCTCAAGACAGACGCTTTGCATTATTCTGCACTTGCAAGCAGCGTAACGCTCACCGTCGCCTGAGTTCAGACTTACCTTTGAAGATCCTGCTTTGTGGACATCCTGCTTCCTGCCAGCATACTTACCAACTGGGGGAAGCTGTTCTTACCTGTACATCTCTTCTGCGAATGAAGTATTCATCTTTACACTTTCCCGAATGCCGAAATCTTCATCTTGGCACCGCAGCACGACACGCTCCGTCGTCGACAGCAGCGCCTGCAAGGAAAAACAGAAGACAAGGTTAGACATCGAAAAAACAGTCAGTTTAAGGTTACGATTCGCCTTACTTCACGCTTTTCCTTAAACCATCACTTACCTGCTGTCGAACATTGCGGTAGCATCCATCTTCCATCCGGCCGTGACTCACGTCTCACAGCTGCATTGAGGCCACATTTCCATCTAAGGGAAGCAAACAGAAGAGCGACATTATTGCGGGCATAAATAGGAGCAACATATAAAGACATTGAACAGAACGAACAGCATCACAAGAGCTCAAGAAATACTTACCAAACATAAGGAGAAGCATAGTCGCAGCTGGAGTGGACTAATCCTTATCAGGGATCAGTGAAGGAACTAGATTCCATTTGACGTGCCCCTGCTAGAAGTAGCAGGACAGAGAGCTTATCTTCGATAATTTACAGGAGCAGTATCACCACGTACCACCGCTCACAGCTTTTCTACTGAAGGAGAGGCCTTAAGGGGGTGATTCAAGTTCTGGGAGGGCTGCAACCGTGCCCCAACACCTCCGCAGAGACCAGGTGAGCTTAACAGGATAGCTGGGGATTTGGAGTCCAGGGATGCGAGCAGTTCTTCACGGGTGTTCAGAAGAGCAATTTCTGTGCATCTGGATGCTCGTAATTCAGATTGATGGTCGTGGAAACCACCAACAAGTTCAGTGTGACAGTTGAGTTAGGGCCAGGCCATCTTCTCCAGCAGTTTTCTCAGGAAGGGGGTAATGAAAATAGGGTGGTAATTGGCTTGGCAGGTAGGGTCTGCTGAAGCGTTTATCAGGAGGGGGCACACAAGGGAGTGCTTAAGGGAGGAGGGGAAAGAACTAGTTGCAAAAAAGTGGTTTCAGAGATCAGCAAGTGAGGGGGCAAGAGAGCCAATGTTGTCCTTGATGGTTCTGAATGAGCACAGGGAAACCTGTTTAGAAGAGACCTTTATGGAGCGGGCAACTTTGAGGACTTCTTCAGGTGTGACAAGGGCAAAGGAGGAGAAGGAGGAAGGAGGAGGGTGAGGGTCCAAGGGAGGTAAGGGGGTGTGGGGTGGGCTGGGTAGATGAGTAAAAAGGCTGTTCAGGATGTCCTGAGTTTTGGTGGTGACATGAGTGGCCAGTGCGTTACAGAGGGCCTGGAATGCAAGAGGGGAGGAGGAGACTGCAGAAGGGTTGGCTAGTTCCCTGCAGATTTGGAAAGGTTCAGCCGTGTTGTTGGGTGCACCAGATACCCGTGCATGGATGTGGGACCTTTTCTTGGCACGGATGGAGAGTCTGTATTGCCTCTGGAGCAGGCAGCAGGCCAATTTGTCAGAGGGTGAGCTTGAAGTTTGTCACTTCCGTTCCGCTGCTCTGCACTTTCAGTTTAGGGCTTCAAGTTCGGAGTCGTACCAGGTATTATGCTTAGAGGCGGATTTCAGACAGATTCTCATGACTGGGGCAATAATGTCAAGAGTGTTGGTGATGGACAAGTGGAAGTCGTTGAGTGCAGTGGCAGTGGTAGCGTCTGAGTTGGTGGAGCAAGGGGTATAAAGGTAGCAGTGACGGCAGCATCTGACACTCGTTTCATCAGGCGGATGTTCGTGAATGAGGTTGGCAGGACTTTTGGAGTTGCTGTCAGATGGCCAAAGGGACCCAGGTGGGAGGAGAGAAGAGAGTTGTCTGACCAAGAGAGAGGGGTGACCAGACGAGATGAGAGAGGGAGGTCAGAGTGGATGAACGTGTCCAGAGGGTGTCCAGCTGAGTGTGTTGGACTAGAAGGGAGAATGGAGAGGGATAGGGAGGTGCAGAGGTAAATGAAAAGAGCAGATGCTTTGCCAAGAGAATCCAATTGGATTTTGAAATCACACAAGAGGAGCAAATTGGAGGAGGTTGTAAGTAAGGAGCAAGAGAGTTCAGCCCATTCAGAGAGGAACAGGGAAGTAGTGCCTGTTATCCGATAAATGGTAGCAATGGTCAGGGTGGAGGAAGGAGAGTTGACCAACTTGCATACCAGACTCTCAAAGGAAGAGTAGAGCTGGGAGGGTAAGATGGAAGATGGAATCCACTCAGGGAAGATTAAGACAACCCCACCACCAACACGGTGAGGTAGCGGCTTGGAAATTATCTTGAAGCCATCAGAAAGGAGGGAGTCAAAGGAGGTGACTGAGCTGGTGTTGAACCATGTCTCGGTAAGAGCGAGAATGTCGAGGGCAGTGTCTTCAAGAAGGAGGCAGATGTCAGCAGAGTGTTTGTTGGCTGAGTGGGCAGTAAGGGTCACCAGGTGGAGGCGGTCTCTGCCTTTGAAGGTTTTCTGAGGTTGAATACATGGGCATGGTACTCCAGTCAGAGGGGGAACAGAGAGAGAGGTAGGGGGAGAGGCAGGAGAGGAAAGAAAGTTAATGAGGAATGGCAGGATCCGGTCAAAATGCAGGAGGTTGGCTTGAGGACCCTGAACTAGGGTAGTGCCAGTGTGGTAGACATGTCCATGGTCGGACCATTTATTTGTACATTTCTCTATAATAGTACCTTTTGTAACTAAAAAGAACCACAAACTACCAGGATGTATGTCTCGTAACTTCAAGCAATTAACAGTTGCTAATATCGAGCCACTGATTGGTAACTCATTGGATTTCTCATTAGAAAATGAATTGACGGTCCAAGAAATGGCTATATCACTAACACATAATCTGATTAGTATATCAGACACCCTAGCTCCATTAAAACAGAAAAAGACATTTAAAGATGATAATGACAAAAAGAGCTGGTTTTCAGAAGAGCTGGAAAAACTTAAATCTGCATCCATGAAAGCCTTTCATGTATGGAAACGCAAACCTAAACAGTTAGTACATATAAAAACGCCATCTTCCAGGTGAAAATAAATGTTCATAATACCTGCATAAGTAATGCCGAATCTGACACCAAAGAATTATTCAAAATATTAAAGGAACAGAAAAATATGCCTGCTCCATTAGGCCTAGGCCTAGCAGAAACAAATGGCAAAGAGTGGTGTCAACTTATACAAGACGGACTCCAAAATAAGCTTCACAATATCCAATCAACAATGCTTCAAAAAAAGAAGCAGATCTCTGCATCTCTGGATATTGTCCATTCCAAGGTCTTTAAAAGGAATATAGATACACCCAATAAGTGAACTTGAATTAGAAAAAAATCATTGAACAGATAAAACCATCTCAGTGCAGAGGAGATGCTTGTGCATCAATGATAATTATGACTTGTGCTCCTTCTATAGTTAAAGCAGTTTGCACGTTTGTTAATGCCTCACTTATAGAAGGGAAAGTACCAATGTAACTAAAGCAAACTATGGTTACCCCAATTATTAAGAAACCGGGGCTGCCAAAGGACAATCCTTTGAACTTTCGTCCTATTTCGAATACTCCTTTCCTTTTAAAAATATTGGATCGGGTTGCGTATCATCAAATTGCTGAACACCTGAACCAGTTTCCCATCCTGCATACACATCAATCGGGGTTCAGAAAATTATTTGCAACTGAGACTTAAAGGCATGGTCTAGTAAAAAATTTGATTTAAAAAATGGATAGGCAACATAAAAAAAAATACTAGCATTCTCTTTTTTAAAACTTCCTATGTAAAATTTTGAGCTATTCAAGTTCACAATTCGCAAAAGCAAGCACATTGGCGCATCCATTTTGTGAAATAGATGCCCTCCTGTGCTGGCTTTTGCTTTTGCGGCACTAATGAAGGGAAAGCCAGCCAGCTGTAGTAAACAAAAGCTACCGCTGGGTAGCTTTCCCTTCATTAGTGCTGTACACGGAGGACGGGGACCGGAGTAGAGCAGGAAAGCTGCAGCTGAATCTCGGTAAGTGCTATTTATTTTTTTTTTTTAAATAAGCACTAGCTGCGTTTTTTTTTCTAAGTTTTCCGGGCTGGAGGAGCCCGGAAAACTTAGAAATAAAACCGCAGCTTTAAAAATGTTGTATTTATGTTTGCGGTCGCTTTTGAAGCGACCGCAAACATAAATACAACGTTATTGTGTTGGAAAATGCTGCGATTTTTCTTTCCAAGTTTCTCAGGCTCCTCCGGCTCCGGCTTCCCACTTGATACCACCATTAATGGGAGAGGAAGTTGTGCTGATGTAGGTGTTTGCGATGGGTAGGCCAGGTTTTGTGGACAAGATGTCTTTTTTGTGCATTTTACTTTCAGACATTGTGAGAATGGGAGTATAGGTGATAGTGTAGCAGTTAGAGATGATATGAGAGATGGTGAGTGCCATCTCACTGGCAGAGGATAGATGAGAGAAATAAAAAGGGGGGGTTGCACTGCACAGCCTGTCCCTTAATCCAAGGTGGCATAGTAGTTAATGGAAAGCACAAATACAAATGCAGAGCAATAGGTGGGATGCAGGATTCAATTATAAAAGGATCACAATGCAGTGCATAAGATGGATGCAAGATGTGAAGCACACCCACCTAGAAATTATTTTTAAAAAGGTTCACAATGCAGTGCACAAGATTGATGCACGAAGAAAAGCACACCCACCTAGATGTGATTTTTAAAAAATGGTTCAGAATGCAGTACACAAGATGGATGCAAGATGTAAAGCACACCCACCTAGAAACGATTATTAAAAAAAGTTCACAGTGCAGTGCACAAGATGGATGCAAGATGTAAAGCACACCCACCTAGGTATGATTTTGTTTTTGTTTTTTTATTTAACAGTGGGTCACAAATGCATATGTAGCACACATGGAACCGAGATGAAAAAGGAAGAAGCATGACTTAAAAGAATTTACCAATGTAACACAAAGGGCAGTGAAGAAAATAGGTGAGCAAAGGAGAAGGACATAATAGGATTGGCAAAAATTATGGTTAAGGAGATAGGTGAAGGAGGCACTAGGGCAGTTCAGCCATCACTCGCAATTGAGCAGAAAGGGAGTGTTGACGTGCTGGGGTCCAGGTTTGTGCAGGATCCAGACATGTACAGGGGGCTGCAGCATTGATTCTAAAGAGGCACGAAAGTGAGGGCCCACATGTGCTCTTCCAGGCCCTGACAGGTTCAGACAGGGCCTTAGCTTTGGGCCTTGGGAAGCAGGCCGGCATTGGAGCCATCCTTTTTTCAGGGTCACCTTTAATTTGGCAATGCGTTCCTTGAGGAGGCCATTGAGGCATTCACGTATACTGTTTGCTTGCGGGTGATAAACCAAAGAGTACTTGTGCTTAGTACCCAGCAGAATTATAATGTGCTCACAAACTTCATTTATGAATTGTGGGCCATTGTGAGACCTGAGCACTTCACACACTCCCCATCTTGGGAAGACTTCACATGCAAGTAATTTTGCAGCAAATGTGGCATCAGGATGTGTGCATGTACCGATCTCGATCCATTGACGACTACTAGCATATATCTGTAGCTGCTACAAACATTAATCAAATCCACATAATCACTATTCAAATGCTGGAAGAGTCCAGTAGGATGCAGTATTGCCCCTCTCACCATTTGCAGTGTGTGACCTGCGGTGTACTGTTAACAGAGCAGACAATTCACAATGAGTGTGGCAACATGCGCCACCAGATTAGGCTCCCTCGTGTTGGATGTGCTGGGTAATGTAGTTGATCTAATGCTATGTTAAGTAATCTAAGGGGCATAACTGGTTTCCCGGTGCTGTCCTACCACCACATTGCATCTGTGGGGGACAATGGGCACCCCCTGCGCTTCCACAGCTCTTGCTCTTCTGGTTGTGCTCGTCCCTGTAACCTCGATAATTTGGGATATGGGCAATATATTAAAGCCTTCTTTCATTACTATATTTCGGGTTTCTGTGCGTCTATTTGGGGCAGTGTCAAACTCTGATATCTCAGGAAAATGTGCTGCTTTACAACAGTGATGGCCGATGGGTGCTGTAGTGCGTTTATGAGCCTGTCCAATAATGGCTCATATTGCACTAGCGTGATGTCTGCCCGTAAGAAAACATGCCTCTTCCACCCTGACAGTCCTGCATGTTCTGTTGACGTCACATACAGTTGGAATACACAGATACTTCCTCATCCTCACGCATTTCAAGTACTAAAAGAAGCACTACCAATTCTGCTGATAGTGCTGAAAAATTCAAAGGCAATCTTGCACTTGCCACTGTCTCTAAGTTGCCATTCTGTTTTGCTTTCACCACTGTGGTCCCTGTGTGCCTTTCACTTGTGCGCTAGTCAATCGTTAATGACCCTTCAATGAAATGGACTTTCGCCCTCATAGGGCATTTTCCTTAACATGTGGTATGTCATCATGATATTCGGAATACTTGGTGCAGTCATGCACATAGTCTCCTTCCTCTACTGGCTCTGCTATGCATCTTGCTGGATTCACTACCCTGCACCTGACAATTTTGGTTGCTGAATTTGATATAATCACTGCATAACCAGAGGCTGTTTGTGTGGTTAATGTGCTATTAGGCTTTTCAAGGATATCAAAGAGGGCATGTTCTACATTATAACGTAATGGTACAGCCCATCGTAATATTGCCACCAGTGTTTGTTCACAAGGATAATGACCTCTCATGAATGGATCTGGGATCCCACTATAAAATGCCAGTGATTTGTGTCCCAGTCTATTTTGTTGTGTGAGGACAGCTATCATTACTACTCCCTTTGAATGGGAGAACAAAAAGAATTATGCACTGTAATCAGGGCTCCCTAACATGGGTGCTGCACAGATTACTGTTTTTAACTCATCAAAGGCATCAATCAGTTCGCCTGTCCAGACTTTGTCACTTGCGTCCTTCTGCGCTTCCTTGAGTCCTCTTTTTTTTAAACATGTTTTTATTAAGAGAGCAGGACTACAACATCACGATATATATATGTATCAAAACGTAGTACAGAATTCTTACATCATTCGAAGATAACAGAGCATTGGGTGAAAAAGAAGCCAATATAAAAATAGTACACAGTACACATCAGGGTGAAGGTATAGGCGTTACATCAGAGTCTGAGGCCATATCACACAGGTAGAGGCGCAGCAACGTCCAAATGTCCTTGGGGCGACAGGATGACGGGACCGATAACACAAAGAGTTCCTCATCATCATTCACCATACATAGGTCTTTTAGGAAAGTTGCCCTAGTAGGGGCAGCAGAAGACTTCCAACATTTTAGAATACAGCGCTTGGCAACAATGCATGAAATATTAAACAATCGTCTTGTGGTTTCCTTCACCTTGCCAATGTCTCCCAGTAAATATTTCAAAGGTGACATAGTCGCCGGAATCGACGTAATATTCTCAAGAAGCTCTACGACCTCTCCCCAAAACACCATAATCACTGGGCACGCCCAATACATATGATAGGGCCCCGCATCGGGGGTGTCGCACTTGGGGCAAACACCTGTGCAATTGTCAACAAATTTAGCCAGCCTGGCAGGGGAATAATGAAGTTGAGTTAAGACTTTAAACTGAATTAGTCGGAGCCCAGAATTCATAGAGACCGATCGTGTTAGTTGGCAGTAGCGGGCCCAACGGACCTCGTCTATCTGGGTGCCCACATCACGTTCCCAAACCTCTCTCATTGTATTACGTGAAGGGGTGTGGGTTTGCACTAAAGAATACAGCATGGAGACCCCCTTGCCATGGCTGTTTGTAGACACCATTGCCCTGATGCATTCATGTGCCTGGGGCTCTAGCGGAAATGTTGGCCATCTTATCGAAAATGCAGCCCTCATTCGGTAGTACTGAAGGCGTTTAAGCTGTCCCCCTCCCACTGCTCCAATAAAATCTGTGAGGTTACAGAACTCGCCATCAGGGAACATGTCCCGCAATGTGAAAAGCCTATCAGGATCCCAGGATTGCTGGAGGGCCCGATCAAACGTAGGGGAGATACTAGAGAAGTTCCAGAGGGGGACTTCCGGGTCGTACGGGGTCTCCAGCCCTATTCTCTTATAGATTCTGGCCCATGCACGGGCGGTTGTGTATATCGGATCAAATGGGCAGATGTCTCCATATCTAGGAACAAGAAGGACTGATCGTATGTCGTTGGGGCGGACCGAGTGCCTTTCAATTGATATGTGTGGGACCGTGTCCCCAGGGTCGAACCAGTGTTTTGCAAATTGAGCCTGTGCACATAAGAAATATTGTTCAAAGTCTGGTGCAGCAATGCCGCCCTGCGCAAATGGTTCAACCATCTTATCCCAGCTCATCCTGGCTGTCTTCCCGTTCCAGATAAACGTTTCGAGAAAAAGGGCCTACCGGGCCAAATTGGGATATTATTACAGTAATAAAGGAGTTTGGGGAGGACCACCATCTTAAGTAACGCAACTCTACCATAGAGGGATAGTGGAAGGTTCACCCATAGCTGGAATTTGGTCAAAAGGGTTGACAACAATTCCCCATGATTATGCGTATACAACAATTGTTTGTCTTTGGCAACCATGCCCCCCAGGTACCGTACCTTAGAAGGAACGGGCCTGAACCCTTCTATTTCAGTTAGGTCTCCCGTACCGTTGGTAAGGGGAAATATTTCAGATTTTGGTACATTGATTCTGTATCCGGAGTATTCTGAAAACTCATGTATGTCTAACATAATGTGTTGTACATTTTCTATTGGGTCCCGAACATATAGCAGGGTGTCGTCTGCGTATAAAGATATGATCTGCGGGGGGCCGGTCATTCTAAGCCCTCTGTGTGAGTGGTTCTGACATATGAATTCCGCCATAGGTTCAATGGTAAGTGCGAAAAGTATGGGTGAAAAGGGACATCCCTGTCTGGTTCCCCTATGTAGGCGGAATGATGGGGAGAGAGTAGTGTTGGTTAAGACCTTAGCAGTCGGCTGTGTATATAGTAGCCGTATGCAGTTAACATAGTACTGGCCGAGACCAAACCTCTACAGCACCAAGAAGAGGTATGTCCAGGAGACGGAATCGAAAGCCTTCTCGGCATCTAGTGCAACCACGGCTGCCTTGGCATCCGGATCTATCTGTGCCATTATGTTGAATAGGCATCTCAGATTAAGGGCCATGGATCGGGCCGGTATGAAGCCCGCCTGGTCGTGGTTGACAAGGATCGACATGTATGGCAAGAGTCTAGTGGCCAATACCTTTGCGAAAATGTTTGCATCGGTGTTGATCAAGGACAAGGGCCTATAGGATGCCATGTCATGCGCCGGCCTCTGGGGCTTCAGCAGGACAGTAATGATTGCTTCACGCATTGATTCCGGGAGGACCCCAAGGCTCATTGCCTCTTCCCACACTTTTAAAAGTAGTGGGGCTAGTTCTCTACAGAACTCTTTATATAATTCCGCAGGCAAGCCATCATAACCAGGGGAACTGCCGCTCGATAATGATTTAACGGCTTCTATAATCTCCTCCACAGTAATTGGTCTGTCTAAGACACTGCGAGTCTCAGGAGTGAATGTAGGAAGGTCCAGATTGTCTAGGTAACGGAACGTGTCCTTTTTGTTCTTTTTATCGTGGTTGGAGT
Source organism: Ambystoma mexicanum (assembly GCF_040938575.1). Classification (NCBI taxonomy): domain Eukaryota; kingdom Metazoa; phylum Chordata; class Amphibia; order Caudata; family Ambystomatidae; genus Ambystoma; species Ambystoma mexicanum. The sequence goes on along the minus strand of NC_090933.1, from coordinate 969,151,291 downwards.
AGAGAGAGGAGTAGAACTCAGTAAAAGCGGAGTTGATGTCTTGGTCTCTATTAACCATTACCCCGGCCGGAGTTTGTATACTCGGGATCGGGTTATGTTGCCTATCGGTTTTGAGCATATTGGCCAGGAATTTTCCGGCCTTATTACTCTCTCCATAACGTCGGGCTTTGGCCGGTGCGGCCATGTAAAGGACTTCTCTATGGGCTAGCGTGTGGAACTCTGCAAGAGTGGTAGGAATATGCAATAGGGTTTCCTTATCTTGTGTGACACTGTATTCAGTTTGTAACAAGTCTATTTTAGCCTCAGTTATGCCAAGTTCCCTTTGCACCGATTTCAACATACCAGTGGATTTACCCAGGATAGCTCCCCGGACCCAGGCCTTAAATGAATCCCAAAGGGTAGCATAGGGGGTGACCGAGCCCTCCTTTAGTTCTAGAAATTCTGCGATCTATGTATGTAGGGATTCACAGATATTGGGGTCTCTTAGGATTGCAGGGGGCATTCTCCATCTCCTCGCCGGGTGGGAGACATCACAAAGGTTGATGTCGAGCGTCACCGGCGAATGGTCAGAGAGGGTTCGGGGGTGTATATCACAGCTGGAGACCGCTCCGGCTAGGGATTGACTAATAATCCAGTAGTCAATGCGCGAATGGGAATCGTGCACCGACGAGTAGAAAGTATATTTCCTCTTGTTTGGATGTGATGCACGCCATGTGTCTATTATGCCCATTTGCGCCATTAATTGTTTAACAACCAGTGCGGCTCTAGAGGGGGTTCTAGGGGTGGTAGAGGACCGATCTAGCGATTGATCAAATATCATGTTGAAGTCACCACCCCAAAGCATTTGTGTCTCCCCAGATGCAGAAAGCATATCCAATATTGTACAATAAAACTGAGGGTCATCCAAATTTGGTCCATATGTATTAATCAGGATTGTTTGGACCCCCGCTAATTCCCCCCACACCAGTGTATATCTGCCAAGCGGGTCTATTTTGCTCGAGTGATATTTAAAACACAGCTTGGCGTGTATAAGAGTCAACACCCCTCTGGATTGTGCTGAATATTCTGTGCAGTACCTGTGCGGACCCCACCTCAGCAGAAATTTAGTATTGACCGGCCCAAGTGCATGTGTCTCTTGTAAAAAAAAAGGATGTCAGGGTTGTGACGAGTAATATATGCTGCGATCTTCCTCACTTTAATCGGGTTATTTAACCCCCGAATATTCCAGGAGAAGAGTTCAATACTCGAGCCCCTATTGGCCTGTGTCATAGTTGTACCTTAGTATAAACATCTGTTCACAGCTCTGCCCCTGTCGCAAGAGGTATGGACGTCCTGTTGCAATCACGCTCTCTGATTTTAACATTATAACGACTTGGAACATTAACTCCCCCAACAAGCCCGGCCAATCACCCGGCAGGGCCATAACCCAACTCAACCCCCAACCCCCACCCGCATCATCAAACCCAAACAAGATGATGTATCCCTTGAGCCATAACCTGGAAGCACTCCTGGGGGTATGAACTGCACTCACGTGGCCGCCGTCCCAGAAGGCATACACGGCTCTACTTCAACAAGTAATAGCAATCAGGGCCGCCCTATCGCCCTCAATTTAAGGCTTTGTGTCTGTGCAGCGAGCACGGCTTGGAGTCAACCAGCGGGGTCATCGGGTTCCACTGCATCGTGAGGCGGCAGATTCTGGTTCCTAGCTCGATCCCGAGCCGGCAGGGGGATGGAGGCCTCAACGTACAGCATGACTTCAGCAGGAGTTTCAAAGAAATGATCCCGGCCCCCATGCTGGATCCTCATTTTCGCTGGAAAGACGAGTGAGTATGGGACCTGGCGGAGTCTCAGCTGCCTCCTAACAGGTTCGTAAGATCTTCTCAATGACTGGACATTTGTGGAGAAGTCCGGGTATATATGTATCCTATTGTTTTCGTAATGCAGGGTGCCCTTCTCCCTGGATATTCGCAGGATAGCGTCTCTGTCCCTATAATTGAGGAGACGGGCAATTATTGTGCAGGGCCCCAGGTCTAGGCGGGGGTGCCGAGGTACGATGAGCACGCTCTACAAGGAAGTGGTCTGCGAAGGAGTCCGGACCTAGGAGATCTTTCAAAAGAGCTTCCACCTGGCGTTCCATGGATCCCCTACCAAAGGTTTCAGCCATCCCAACCAGGCGAATGTTGTTCCTCCTGGAACGGGATTCAAGGTCTTCGCACTTGTCAAGGGTTTTCCAGAGGTCGCCCTTCAGCTGGGCTATATCGCGGCCATGTTGCAATATTGAGTCTTCATTGACACCAATCCTGCTCTCGGCCTCAGTGATACGCGTGCTTTCTTTGTCTACCCTCGCCTTCAAGGAGCTAATTGTTGCCCCAATGTCTTCCAATTTAGTGTTCACTGCCAGGAAACCGTTCTGAACCATTGCCATTAGCCGGTCCACCCTTTCATCCATCGGTAAGTCCGGTTGACTATCCGTTTGCTGTGACGGAGGTGCTGAGGACCCACCGGGCTGGGAACTGGTAAAGGAGTCCATTGGGCCCGTTTTCTTGGAGCACGCCCCTTTCTGCTCGTGGCGGCCCATACGCAGAGTCGAGTGGCCTGTGTCCTCCCACGCCCTCCAGTATTCTTGTAACGATTTGTTTGTTAGAACTCTATATAGGGCTTATAATGGACTCACACCTGGTCACGGAGCGCTCATGGATGGCAACACCAGCGCATATAGAACGGTCAAGGAGGTTGAACGGTGTCTGGTGCAGCCAAGTAATGGTGAGCAGGATATGCCAGTGTTCAAATTCAAAGGGGTGCGATTACAGTGGTCCAAGTAAGGGGGGCCGTGTGCACGGGTGGGAGACCGGCTTCACAAAGGCCAGACAGCGCCCCCTCGCACAGGCCACCAAGATTGGCCGCACACAGCAGTCCGGCCCAGCCGGAGGGCAACACTATGGAGCAAGGCAGCAATCAGGGGGTCCAGCAGCGACCGCGCGGGTGCCTCCCTTGTCCGGTATACAGCCACACACAACCCTGTGTTGTCCGCCTGCTGCACAGCTTGGGAAACCCCCGGTGCCACCCCCAGGGAGCAGCTATAGGGTGTGCAACCCAGTCCGGCGGCCCCAACTGTCTCCCCCCTCTGCCAGAAAAGTCACTGCCCAGGGGCCGTATATGGCAAAAGTGCTGTTTCCTTAGCTGACCCCTTAAGTGGTATTCCCCTTCCGTGCGTGTTATCCCTCCAGATCTAGCTCGTCCTCCTTACTGCCAGATACGTGGTGGACAGGGCCCAAGGAGAAACTGGATACCACCCACGACGTTGATTGACCAGTGGATGGCGACCTCCGGTTCGTCAGGGCCGCCGAAGGTGGTCACACAGCAGGACCGAAGGCCGAGCCACGCCGCGCATCCCGCGGGACTAGGCCCGCCTCGACTTCAACGGCCGCCAAAGGGTCTCCAGCAGCTGCCGCGTCCCAGCGCGCAAAGCCGCGAGTCACCGCCGATGAGGTGTCTCCGCACACGGGCGGATGACCCCGGTGCCCAGCCGTGTCCTTCAGGATCTCGGTGCTCTGGCAGTTCGGAGGCAGCAGCACTCCGCCTCCTCCCCCCCGGGGACCAGCCAGAGCGTAGGCCTCTCAGCTCGGCCCCTCCCCCAGCAGCTCCAAGGAGTGATGGCCCAGATCTCGTGGGCGGCCCGCGTCTCAGCCCCAGACCGCGGGATCTTCCAGATGGCAGAACCGCACAACGGTCTGCCGTAGCAGTCCCAAAATTGCACAGCGGCCGCCCGCAGTTATTTGCCGCTGATCGCTGCGTTTTCCTCGATCCGTGGGCGGTCCTGAAGGAGGATAGTTTCTGAATAGGATTAATACGAGCCGGAGCTCTGGGACTAGGCGGCCATCTTAGATGTGCGCAACAGGGCCCCCTCTTCCTTGAGTCCTTTTAAGAGAGGTCTGACATGTGTACTGTAGTCAAAGGCCCATGCCCTTCAGTAATTGCAAAGGCCAAAGAATTGTTGCATCTCCCTCACTGTTTTTGGTCTATCTGTTTCATGATCACTTCTGCTCTTTCAGGGGTCCCTTTTCTTCTTTCTTTGGAGATCATATATACAAGACATCTTTCTGACAATATTGTAACTTCTCGTCTACATTATACCCCTTCTTTGCTAAGATTGCCATCAGCTGCGAACTGAAACGTTATACCATCCGAGTATGCCAAAATGGGGAGCCCATTATATTCCCCCCACTCTGGATCCAGAGGTCGTAACACACTGGGGTACCAGGGGTATTATGCACCTGGGACACTTATTTCAAGATAAGACATGTGTAGCATGGGAAAAGCTCAAGGACACTATAGGAGACATACCTAAACAAAAGCTACATTACATGTGGATGAGATCTGCCATTGCGAAAGTATGGGAGGAATTCCCATCAGAACCACTGATACATCTAGGGCTGGCATACATGTTCACTGCTGGGAAGGGTAAAATATCGGCTTCTTAACTATACAAGACCATAATCCAAACCCGTCCACCGGTCTCTCATGATGCCAAAGAAAGTGGGTATTAGAACTAGGACGTCTGATCACTGACAAACAATGGATACAGGTATGTGACTTGACAAAACATATTTCATGCAACATTAGATACAAATTGATACACTATTAGATCACACACAGGCTACACTATACCCCAGCTAAACTGAAACGCATGTATACCACAACAGATGGCACGTGTCCTAGGTACGGTAGTGAAGAGGCCGATACTCTCCATATGTTTTGGTCATGCACATTGTTTAGAGAATATTGGGCAGATGTGTGTAAAACAATAGATGACATGGCATAACAACCCATAGATTGGTTTCCAATGGTATGCTTATTGGGAGGCATAGGGAAGATCAACCCTACGTGGCGGAAACTATTGTACATGGGCCTGTTATTGGCCAAAAGGGTGATACTACTGAAATGGAAAAGCAAATAACCATCCACCAAGAGTGACAGACATGATCTGGACAAATGACAATGAAGAATTGTACATAGAACTACTGCATGCAACCACAAGACCTAAGAACATTTGGGGCAGATAGAAACAATACCTTACAGACAATGCAGAGGAGGAAGAAGTGTAATGATGTAATGCAACCATATGAGAGATTGGAGACCTTTATTTGATAGGTAAGATGTGTAACCTGACAATGTTTGAATAAGTGCTGTACCTGTGTGGAATAGAAAAATAAATAATAAAAAAAGACTGCCATCAGCTATATTGAGTCTTTTCTGCACTGTTGTTCTGTCTCACTGCACACCAAAATGTTGTCTACATATTGTATTAATATGCTGCTGAGGTGCACGTTTCAGTGCTCCAACTGGACCACTCAATTGAAGATTGTGTATGTTTCCACTTCTTTCCATTATAGGAAAACAAAGTTAAGTCCTGTGACTCCTGGTGAAGGGGTATTGAAAAGAAAGTATTTTTTAAATCAATTACTGGGAAATATTGAGCTCGGAATGGGATGCTCCACAATATAGTAGCAGGGTTGGGGACCAATGGGAACTCTGCTTCAACAATAATGTTCATAGGGCATAAATCGTAAATGAATCTCCATGACCCCTCCGTTGATTTTTTACTGGGTACGTTGCCGTATTACATGGGGATTGTGATGGCACTAATATCCCTTTTTGCACAAGGGTACATCAGCTTCTCTCAACATTGGATACTGTCCAATTCATGGGAAAATGGTTCCTGGTCTCAATTTGATTTGTACTGCACCTACTCCTTTTAATAGGCCCACATCATTTTGACTCCTATTGCAAAAGATGATCGGTTCCCAAATCTTCCTGGAGAAATGACAATGTCTTCTTTATCAATGACATCCTCTGTAGCACTTCTCTGCTGTCAATTTTCAACAAATAGGTAAGGCTTATGAAAAACACTACCTCATCATCTATGAACAAATCTTCATCTGTCATATTGGTCAGTCTGAGTCCCTCGTCAAGAGGTATCACTGTTCTCCAGTTTTTCCCTCGTCATCAACCCGATGGAGAATCACCCTGTCTTCTCTCACTATGACTGCTTTTAGTTCTATTGGAATCACTTGCCCTTCCTCCTCATACATAGGTACTTTAGATCTGAACAAAAATTCAGCGGGTAGCCGCAATGTTTTGCCCCTTATTCCAGGAAGCTATGCTAACACTATGTGTACTCCATAAAGAAATACTTATGGGTCTAATGGCATACCCTGCTGTACATTCTGCTCATAGAATGCTCATATCAATTCTTGTGCATTCATATAATTAATCCCTGGAGTGAAACATATTTTTACCTGTTCAGTGAAAGATATTGTCATGTTGAGTTTGCTCATCAAATCTCTCCCCAGTATTTTAACTGGTGGTTTTCAAGAGTACAATAGTGGCATGGAGAGGTTATGTTCTCCTATAGTGATAGGTAAGTCATCAGTAAAAGGAACGGTACGGGTCGCCCCAGAACAACCATGCGCATTCAAGGCAATGCCTGACATTGAGTACTTCCCCTCCCTAACACCTAACATAGGACCTAGTCGCCCCTGTATCAAAAAGGAAGGAAAATGTCTTGTCACCTATGGTCACCCCGACCCTCGGTTCCTCTTGTGGGTCTGGTGTAACTGATAGGATTGAACACATCAGGTCTCTCTGTGAGCTGTCCTGTTGTGGATATAAGTTCATGCATGTGCCAGTGAAAGGATTCCCTCCCACCACGGTCTTGCTCTCCCTATTCTGAGTGTAGGCAGCTGGGGTTCGCGCTTGTGTTTCATGACATTAGTGCATACTGTTGTACAGGTGCTTGTGGCTGGATCTGTGTTTGCTCTGTGTTACACTCACCTTGTATCCGCGGGGACGTCGGGCGTTGCTGGGAGGACAGCCGTCGGACTGCTGGGCTTGATAATTCGGGAGATATAGTCTGCTCGTGGTCTGCTCTTAGGATGCAAAGTGAGGTCAGCTGTGGGCTACTGGTACATGCGTCCGCCCAGACCTCCCTCCCTGGTTGCTCTTCCACTTCCCTGGCTATTGAATTCTCCCCTTGAATGCTCCTCACCTGATACATGTAGTTGGTGGGCTATCCATCCTGCTATTCGTTGCAGGGGCGCTGTTGCAGGGCACAGGCTCTGATGGACCTAGTTACGTCACTGGTCCGCTTGCCCAGTCTGGCTGTGGCTAAGACTAGCCTGCCCTGATTAGCCAAGGTAAGTCTTTCCTTGTCTCCTACTTGTTATCTGTCTTTCTCTTGACTTTTTCCGTTGTTTTGTTCTTTCTTCTTTCTTTTCATCTAGCTTACTCCCTTTTAAGGTGTTTTAGCGTTGTCCTTGCTGTTAGCATTAGCTTTAATGTGCTGTTCTTTCTCTAACATGTTTTTTCCTTCCTCCGCAGGTGCCGAGATGACGTTGATGTCCGCGGGGCAAAATTCTCAGACCTACTCCGCTTTGGATGAGCTCGCGAAGAGATGGAGCGTTGCGCACAATAACCCGGTAGGTGTGGCTGCACAGGGTTTAAGTTGCAGGGTGCGCGTGAGTCTTTTATTTTTCCAATCTGACCTGTCGTCTTTCTTGTTCTTTCTTCCAGGTGCTGAGTAGCTGTGGTTCTGAGGATCGAAAACTAGGCCGCTGCTGGAGTTCTATGACGGCGTCTGGAAACAGGTAAGTGTTGTTCTAATCGTGTTTGTTTTGTCTTCTTCCTTGCAGCTGAAGCTGGATGTCGCTGGAGCCAAAGCGGTTCCCGATGCTGCAGAAAACAGAGAGCTGGTCGCGGTGAGTGTCACGCTGCTTGGGAGCACAGTAACGCGAACCATGGATTTCAGCAGGGGTGGAGCTTAAATATTCAACCACACCCTGCCACTCCCAATAGACTAGTCTGCATACACTGCTTGCAGGCAGAAGCAATTCTGTGAAAGACAGATGCTGCAGCCGAAAGACAAACACAGAATTAGCATTTGGTAATCACCCGCACTTTGCACACTGCCGTAGGGAGGATTGGCTCCAAGCAGGAACAGAAGCCTTGAGAAAGAGCATCGCTTGAAACACGTGTCGGCTGGTCCAGAAGCTGTTTCACCTTGCTAAAATTGCTTTAATGAATGCAATACTGAGGGCTCAATGGCGCAGTGTGGTTGTATCCCTCTAATTGAATTGTTTAATTTCGTGGAACTGTAAGCAGAGGCTCCACATCCGACACAACCAGCTGCAGCCTGTGCCCATTTTAAATTGATGTACAACTGATTTGTAGATACAAGCGCTGGGATCCCAGTTCTTTTCAGCTTCTAGCCTTCTCCTTCTTCACTACAACAACTACCCGAGCAGGCACCGCAAATGCTGCCCATGCTCTGGACCCCGCCATTTTGGTCCAAACCACAGCTCCATGTGATGTATGATCTGTAACAATATACACAAGCCCCTACTTTCCACAAATCTGACCCACTATACACCCTACCAATGGCGCCAGCAAATACTACACATATAGGTGAACCCCCAAAATAATACAATATAGCCACCTTCTTGTCACCTGGCAAAGAACAAGTTACTTTCTTACCTGGTGACGTTCTTTCGATGGGATGTTCCGACGACGTATTCCACATCTATGACAGATAATCACCACAGCTGTGCTGCTTTGGATTTTTTTTTCGCCGTCTGCGTCCTGCGTCGATGATGTCGATACGCTGTCCTCGAGGGCCTCCGTTGAGCCGACGTCACCAGATGTTATAAGTAGGACGCACAACGCTCGTAGCCTCAGTTATAATTTTTTCCCCCACAAAGTGTGGCACCACTCTTCTGCCAGACTGACTACAGAAAGCCTTGCTGAAACGAAAGCTGCAATCGCATAAAAAATTCTGTAGAGGGGCAGGTAGGGAGGGAGCGATGTGGAATACGTCATCGGAACATCCCATCGAAAGAATGTTACCAGGTAAGAAAGTAACTTGTTCTTCGAAGGGATTGGTTCCTCCGACGTATTCCACATCTATGACAGACTCCCAAAGCAGTAACAATGTAAGGAGGTGGGAAAAGAATTCAGAATTTTAGAATGTCCAATTAAATTGCAGAATAGAGGACCGCCTTGCCAAAGGCCAAATCTTGCCCATGGATAGAATCCAGAGAGTAGTGTTTTACAAAAGTATGAGCAGGGGCCCATGTGGCTGCTTCACAAATGTTATGAATGGGAACACCCCTCTGCAGGGCAGTAGAGACAGCCACACCCCTAGTTGAATGGGCCCGTAAGCCTACCGGAGGGTCTTTATCCGCCAGACGATAGCATTCCGAGATGGTCACAATAATCCATCTAGACAATAAAGTCTGTTTAGTAACAGCTTGACCCAAATGCCTTCCAGCGTATCCTACAAAGAGCTGGTCTTCCACTCTGACCCGGGACTTGCGTGAGATGTAGAAACTTAAAGCTCTCCTAGGATCCAACCTATGGAGCCTCTCCTCTTCCTTACCAGGATGCGCAGGAGGATAGAACGCAAGAAGAACTTAAATTAAATTCCGACACAACTTTCAGAAGAAAAGAAGGATGAACCCTAAGGACATCCCTGTCCTTATGGAACACTGTGAAGGGTGGCTTAACAGAAAGTGCCCGCAACTCACTCACTCTGCGAGCGGAAGTGACCGCAACTAAAAATACAGTTTTCAAGGTCAACAGTCTCAAAGGGCAAGAATGTAAAGGCTCAAACGGAGCTCCCATGAGGAATTTTAGAACAAGGTTCAAATCCCAACCGGGCACCTGGAAAGGTGACGGTGAAAACACATTAGTGAGACCTTTGAGAAACTGGGAAATCAAAGGAATCTTAAAATAAGAACACTCCTTAGACGAGCGCTTAAATATGGACAGCGCCGCCAGGTAACCCTTAATGGTACCCACTTGCAGGCCCTTGTGTCAAGACCCTGGTGAGTGTCAGGGTGGTAGCAGGAGGGATGACCCCTGTACTGGGCTTTGGAGGGAGGTGTTTCGACAAGTTTCTCAAGATGTGTTCTCCACCCCTTTTGCAGGACTCGAGACCAGGGGTGGAGAACAGTCAGGAGACTACATTCGCCAGCAGCCCATGCGCAGCACACAACTGCTGGGGTGAAGACAGCCATGCCCCCGACCGCACCCACACTGGCACGCATGCGCTTGTCGCGCCCCACGAGCGCGGCTCGCAATCCTGACCAGCACTGACAGCAGACGTGTTTCCCTCGAGTTCCTGCCGGCAAGCCTCAGCGGGGCACCAGCCCGCCTGCAAACACACCCCAGGTCCCGCGTCACACTTGAGATAAGTAGCTCAGTATGATAAACTCGCACAGCGGCTAACTGCATGGAAGGGATTTCCCTCGCTAACATTAACAGCATGAAAACGGAGCCATGAGCAAAACGAAACTAACTCCTTGGGCTCATTCATTAACCCTGCATGGGCAGTTCTTATACGACCTTCCGCATGCACCTTGGGGGCACTTGCTTGTCCAAACTCAGTTGAACTCTGTGAGGCGGTCGCTAGGCGTGGACTGCCTAAACTCCGGACATTAACCCATAAGGGGAAAGGTCACATTCGCGCACCCATTCTGACATTCCTTTATTATTTCAGTGGAAGACGAGTCAGCAGGACGGTGCGTGGACCCGATAGCAAACGGCAGAGGCCACAGATATCGCATCGAAGACGAAGCTAAGTCTATGTTTACTTTTGTTCACTATTGTTGAGGGGCAATCCTACAGGGACTAATGTAAGGGTCTGTTCCAATAAGCACCAATGCCTTACATGAAGTAATGTGGGGTAAAGTCTGAGCTTACATGAAGTAATGTGAGAAACATTTTGAGACACTAATCCTGACCGCATTATAGAGCACTGGTAGTATACGCACTAGTGCAGCAGTGTCATCTAGCCTACTGGTTGGGGCTCCAGCACAAAGGCTCCCTCACGTTGGGCATATTGTATGTTGTGAAGTATGCAGGAGTCACTGGTTGGAACTCCACGAGAAGAAGCAGGAGCCAAGGAGCATGTTACCCTGATTCCCCCCACCCATCCATAACATCTTCCTACTCCTCTATCCGGTGATCCTACAACCCCCTACCTATCCACTCCACAGACCCTAACACTCTTTCCCCGAAGGGTCGCGGAAGCCTGCGGTAGTACTATTCCCAGGCCCCAAGACCTAACGGGGAGGCAGGAGTTTGTGCTGCTTCGGCGCCAGGAGAAGAAGATTGGAGGCTTTGACACCTTGTGGGCTAAAGAAAGCAAAAAAGACAGAACCACAGGTATGGCACATGGAAAAGGATCCATATTCTTAACCCTGCACCAGTCGCAGAACTTTCTCCAACGGCAACAGTACAGGGACTTTGTTGTCGGCCTTCTGGCCGAAAGCAACACCTCCATCACGTCTTCAGAAAGGTCCCAATCCTTATACCTCAACCTTTCAGAACCCCAGCATGAAGGTTGAGGGACTTGACCTCTGGATGGAGAACCTGACCCCCCTCCCGTGAGAGCAGATTATCTCGGTAGGGAAGACGGCATGGAGGGCAGATGGACATGTCGAGAAGTTCCGGGTACCACATTCTCTCGCCCATGCCGGAGCAATGAGGATCATCCGGGAACTGAACCTCCGTAACTTCCGCAGCACTTGGGGAATGACGGGGACTGGAGGAAACGCGTACAGCAGTGGGAAGGACCACTCCACTACGAACGCGTCCCCTAAGGCTCCTCTTGGAGGAAATTCTTGCAAGCAGAATCTTTCGTACTTCCGGTGGCACTGGTGGTAAAGAGATCCACTTGTGGGATCCCCTAAAGGGCAAAGATCTCCAGGAGAATCTCCTGAGCCAGCTGCCACTCGTGAGAGACCATGCTCTGCCTGCTCAGAGCGTTCGCCGCCACGTTTTCATCTCCGGCCAGATGAACTGCCGAGATCGAAATTTCCTGCTGGATGGCCCAGAACCAGAGCTGCATCGCCTCTCTGCACAGAGGGAGAGACCCTGCCCACCCCCCTTTTTGATGAGGTAGCGCATGGCCACTGTGCTGTCCGTCAGAATCAGGACAGTCTTCCCCTGCACAGACGGCAGAAAAGCCTTCAGGGCTAGCCTGATGGCCCTCAGCTCCAACAGATTGATATGGAGTCTGGACTCCAACGGAGACCAATGACCGCTGACTGTCAACTCATTGGCATGAGCTCCCCATCCCGTGAGGGACGCGTCCGTCACGACCGTTACCTCTGGCCAGAGTAGCCAAAATGGAGCCCCCTTCATCAGATTGCCTTCAACGGCCTACCACAGAAGATCCTGGGCGACCTAGGGCGGCACCTGAACGGGATCCGACATCCTGCCAGAGGACTGCGACCACTGAAGCTTGAGAGCCCATTGCAGAGATCTCATTCGCAACCTGGCCTCTGGCACCAGAAGAATGCAGGATGCCACGAGGCCGAGCAACCTCAAGAACTTGAAACTTGTGCCCCATCTGCAGAATGTGATGAGCCCTCACCTGGGGAGGGAAACAAAGCCCCAGGGATGTGTGGAGCACTGCTCCGATGTACTGGAGCCACTGGGTATGTGTTAAATGGGACTTCTTTAAGTTGAGGGAGAAGCCCAGCCTGTGAAGGGAGTGACAGGTGATCCAGGACTTGCTCGGGAGAGCGCGCCCTGATCAACCAATCATCCAGGTAGGGGTAGACGTGAATCCCCCCTTTCCTGAGATACGCTGCCACCACCATCATGAGCTTGGTGAAGACCCTCGGGGCTGAGGTCAATCCGAACGGCAGGACCCGAAACTCAGGTACTTCTTGTGCTTGGGATGAATCGGCACATGAAAATAAGCGTCCTTGAGGTTGACAGACAACAACCAGTCCTGAAGTTGAAAGGCCTGGAGGACTTGAGAGAGAGTAACCATCTTGAACTTGTCCTTCCTGAGGAGCTTGTTCATACCACGCAAGTCCATGATGGGTCTCAATCCCCCGTCTTTTTTCGGGATAAAAAAATATGGGGAATACCATCCCTTGTTCCTCTCTGCTACAGACACCAATTCTATGGCGCATTTCTCCAGCAGGGATTTGATTTCCTGCGCAAGGAGCGGATCCGGACTCTTCAAAGAGAGATTCCCTGGTGGATTGTCGTGAGGCCTCTGCCGGAAAGGAAGACAGTAGCCGTGGGCTATGATCTCCAGAATCCACACATCTGAAGTAATGGCACGCCATTCTACAAGATGCTGCGCCAGCCTTCCCCCAACCGGCGAACCATGGTACATGGCCTCATGACTGAGCTGAAACGGCTGCGGCAGTGCCTGAGGGCAAAGAGGAAACTGCACGAGTGGCCTTGGCACCTCGAGTACCTTGTTTTCCACCTCTGGTACTCCTACGGTGGCCCCTTTGACTTGCAGCTCCCCTCGATCTACTAAAGTAAGAGTAGTATTGAAAGGAACCTCCCCTCCATTGTTGTCTCCTAGGACGAAAAGGCAGATGTTGGCAAACTGCAGCGCTCAACGACTTTGCTGCAGCTTTGGAGGTCTGCAACCTCTCAAGGCTCTCGTCAGCCTTGCTGCCAAAAAGATGTTCACCATCAAAGGGCATGTTGAGAAGCCAGGCTTGTATGTCAGGAGCAAACCCTGACTTCAGCAACCACTCAAACCTGCGCATCATGGTGCTCGCCGCCATGAACCGGCTGACACAGTCTGCCACGTCCAGACACTACTGAACGGATTCACACATGGCATCCTTGCCATCCTGAACGAGGGCAAGAAAACCATCCCGTTCCTCTCCTTCGGGAATATGTTCAGCCGCCAAAGACACACAATTCCACAGAGTGTGAGTGAAACATGCTAAGGCACACACGGAGTTGGCTGCCTGTAAAGCCATACCCCCTGAAGAAAACACTTTCTTCACCCAGCCATCAAAACATTTGTCATCCCTATCAGGAGGGATGGTAGGGTATGACGCCTGTTTTGCTGGGGCCGTAGCCGCCTGCACCACCAAACTCTCCAGAGTTGGGTGCGTAGTCAAGTAGCTGGGGTCGCTACTGGCTGGCTGGTATTTTTTCGGCAACGACTTGCTCACTGCCGGGAGACTCTCCGGTGCAGTCCAAGCCGCTGCCACCCTTCTTTGTAAAGCCATATGAAATGGCAGCAGCGGGTCAGTGGGTGGCCCAGAGGACTCAATGGGAATGGGGAGTGCGCTAATAACGGGCTCGCGAAGGCAAGCCCGTTATTAGCGCCCTGGTCCCTTAGCGGGACCCGTAAGGGACGTGTGGTCAGACCACACGTCCCTTACGGTCCCCGCCAAGGAACCTTGGAATAGTGCAGTAAGGGATTACCGGCACCGGTCTCCTTACCGGTGCTGGTATCCCTTACCGCCCACCTCGTAATGAGGCCCCACGTTCTAAATTATTCTGTCCTGTATTATTTAAGATTTTAGCTACTATGAACACAAGTCTTATTACTTTTCCAACCACTGGGGATTGGCAGATCATGGTTTAACTTATAATTAGTCGGCACCTTGCATTCAAAGGTTGTTTGTTCTTTAATTAATCTAAGAGAAATATGTCTGATGCCCTGGGAACCTTATGTTCCTTCTGGACTGTTCAAGCCCTCCCTTAATTTTTCCATATTCTTGAAGAGGGGCTGTGTAGTCGCTTGCCTGCTCCCCGCAAGAATCTGTACTTCAGTGGATTCAGCAGTTTTAAGTTTTCATAAGACTTTGAGACCTCTATTCACTTTATTGCATAGCACAACTTCCATTTTAACGAAGATGGCGGCATTTTACTGTTGTGTTTCTATGTTAATAAAATATCTATGTATATCGTTTGTGTTGCGTTTCAGCTTATACATTGCTTGTGTTATGTTCTTTGTGTCTTTATGATGCAACTGATAGACTTCATGCCTAAATGCACGTTTGATCTAATGTCTGCATTTCTTCATAGTAAGTGCGTATTTGCTTCATGTCTATTGCTGTGCGTATGTCAGTCTAACAGCAGGTCTGCTTACTCTTGCCATCTTCGGTTGCATCAAGTGCATTTCTTCCTGTATTGATCCGGGATAAGGCCAGTACGGTCACCTTAGTGAATAGAGTTTCTCTCCTTTATGATATTGGGGCGGGGTAGGAGCAGTTGCCATTAATTACATATTCATCTATCTCTCGACACAACAATAAGGCCTGATTAACTTAACGTACATTGTAGGCACTGAAAATCAGTTTCAGAAACCTAAAATATAGACTGCCATACTCCTTGCGGAAGAGCAAGAAATGACATGTTTATTTGGTTAGGCCACACACTGGACGCAAGTCCTTTCCATCCTCTGTCCAGTCGCAAGTATAACTCGCTGTAGTCAGAATATTTAATCACATTTTCAAATACAGGCATCATGTCAACGGTGGACATACAACAGCCAGATATTTTTAAAATCCGAAGGACACTGTAGGCCTCAATGAGTTTGGCTTCTGTCAATTCGTGGGCCATTGTCTTAACCACTTCCACACTTCCTTTTGTAATGCTGGAGGGGCCATCGCATAGCTTGCGTAAGTTTAGGTCATACAAACACTTTTTAACATGTATGAACCATGGGAGTGATGTTCCACTCTCCACAGACATGCTCAAGTACATCACGATAATTCACAAGCCCCTGAACTGACCATACTCTCAACCAATATAATAGTAGGCGAAAGACTACGTCTCCTTCCATCGGCCTAAAGCCCAGCTCCAGATAAGGCGAGGGACTAGGGCATGCAGAAGGCATTCCTAACAGCCACTTAAAAAAGGCTCTTTCCTCCAAACCCTGGTTGTTGTTGTAAGCATATCCCCATATTTCTGCCCCATAAAGGGCAGCTGGCTTTGCCTGTGCTACACACATCTTAACATCTTAACAGCAGGGTTTATGGCACCTCTTCCTTAGGTATTAAAGAACCTCAATATTGTCCCACCATATTTTAAGCGTCTGGGCTGTCCACTATCCATAATAGTTAAATCTGACACCCATATAATCATAATGGGAAACTTGGTCCAGAGCTAGGCCTTTAACATTGGATGTGAGTTTTTCATATTTTCTAAATTTAGGTCGGAAGACCAGGGTTTTAGTTTTCCCTGCATTAACCTCAAATTGAATGTGAAATACTGAAATCTGTGCTACCTGAGATAGCTAGGCAATGCCTTCAAGTATAACTAGCATCTAGGAAGTCTTCTAGGAAGCAGACCTAGGTTCCAAGTAGAAACAATCAGCAATGTAGGCGCCCTTGGGGTCAATAGTGTCTAGCAATACATCTGACCCAGATGCATAAATATTCATCCCAGTGCATTTGATATGTTCTGGTGCTCCCTGGTAATCTGGATGGTACATCACTCCCCCAACCCTTTGTAGAGGAGAAAATATATACATCCCCAGGAGATCACGCCTCGTTACCTCCTTTGTATTGGAGACATGAGAATGTGCATTGCCTGACACCAGCTATTGTGTCAATACCGCACCGAATATTTGGAAGGAGATACCCATTGAGACAACCCTATCGAATGTACCCTCAAAGTGATGACAACGTCAAGGATGTACTCCCTGAAGGAATTTGAGAAATAGCAAAGAAAATTAACTAATGACAACATAAGAAAGTGTGCATGACGTTCCGAGACACTGAATGAAAACAATGTACGGATCCTAGAGGACAAATGACACAGTAAAGAATTGAGTGAACTATCAACGTGGAAAAGAAGGTTACACGTTAACAAAGTGTTGCAGAAAACAGGAGTTCAATAAATGTACAGACGGTGAAATGCAAGGCAGATCAAGTCATTGTATAAGCTAGCTATGAGTAGTGAATAGAAATGCAGGCGAAGCCGCCATTGTACATGGTATCATGAAATTAATAAGCCAGAAACCATGAAGGGGGAATGGAAAGCTGTGTCACAGAAGAATAACAGGCTAGTGGATTTACGTGGCAAGGCTATCTGGCCTGAAGCCAAGATCTTAGAAATCGAGGTCAGCTATCTACTCTGAAGTAGAATGAGTGTGCAGAGGATGAATCTTCTCAAGTTAAGGTGCAAGAAATAACACAAAGGATGCCAAGTTTGAATTCATTTAGAGCATTTAAAAACTGCAAAATGGACCACATCGTGGTCTCTTGTCACGTGAACCAAGGCTGGAAATACAGCATGAACTTGGAGTTCAAGACACGATAGCGTATGCCCTCACTCTCATGCATTCCCAAGACGAGAATACTCTGGAAGGCCAAGTTCAAAGACAATTTCATGCATACGGCATGGGTGATGAGATGCTCGGCTAATTGGGTGGTGAGGTAGCTTCATGTCCTATCTCCCTTGACCTGGGTCTGAGCTTACTTGCTGCTAAATTAACCAAATGCTCCAGACATGGCACTAGCATGCCAATCAATTGTATTAGTCTGAAAAATGAAGGTCCTTATAGTTTAGAAGACTAACTGTAACTAGTGTTTCTGAAATGACATGTTTGAAGGCTTCCATGTCATTTCATCATGGGATGTTTTTTCGCTGGGTTTTTTACCACAGATTTTTGAATTCCCCTTTAATTTTTTATATAATCCCAAACACCTACACCCCAAATATACATTTTTCTAACCCCCTTAGAAACTTCGATTCGTTTTTTTTGTTAAAAAAACTCAGTGGAAAAAAAGCTGCGCAAAAACATCCTGCGATGAAAGGACGTTCTACCTTTTGAAGAGGTAAGCACCACCTTTTAAAGTGGACAAGCCGGTCCGATAGCACAGCGAGTAGAGCCCTCGCTCTGAAATCTGTGCCGAGCCTGCTGATGCAGGTTTGAATCGTGGCAGGCCCAAACTCAGCCTTTCATCCTTCCGAGGTCGATAAATGAGCACCACACACCGTGGTTAATAAGCAGCGCTAAGATACCTAAGGGTTCGTAGTGCTATATAAATGCTAAATTATTATTATTATTTTATTATCAAGGGACAGCCAATAACAATCATAGCTTCTATATGATTGCATATGTAGATGTTTCCCTTAACCAATCCCAACCCAAGATAGGTTTTTCACTATTGTCACGTAGTATGACATCACTCAGACGCATAACTGAGTATATAAAGTATAATTTTTGTGGAAATCATTGAGAAACTGAGCGTTCGTCCATTAATGTTCGTTGTAACCTCCATGTTTTAGATAATGGTTAATAAAACAATAACTTGCCATCTTCTTGAGTTTGTCCGGTTATTTGGGCTCAGAATTATTCTGGTCAAATCCCATCCATTACATCTGCACGTTCCAAAGGGCCATAAGATCACCTTTGTTATTAGCATAGCAGCCGAACAAATGGGCAAAGGATAATGCACTTAATGGCTTCTCACACCCCGGGTGCCTTAAGTGGTGCCACCCTCCAAAGAGAAATTCCTCCTGGGAATTCAATTTTTGGGGCAGAGGCTGCTAGAAGCAAAAGCAATCAGAGTCATGTAGTAGGGGATTTAACAAGGCAGTTCCACAAGGGATGGCAGGACTAATTTCAAAGTACTTCTGTTTTATGCTTAAGATACACTGTCGTCCCACAATATGAGCTAGCACAGCAAGTACATATAATTATAATGGTGCTAAATGAGGAACGGAAAAGCCTCTTCCTTTCTGCTCCTCGTGTAACACAAGACGGCCTACATACTAGAATAGACAGGCACTTCACCTGCATGTGAAGTGCCAAGAGGAAGATCACTGAGCATTGTGCGCTACAGAATTTATCACATTGACTCACTTATTAACTCACTCACATTATGCATTACCGCCTTGGTGTGTACAGGAGAGAAAGGCACATTCTTTAACTTGCATAACCATCTATATTGGACTATGTGAAGTTAGAAAAACTGTGTACCGCTTTCATACATGGAGTATCAACAATGTATTTAGAGCTCGGTCTAGCCAAATAACTCTGGTTTTCCAATATTATTAAACTGTTTCTCAACACAATGACAGCAGCTATGATTGTTTATTTATATAGCGCCTATACACAATGTGCTTCAAAGCGCTTCAAGGCAAGGGAGGGAACAAGGGAAAATACAACCAGATTCTTACAGGCCATGAACAGTAAGGATGTGAAATTAACTATCGTACTCGGCCTGACGACATTTCAGATAGTGCAAGAGCTAAGACATAGATAAGGAAGGGAGGGAGAGAGTGGGAAGGAAATGGAAACAGACAGGCGACTACCGTACTAGGCCTGACCACATTTCTGGTAGAGCCGGAGAAAAACAAAAGGTGAGGGCGAGGGGTGCAGAAAGGGAGGGGAGGAACAAAACAAGCGACTATCATACTAGGCCTGACGACATTTCAGATAGTGCTGGAGGGGTGGTGGGGAGGAAAAAAACAGTAATGCGAGGGTGGAGGAAACAGACGAGGTTGCTATCATATTAGGTCCAGGGACAATTCTGATAGAGTAAGTGCATAGAAGAAAGTAAGGGGATGAGATAGGAAAAGGGAGAAGGGAAAGGAGGAGAAAAAAGAGATTAAGCAGTCAACAAGAGTGGAGAAGCAAGCGTGGAGAGCGAATACAATTGCAGAAGTCAGTAGTAACACATAATGTTGCAAGCCAGGATACAAGATGAAGATGGGACCAGCATGATTCAGGGTCACCATGAGTACAAGATGCAAAGGCAGTCCAGCATGAGAGTTGAGAAAGAGTGACGCACCGTGAATGAATGAAGCCCATAAAAGTCAAATCCAGCATTGGCCACAAGACTGTGATGGTGAAGGCACCAGTGGGCGAGGCTTGCTAAGTGGGGAAAAAGAGCAGCAGGCAGGAAGGTACCAGATGGGCAGGGCTTAGGCCAGGTGACCTAGAAAGAGAAAGCAAAGTAGCGTTTTTCTTTTTCAAAAAAGGTGGTCTATATAACAAATCCAATGTCTGGATGCTTTATAGCTTACTTACACAAATCTCCTTACTAAATATAAGGAGAGCTATTTGACTTTTCTGTCAATACCATACAAAGGCTATTAACAAACGGGGCCAGATTAACTAAAGTGCACTAGGGCTAAACATAGAGAAAATGCCATTAGCACCGGTTATGGTGATAGTTTATGTGTATGTGTCGTGTTCTGTAGTCTAGGGTATTGAAAAAAAACAATCACCTTGAATGATGCACTTAAATGATGTTTATTAATATCATCAACTTCAATCTCATTTCTAATGAGGAGACAGCAGTTAATCTCTACTGTAGAGCGCGGGCCGGAACCTATGCTTTCTTCATGCCTCCTTTGCATGCCAAATCGATCCCCTCACACTACCTGCATCAAGCTTGGTGTACGTGGTACACGTGACAGCGCGCACCACACACCTCATTTGGCTGGAATCTTCTTATTTGAGGTCCTCAGTGTTCTTTGGTATGTCAGGTGGAGTTGCTCGAGTTATCTTGCCTCATTCGCCTTGCTGCCCCATCTTCGATTATCTCAGGATTTCCCTTGAGCTGCATTCATTGTTGAGGCTCGTAGTTGGCGTTTTCATGCGTTCTCTCCGCCAGGTCAGACAGTTCTTGGCTTAATTCCTCATAGGTATATCTGTCACTCCTGCTGCTGGATCCTTGCTCTTCATTACGCTGAGAAATGGTCATTCTTTCCATGGACCATCTTTTACCATCTTCAGTGACTACATAGCCAGTACCTATTCTTTCCACTTGTACTGGACTACTGCAATTAGAGAGCGTCTGTTTGCTTTTGTTTGTCATCTTCATCTATGTTACCCAGATGTATGGTTGGAACAGCAGTTGCATTGCGAGTATCGTACCTTTATTTTCTTTTTGACTGCTTCTTGGCGGCTGTGTACCAAGTCTCCTGGCACGGTCCATGCAGTCTGTTCATTGACGTATGAGAGACAAGTTGGCCTCAGTCTATTGTGTACCTTTCTCTCTCATTACTTGAAAAGGAGATATGCCTATGATGCTGTCACTATGAGTTGCTACTGCTTCCAAGTCACTTGTCTTTCCTTCCAATACTGAAGCAGATGCCAGTTCCAGGCTTCCCTTTATGAATCTGCTCGCTCTCTCAACTTGCTCATTGGCCTGAGGGTGGTACTCTGCCTGCCACTGTCTGACAGTGTTGTGTTTCTGGAACTTTTGCATGTCACACGAAATAAGTTGTACACTATTGTTGATCACTCTCTCTCAAACAATTCATCTAAGCAGTGGCATAGCAGAAGCCACCGAAGCCCCCACAGTGCGGAGGATACTGCCACCCCATGTACATGAGGGGGACCAGCCTCAGTCTCACCTTGACTGACGATAAGGTGGGGGCTAGGCTGGAGTTGACTGTGGCTGGCTGGTGGCACAGGAAGGGTTCACTCTGTCTCAGGCTCCCCTGTGCATGTCAGACAGGAACGGGAAGCTCTCCCTGCTTACTGGTTCCTGTCTGTGTGGAGCACAGGAGCTGGGGGCCGAGAATGAGCATCAAGTTCAGCCAATCGAAGCATCCTGGGAAAATGGTAAGAAAGGGTTTTTATGTATGTGCAAATTATGCATGTGTATGAGATGTTTCTGCATGTATATATGTGTGTGTGTGTGTGCATGTGAACAGTGTGTATGTATGTGTGGGCGTGAGAGTGTGTCATCATGTGAATGAGAATGCAGTGTGAATGAATGTTCTGGGTGTGTTCACATGTGGAAAATGCAGTGTGAATGCTCTGGATGCACGTGTGAGTGAATGTGAGAGACGGTTTATAGGTGAGAGGGGGTGTGGTGTGTGTGTATATATGAGAGATGGTTGAATGGGTGAGTGACTAGGAGGTGAATGGGTATGAATGTGATTGTGTGTGAATTCCCTGGGTAGGTGCGCATATGGAGAATGCAGTGTGAATGTTGTGGGTACGCATGTGAGTGAATGTGAGAGAAGGTGTATGGGTGAGGAGCTGGTGGATGAATGGGTATAAATGTGATTGTGTGTGAATTTTCTGGGTGGGTGCGCATGTGTAGAATGCAGTTTGAATGTTCTGGGTGCATGTGTGAATGAATGTGAGAAAAGGTGTATGGGTGAGTGACTGGTCGGTGAATGGGTATGAATGTAACTTTGTGTGTTTGTGTGTGTGATGCTCTGAGGGATCCTGGGGCACGGGTGCATTGTTGACATTTCCTTAAAGTGACATCACATGTTTTTCTGGCATTTCTGGGCAAATTTGATGAGCATTATTATGTAGCTAGACTAGCATTTTGGTGCAGACAGTCTAGCCAATTCTTACTGTAGCATGATATTTTGTACTGAGCATCTATGACAAAGCAAACAAGCATGATATGTTTTAGTACATGACTAGGCTGGCATTTTGGTGCAGCCAGTCTAGCCATGTCTTACTGTGGCATGCCATTCTTTACAGGGCATCTGTGATAAAGCAAGCATCATAAGGGTTGCTATGTCACCACGCTGGCATTTTTGTGCATCCAGTCTAGTCATTTCTTACTGTGGCATGACTTTTTTTAACCAGGCATTTATGATAAAGCAAGCATGGTAAATGGTATTACTTGTCTAGACTGACATTTTGGTGCAGCCAGTAGGGTCATTTCTTACTGTGTCATGACATTTTGTACTGGGCATCTATGATAAGGCAAGCACACATGATAAGTGTTATTACGTGACTAGACTGGTATTTTGGTGCACACAGTCTAGCGATTTCTTATTGTGGAATCACCTTTTTTCCTAGGCACCTATGTTAAAGCAAGCATGATAAGTGGTATTACGTGGCTAGACTAGCATTTTGGTGCAGCTAGCATACTATTTCTTGATGCAGCTCGACATTGTTTTGTGGGATATTTTAACCCACTTTTGCTCTGCTAGGCGGCATCACTGTGTTATGATGGTGCCAGAAACATCAAAATGGCTGCAAAACCCTTGTGCGCGCCAAAACCTCTGAACATTGCACTTTGCAATGTACAAAAAGATGGTTGCCAAATCTGCCACACATGTTGTCAGCGGTGGAACAGAGATCTCACGCCTGAAATATGTCACTGGGCTCCACAACAAGTAAAAATGGAGCACAGAAGGAAAAAGCAATGTTGCTAAATGAAAACCCCAAATCTTGCTTTAAATCCCTTTTTCTTTGGTGCTGAAACTGCAGAATGCTGGTACAAAACACCCTCAAACATCCAAAATTCTTGCTGGGTGCTACAATTCACTTAGTTTAAGAAATCATTGTGAACTTGCAAGGTCCTGAAAATCTGAAAGCATAAAGGGATTTCCACAGCAAAAGTGGCCTGTCTGTGGATGTCCAAAATCTCTGTGCAGCAGAGGACTGCTGTGATGACAGCTCTCAAGAGCCTACCTGATTAAACTTTAAACATGTATAAACTGAAATCAAATGTTTGCAATGTAAGAGGCCTGTTACTGAGAGTAACTATCTTGTCATTGTTTAGATCCCATGGTTTAAAATCTTGAATCAGAATTCTAGCTGCTATTTTAAAATCACAAGTTTGTTTTAAGCTAAGGGAAAATGCAACAGAATTAACAATTAAATCAAGCCTGGCTAAAAGCTACCAAACTGGAATATCATGTTTCTCCACAGAAGGATGGTCTTTCCCCCGCACCAGGAAATCACACCCAAGTGGTAATTATAGGGTTTGGAAAGAACTTGGTCTACAGAGGCAAAAGGGAACAATGAGCAGCTGCTGCTAAGGAAATGTGAGGTGTGAGGACAGTCGTAAATGGCCTCTGCCAAGAGCAAACAGGGAGGAGACTGCTTCTGGACTACAGGGAGACAAAAAGAGGCAGATCCAAAACAACCATCTGTGGCTGAACCTTCACAAAGAACATTTTCTTAAAAGACTTATAAGTTGCCAGTGAAAATTGTGAAAAATATAAAAGCAACAGATTTGTGAATCTAAATTTTGGATGCACGTTTCAAGAGGTGAAAAAATTGTGTAACATGTTCTGGAGAGAAAGGGCAAGAAATGTGATTTTACACAAAATGTATTTCTGCTAGAAGTATGAAACTTTATACACCTATGCCCATGTTAAACGCGCACACTTGTAGAAATTTGCTTATAAATTGGACATTGTGTTCCTGATGAAAAGGGCACAATTCTGTGAAAAGCCAAGACAAGATCCCACAGCTACGGGGTTTTGAGGAATAGCTGCCATATAAAATATGTAATCTGTATATGTGATTCTTATAGAGGTTACACATGTGTAAATATGTATGGTGCCAAAAGTAGATTTTGTGTTCAAGGGGCTAGGGGTGGATTCTCAGCCTCATAAAATCACACCATAAAGGTGACACACTGTTTCTCTCCTCCTATCAAGGCAGAGAGGAGACTCTGACCCAATCACCTGTCAAAAGGGGCAAGCTTAGGCGAAACCAGCCCACACAGCCCCTTTATGACATCTGTTCATAGCATAAATAGAGACAGCTCACCACTGAAAAAGACAGACAGATTCACTCCCTATCCCGATCCTGGCATAGCACTCTGCTGCTGAACTCTACATCTTCCTTGCTCCAGACTCCCTGAACCATTTTCAGCTAGGCCTCAAATCCCAGAACCAGAACCCCACCAACCTAAGTGGAAGCATCATAATACAGCCGGGCTGTGCTGTACTGCTTGCCTGCTGAAAATAATATCATCATAACCAAGAAGGGCAGATCCAATCCAGTCCTGTGCCATTCTGTGACCAGAGGGCCTTGCAGATCCAGTTCAGTCCTGTGCCATGCTGTGACCAGAGTGCCTTGCAGATCCGATCCAGTCCGATGTGCCCAGCCGTCTGTCTTAAACCAGATCCAATCCCCTGACCAGAAATGGCAGTTCCATTTAAAAACATATCCAGTGAGTATGATAGGAAAAATTGTGTCGCTGGCATATGTATTTTGCATAGTCAATCCCTATCTTAAACCCATTTTATCTGGTATTCAGAACCTGTATTATTAGGAGCATGTTTGAATTGTCTGAACTCTCTATCCAAACCATCCTATCTGTCCTCCACAACTAGTACTGTTAAAACTATCTTTGCACTGATCTTTTCTCATCTGAAGAAGGCGAGTTTCCTCTGCATTCTGATCAAGTGACTGTGTCCACGTGTGGTATTCGTTTTGTTCATAGTAAGGAGGTGGTTCCAGTCTCGCTGCGCCAACACAATAATCAATCAATTGCTGCTTATGTTGCAAATTTATTGCAAAACTTCCAAATTCAACAGCCTGACACGTGTTTCGAGCAGTCCTTGCTCTTCATCTGAGGCTTATTGATGTAGCATGATGATATAAGTCGTAGAAATGCTGTATTATTCTTCGCAGTTGCAGCAATTTCAAAGGTAGCTCTCTGTACTCAGGGGTCTGGTGTGTGGCGTGGCTGGTTACGGTAAACCGCATTCCAAATCCATACGGTTCTCCCGTTATCGTGATTACCGCGCAGTGAAAAGTGTGCAACGAGTTTTCATTTAGGGAAATTCTTACACGTGTAAAACAGCTTTTGATTGCTTCCCACTTGAATTTTAAGATTTCAAATTGTTTCTTGGTATTAAAACATTGCTTGTGTTTGTGTGCATCTATCCAAAGCGGCTCCCATAAGAATTATAACAATTTCAGCAATTTAGATCATATTTAGTGTTTTTGCCCAATCCATTCTCAAGATAACTTTAAAAGCCATTCAGACAGCTTGACAGTTCATTCTGTTTTCTCTTGTGTTCGAAAGGGGGGAAGTGGGATTGATATACTGTTGAATTCTGCCATTCCTGAAAACCTGTTCTCTCCTCCTATCTCTTTACATTGCTTATTGGGGGTAGAGGGGTGTGCAGGGGGAACCTCTATCTAGGGTGCTGGTGTTCTGATCTGTACACACACACAAATGTTTTATTTCTGTGCTGAATTGTTTTGCTCACTACTACTTCTGAAGTATTAAAGAGATTATTCATTGTTACATCACCCCATTGGTGATTATTGTGTACCCATTAAAACATAGTGTGATTAAATTGTAAATCCATAAATAAATATTTTAACTTTGCAAGCCAGCCTGATTCATGATTTAGTGTGACCGGGGGGGGGGGTTCCAGGCGTGATATGAGTGGTATATCGTTCAGAATAAAGAACTTTTAGACAAAAATAAATAAGGATTTCAGTTGTGCATTACACGGTAGGTGTTGACTTGGGTGTGTGTCGGATTGAAATCACTTACAGCTTGCGGGCTCGTCACGAGATCCTGAATTAGACATACCACTTGTGATAGTCTAACACCTCATGCTAACTGATGGGGTACATACACCTTGTTGGGATACCACACTGTGCTAAACTGTAAAAACACCCTTCAATAGAAATACTCAAAGGAGTTGGGCCTGTTTTGCAAAAGAAAAAGTAACCCTGAGATAAATCAGAAGGAAATTAATATTTCCGGAATGGCGACCCCAGTGGAAATCAATATTGCTAAAGAACACCTACTGCACACATTGTTTGTCAGGGGTGAATGGGTAGAGCAGGATGAGAATGTTTGGCTGCAGGAAATCAAACAACAAATCACTGCCATAGAATTTGATACATGGCAGGACCAGGGTCCATTATACCAGGCACTTAGTGAATTGTATATGGCTCCAAAAGTAAAAGAAGAGCGATGTAAAATTGCCAGAATAGCGGCTTACCTCCACATTGGAGTAATACAGGAAAAATATGCTGAAAACCTAGATTTGGCAAAGAGGCAAGTACAATCCCTAGAGAAAACCCAAACTGATTTGGACTCTGCAGAGCAAAGGCTATAAAAGAGCCAAGAATCAGAGAGAGAAACCAGACAGTACCTGAGAAAATTAAAGGAAGATCTGGATCTCTTGCAGCAAGAGAAGGTAGAGCAAGATACCAAATTACTGGCACTGCAAAAAGAGTTTCAAGAAAGGTTGGACTGTTCAAAACAGAGCGAACAAAAACTGGCGCAACAATTAACTTTTAACAGAGTCTGTGCAGAACAGCTCCACGTCTTACAAGACCAGATAGACCAAGTAAAGAAGATAAATAATAAGTTAATAGTGAAGGATCTCCACACTCAAACAGATTTTGATGAGGAGCACCAGAAATTATGTGCCATTAGAAAACAATGGGACAGGGGCGCTGTTGCGCACTGGTGAAATGGCTGCCTGATTCCAGAGCTCCTGCCCGTATGAAAATCTTGTGTAAAACCCTGATGGAGCCTCTCGTGTAACTCGAGATATGCTGAACAACTAACTAGGACACCCAGGCACACACGATAGAAATCCTGGAGAGCCACGACAAAGGAATCCAGAAATATAACTCAGAACAGATTCCAGCGATATAAGGCAAGATCACGTACCACCTGGTAGAACCACGAGGAATCGCAGACAGGCCGAGGATGCAGCTGAGCGAAGGGCCGCAGGTGGGCAGAGCTTAGAGCAGCAAAGCGCGCCACCAAGCAATACACGATAAGTAAAAGATTTAAACCAACTCCCCGTCCAGTACCCTGTCATAGCCTGACTCCTGACTGGGGTGTGAAAGGAGGAAGCCCACAGGTAGACTAACGCCGTTTGTGCATTCAAGCTCAGACCGAACGGCAACCCCCGAAGCATGGAACTGGGTGCACAGGACCCTGCACAGCACTGTACACCGACGGAGACGGAGACAGAAGTAATCCGGTCGAG
This sequence comes from Ambystoma mexicanum, assembly GCF_040938575.1. NCBI lineage: Eukaryota > Metazoa > Chordata > Amphibia > Caudata > Ambystomatidae > Ambystoma > Ambystoma mexicanum. The sequence goes on along the minus strand of NC_090933.1, from coordinate 969,123,802 downwards.
GAGCGCCTCACGCAACCGCAGAGACTCCACGACTGCGCGGGACCCCTCGGACTCAGCTAGAGATGGAAGCGGCTTCGTGGGAATAACTAACGGAGTACACGCGGTAAACTCGGATCAAATACTGGTCTCGGGGGCGAGTGTACGCACCATCTCACGAAGGTACCACCAGATTGAGGCCCACTCGTAATCCTTCTGAACACGGATTGTTGCAGCGGAGTGATGGTGGCATGGGGGAGAGCCTAACATACCCACAGTTACTACAGTCCCGGCGGACCCCTGTGACAGGGCAGTCGGAAAGATACGCAGGTGAGAGGTGGCGAGACATACAGCAGGGTGACACTGTAAACAACAGAACCATAACGCTTTTGCCCTGGGCGAGAGCAGTTACATGTCTTTGGCGGAGAGCGGAGGCACGCATATGGTAGACAATCTGCTGAGGCACCGGGCCACTGCAGCGCTGCGTCCAGGTTGGCATGGGCAAGTGCCACTGAGCTGCTACACAGCAGGTCCCCCCTGAGAGGAGAATAGACCAACATCCGTGTAGGCACAAACATGCGACTTGTGGGCATCCGAACGAACCCGAACCACAAGGACTGAGGAGGGGTGCAGCATCCGGCCCGGGTCAGTGTTGCAGCGGGTGGGGGTGCTCACCTGAGAAACTGTGCCTCAGACACAGCTCCCTACTGAGGAAACGGGTGGATGTGCATACTACGCATGCTGTGAGGAAAACATAACAAAGCTAAGACGTATGATCTGCTAGGCTGCAGCGGAACTGCTCGGAGCGCAGCGATCAATACAAAGGGAGCAAGATCCAAGCAACTAAAATGCTTTATTCACCAACACCATCATACGTGGGCGGATACAATCCACTCGCGGTCTGGGTAAACCGGCTGGAGTCGCCCAAACTGCCCTGAAAACAAAACCAGTACTCCTGAGCCCCTGAGCACGCTGCACTGGAATTAACCCTGTATGACATATAGAGAGGAGGAACTGTGAGTTGTGGTGATTACACCAACAGCGGAGCACGACCCACACAGTACAAGCCCTACGCCACTGGGAACTGCAGTACATAAATGGGTGAACCAACGAAATCCGGGAAAACCACAAAATGTACGGGTACCAAGAAAAAGGGCCCCATGGGCACATATACCAATGCAAACAGCCAGACCCAAACTGCAGTGGCTGAGATACACACTAATCTCAACATGGCGACGGAGGCTGAACCAGACAGCCGAGAGGACTGGTTAACATCAATAGTGCAGAATGGTTTCCTTGCTGTCAATGTCAAGTTGGACATTGTAGCCACCATGGGGTCGTTGAAAGCTAGAGTGTATAAGGAGAGTGCACAAATTACCGAAGCAGAAAGCAGAATCGGCTCTAATGAGGACACCATTGCACACCACAGCCGAGACATCACCCAGCTGAAGGAGAATATGACCAGATTACAGAACAAATGCGAAGATCTCGAATCTCGAATCTCGATCAAGAAGGAACAATGTTCGTAAAGTAGGTGTTTCTGAAACATTCGGAAAAGGACAAATGGAGAAACAAGTTGAAGGCCTGCTAAAGTCCCTGTTTGGAATGCAATCCTTTTCAGAACATTTCCTGATTGAAAGAGCGCACCACACTCTGGCGCCGATACCCAAACCAGAAGCACCACCACGCACGATTATTGCCAGACTTCTAAATTACAGAGATAGGGATACAATCCTATGGTTGGCAAGGGAGCATGGCACACTGCAACACGAAGGAAGTCGCATACACATATATCCGGATTTCGCGGCTGGTGTACAAGCAAACAGAAGATTGTATGAACCGCTCAAGAAACTCCTGAGAGCATGCCAGATTCAGTATGCCCTGATATTTCCAGCCAAAATGAGAATCCAGCATGCAGGAAGGGCACACTTTTTCGAGACCCCGGCTGAGGCCATGACATACGTTGAGACCTCCATACCTCCGCCTACAAAAGAGCGAAGACCTGATCGGAATGCTGGGTCCCAACCTGCGGACCAGGGATAAGACATGGTGGCAGGCATATGACACGTGATATATCCTTTTATGTTTGCGTGTGTTTAGGGTTGTTGTAAACAAGCGGCCCCACATGCCATTCTTGATTAGGGCACTGAGCCTGAGGCAGATGGCCATGTGACGCATCGTGGCCACCCCTGGAGAACTCCACAAGTTTGTGAGGGGACATCATCAGGTTGGGGTAGATGATGCGGGTGGGTGGGGGAAATGCGGAAATGTTTTTGAGTTGGGTCTCTTGAGGGAAAGTTGGGGAAACACATCTTTAAAGTTTAAAAGTGATGTGGTCATGCGGGTACTGACGCAACACCTGACAAATAGGTACAAGACTTATTGGGAGTTCTGGTTTGCCATAATAAGTATGTGCGCAGCGCAGGCGAGGGGCTAAGGTTAAACTTGCTGTCTTGGAATGTGCGAGGGCTAAACAACGTGATGAAGGCCAGGAAGGTCGGAAAGTATGTCACCAGGCATAGCCCTCAGATTTTGATGCTACAAGAAACCCATGCCTGTAAACCTGAACTGCAAACATGAACATGCTGCCCAAATGGTGCAAACTACGATATTACACTGACTACTCGTCTCAGTCTAGAGGAGTGATTACAATGATACACCCCTCACTAGGGTTCCAGACCAAGGGACACAAGATAGACTCACTTGGAAGATATGTTTTGGTGTGGGGGGAAATAGCAGGCAAACAAATAACACTGGTCAATACGTATGGCCCCAACATAGATGAACCAGACTTTTACTTAAATATATTTGAGGTCCTCAATGCGATAGACGCGTCAAATATAATATGAGGAGCAGACTTTAATGTGGCTCTTGACCCCGTACTAGATAGATCCACCACCACAACAAGGGCGCCCACTAGAACGGTGCTAACACTGGGCCAACTCCTCACACAACTGTCACTGATCGATACATGGCGTACACTGCACCCCGATGACAGGCGATATACATATTATTCCTCTGTGCATGACAGTGAGTCACGTATAGACTATTGGTTCCTGTCCTTGAGCATGGTGAGACACTAAAGAAATGTGACATCCTGCCCGTACGCTGTCTGATCACTCCCCCATGCTACTGGAACTTAGGCTACGGAACACCCCTAGACTTGCCCGGAGATGGAGAATGCCCGCTGGGATACTGGGCGACCCAAATGTGGTGGAGTCCCTGCATGTTGAGATAGCTCACTTCTTTACGAATAATGTTGGGACGGTAGAACTGGTTTCTACATTCTGGGAAATCTCCAAGGTCTGGGTCAGGGGGGTCCTGATTTCGAAATCCAATGGCCTCCTAAAAGAAGTAAGGAGGGAACTCAAAGGGGTAGAAAACGCATTAAACAATTTAGAGGAAACCTACAGCCACTCTCATGACAAGGATACCCTCGCTGAGATACACAAGCTCATTAGGGACTTCGATGACCTGGCCATTAGAGAAATATGATATATTGCAGCCCCGATCAGGGCACGCAGATATGGCGAGGGAAACAAGGCGGGTAGGACATTGGCCAATCTAGTTAAACATGAAAGGCAATCACACCCGATCACAAGCATCCAAATGGCACAAAATGTGGTGGTGACGAGCGAAGAAGAAATAAAGGATGAATTTGTCAAATTCTACCAAACACACTATGCAAACAGAGATAGAAAGACAACCGCTGAAATAAAGACATATTTGGCCACACTAGCTCTACCGAAGCTCCCGATCGAAAATAAACTGGCACTTGACCAACCCATCACAGCAGAAGAAATTGGTGAGGCAATTAAAGAATTCTCGGCAGGTAAGGCGCCGGGCTCAGATGGGCTGGGTGCCGAATTCTATAAAGAGTTCTGTGCTGAACTAGTCCCCATAATGCTGAAAACCTGGGAGGAAGCCCTAGAGAAAAACATACTGCCCCAGAGATGAGAGAAGCCATAATAACAGTACTTCCCAAGCCCCGACACCCACCATGTGACATGTCATCATACAGACCCCTTTCGCTCATCAATGCTGACGCCAAAATATTTGCGACAGTGTTGGCGAATCGGATGCTACCCATTAGAACCACACTGGTACATCCGATCAAAATGGATTTATTCCTCAAAGGTCCACTGCTTTAAACCTTTGCAGGCTGTTCGGTATAATGGCACAGATAGACCCGGACAGAAGTGCAGTAGCAGTGGCCCTTTACGCCGAAAAGGCATTCGACTCAGTTTCATGGGTCTACCTCATCACGGTGTTGGAAACATTTGGTGTGGGGCCCAGTTTCATTAGATATGTTCGACTGCTGTATACCGCCCCTGGGGCCAGAGTGTGCACCAATAGGGCCATCTCCGAGCTATTCCAATTGGGTAGGGGCACATGGCAGGGTTGCCCGTTCTCACCTATACTATTTGCCTTAACCATAGAACTGATGGCCGCAGCCGTCAGACTGAGACACGGGGATAAGGGTATAAAAATGACGGGCTCCACCCAACTAATCTCACTGTATGCTGACGATACATTATTATATATTCGAGAACCAGATAAAAACATTGCACCCATAATGGCCGACATACACAAATTTGCTGAATACTCAGGATACACTATAAATAAAGCCAAGTCCGAAATATTCCCGCACACCCCTCTACTAAACGCCCAGCTGATACCTGTGGGCTCAAGTGGTCGGAGCAACGTATTAGATACCTGGGAGTCCTGGTCTCCAGGAATGGACATACCCTGTACACTGACAACCATGACCAAGCACTACAAACACTTAATACCAAGCTACAGATATGGAGGCATCTACCCATATCTCTCCATGGCAGGATCGCAATCCTTAAAATGATTATTCTCCCTAAGCTGCTATATTTTTTTGTAAACGTTCCCATATGGCCGGGCAGGGAGTTCTTCTCCAAACTGCAATCAATGGTGGTGACATTCCTCTAGAATGGGAAAACTGCTAGAATAAGGTGGGAGAAAATGACAGAGCCCTACGACACCGGTGGCATTGCTGCTCCTGATTTTGAACTTTACTATCTGGTTGCTCAGGCACAGTTTGCGAAACATTGGTATGATGAGGCTGACAGTTCACCCCATACGTGGATAGAAATGCACACAACATCCCCAACAGACATAAAATCGTTTCTCTTCAATCTCCGACATAAAGATACATGTGAATACGACCCAGTGAGCTGCACGGTCCGGGCCTGGAGCGCAATATTTAAAAGGCTGAAAATAGAGACACCCTACAACTCGGAAGTTCCTCTGTGGAACTTTCCAGTTATCCCCCGACTTTCGATATTGGTATACAGGAGGCCTGGGACCCTAACAATGAGATGAGGGTGGGGGACGTACATAAATGGTAAATGTGCAACCCCAGAAGAATTCACAAGAGCGATGGGTGGAGGGCCACTTAAAACATTGCAATAATATCAGATGAGATCTGCGTTTCAGGAGCGGTGGGCGCTCTTCCCTGATGAACCCACCCCACATCCCAGTCTACAACTCATCACCACAAAAGGGGGGTTGGGAATCTCCAAATTGTATGTATCAGTACAGACCCATGCTCCAACGATAAACCAGGTAAGAGATATATGGGAAACAGACTTGAAGATTCCCATACCCGATGACAAATGGCACAGATATTGTGCACTTACGAAAAAAGTTTCACTAAATGCGGGTCTGCGCCTGCTTCCATTTAAAATCCTAAATAGACTACATTATACACCGACTAAGGTGGCCAAATTTGCAAAAGAGTGTTCTGGTGACTGCCTCAAATGTGGCTCCCCACAGGCGGGCCCCTATCACATGTACTGGGGGTGTCAGGCACTGGTGGGATTCTGGGGAAAGGTGGCTGACATGTTGGCAGAAATCACGCAGATACCCCCACAGTTGACCCCTCAAAAATATCTATTTGGTGACATTGGTAAGTGCTCTGAAAAAACCAGATGACTATTCAGTGTCTCATGTGCGGTGGTGAAAAAGTGTATCCTACTGGTTTGGAAAAGTTCCACACCGCCAAGCATGAACACTTTCCTTTGTGAACTGACGTATGTCAACGAGTGTGAGGAGCAATATGTTTTGACCCAACCTGGCTCAAGTCGACCGAAAGACATTTGGGGTCCCTTCCGAGTTTACCTGTGCAAAATGCAGTCTGATGATGAAACCACCATGTAACCCATTGTATATAATATTGTGATTATGAGATGTACCTGACATAGGAGTGGCAATGTTGTATCTGTTGTGACCACCATCAATAAAAAGAAGTTAAAAAAAAAAGAAAACAAAGGGACGACCTGGCTGCACAGAGGGGTACTCTAATTCAGGAAAGGGACGCCTTAAACCAGGAAGTTAGCCATTTATAAACCAAGGTGGAAGAAAATCACCTGGCCCTTTAGGGACTGGGGGCCCTCAAAATGGACTACGAAAAGCTGTTACAGCACACCAGGAGGGTGGAAGATGCTCTTGCAAAGAATAATCAGGCAAGTAAGGATCAGACTCAGGAGGTGAGTCTCATGCAGCAAAAATTGGCCCAATACTCCCAAAGCAGGCAGGAAGCACATAGAAAATTAGGCTCTGTGAAAAAGAATGACAGGCTCCATAGACAGATAGCCATGCAGGAACAATTAATCGAAACCAGAAGGCCTTAATAGAAGAACAAAAGTGTCAGATTCTTGCATGCCATCAGGGAGTAGGGGCTGAGGTCAGATGGTAGCGGAAAACCCCTGAGCATAACCTCAGGAACCCTGTCCTCGCCAGAGACTTTAATCCCTTCAATTCCATGGACTCTGCCACCCCCATGTCCACTGGCTCACATGAGCCAAGGGCCACAGGGATGGTAGACTTCAACCCAATGGGAAACATGGGGCTTATAGGTCAGTGCCTCCCAGAAATGGATGGGCGGGCATCTCTGTACAGGTTCCCAAGTGCTAGGGCCATCTTCTCTGATCAGGGAGACTCCAGTGAGGGGAGAATCAGAGAAATGGATCTTCAGAAATATAACCTACCAAGAGATCAGACAGTAAACTTTGGTGGGGAATTCCATGAGACTAGGCCCACCAAGAGCATACTAAAAACCTCTTCCCAGCTACGACAGTGGGGAGGGATACTCAGCCAATCCTGGGAGCAAGGAATAGTCAGAAGATCTTCAGAGCGCCACAGGTCCCAAGAGACTAGGCCCCCACATTCTGCCAGCCATTCCCAAGCTCGCAGAATCCGGGAGAGTCTAGAAGACCAGACAGCCACCTCTGGTAGCAGTGCCTCTGAGTCAGAGGATGAGTGGACCAGGGTGACAAGAACTAAAAAGGCCAAAAAAGTTAAGAGGGCTTTACTCAAGGATCCCCTGAAACAAATAAAAGCTATTAGGAGCGTCATCACGCCCTATCACAAAAATGCAAAATATTCGGTTTGGGAGCACCTTGAATTATTTGAGCAGATGATGGAGACTTTCCATCTGAAGGATAGCCAAAGCTGTATTCAGTATGTAAAGTGGACGTTTTCTCCTGACTACTTCAGCTTCTTTGCGGGCTGGAGGATCAGAACCATTCCAGATGGTCCGCTTATAGGGCGGCCACCCTGAAACATTTTTCAATTGATAGGAACCCTCAAGAGGCTTGCAAGGCAGCCTCCAACTTACAATGTGGGGAAGACCAGGCCCCACAAGAATTTGTTCAGGAATTGAAATGTGCCTTTGCGCAGACCACTACACTGACAGTAAGGAATTTGTGAACACCTTCTTTCATGCTCTCCCTGAGTACATTATGACCCAGCTAGTGAGGGACTTTCATGAGAAAAGATCACTAGACTGGGTCATTCAATAAGCAACGCGCATCTAGAAGTACAGAAGCCGTTGGAAAGTAAAAATATTACCAAAAGCCCCAAACCGACCAACGCCCCTGCTGCTGCTAAGGTGGCGGCGGTGAAGGTTGCCCCCATTTTAGATCTGGAGATGGGGGGCCTAAAAGCCTTCCCGCGCAGAATCCAACCAACCCCAGACCCAGAAGGCCTTCGGCCAATCCCAAACGGGGAGCCAGGGAGGTAACCCCACAAATGGGATCCCTAACTCCCCTGACTACTTCAGTCCACGCTACAAGGGAAATAGACCCATCCTGGGCTATGTGTGGACTCTTCCAGCCCAAGCGGGGGAGATCCAACCAGACACCTGGAAACCCAGGAAACTTCCCTCCTCACTTTCCCAAGAAGGGCAGCAATCCCCCAAATGCCGGACCAAATTTCTTTCCCAGTACCCACCAAACTTCAACCCCCAAAACAACCCATCCTTCTTTCCCAACTTTCCTGAGCCCAGACAGCCCAATCCGGCAGAGGGGAGCCCAGGGGTGGAGGGGTACCCGAACTATACTAACCAGGGGTATAATGCGAGAAGGGATAATTACCCTTCCCGGGCTCAACCCAGGTTAGACCCGAGGATCCTGTACCAGCCAGAGCGGGTGTCCCAACTAGAGCGCCAGGTACAGAACATGGCACAGGATCTGTGTCGCATGCTAAGGGCCCAACAGAACCCTCAGATGAGCATGGCTCATCCAGGGTCTGGTGCTCCAGGACAATGATGGGGGAAGAACCCCAACAACCCACCGGTTCACAGGGAGGAGGCACAAGGGGAAGGGGGTTGTAAAGCCTTAGAGGAAGCTTCCTTCCCCACTTGTGAAAAGCCCCTGGAAAGCCAGGAACCGGAACCAAAATCTCTTACCCCCGAAAGTCTGCAACACAAGGAGCAGAGGGTGGGGAGGAGAAATAAAGAGCCTAAAAAGGCCTATTTTGTGGAGGAGGTGCAAATCTTCCAGTTTGAAGGAGAGGGGTCCTCAGAGGATTCTGGGAAAATGATCTTCTCCTTCAGGGATGGAGGAACTCCTCCCAAAGAAAAATGGGTCCCAAAGGATCCAAATCCAGACTTGGTAGATGTGGGGACCGAGTTAGAACCGCCCATCATTAAAACCCAGAATGACCAGCACGAAAATCCCCCGGTTCAAACCCATCCTGGTGACTGCCTCCAAAAAGGGGGGGGGCAGCCCAGAATCAGAACCAGGTGAGTCCAAAACTTCTCCCATATCTAGCTGTCACCTTTTTCTTACAGGTTCCCAAGATCCCAAACCAAATCCTGCCCAAATCACCTCTCTGTCGGTATCCAAAGCAAGGAAATTAACCCACCAGTTGGCCAAAGATTTTCATTATCTTTGGCCCCTTTAGGAAAAGGAGGGAAGATTTTATGCCCAGGTCCAAATACAGGGGCAATGTACAATGTGTCATTGTGGACACTGGATCCCAAGCCACCCTTCTGTCAAAAAGGGCCTTTGATCAGCTGAATTCGGGAAGGTGGGAGAAATACCAAATTCCTCTCACCCCTCTTCCTGGACAACTTCAGAACTTCGATGGGAAAGAAATTCCTGTCGAGGGGACTGCAGATTTAGACATTAAAATTGGGCGACACAAGGTGAAGCACCCGGTCATAGTTGTGACTCCAGAGGGCACACATGTTTACTAGGGAATGACATCCTGCGTAGATTGTCTCCCCTCATAGATTGTGTAAACAAGGTCCTCTGGACCCAGACTAACCGACCAATAAAATTGAAACATAGTGTCAACCATGTTAGGTTAAATGGCACATGCCACATGGTTGAACGAAAACCTGACCAAATTGAATTCCACTTTCAGAATAATCAAATCCCAGACGTGACAGTAATTGCAGTAGGACAACAAACTGGTGATGGGGAGTCCTCTCTATTTCTGAAGATCAACCTTCCTTCCTGTTTAAGGTGGCATTCCACACTGGAAGGAAACACTTTGAAATTCTATACAAATTCACAATCAGAAAATTCCATTCCTATAGTCCAAAAAGATGAGAAATTAGCTCAAAGCTTGGCTGATATCCAGAAAATTGGAGAGCAGTTCATCCCTATTCAGTTAAATGAGGGGAAGGACTCTGTTTTCGCCCGAGTATGTGTGAACAAGGTAAGAGCTTCATCAGTGAGGCCATGTTCCGCAAACTCCCAAAAGATCCAGCCATTCCCACATTTAAACTGGTAGACAAATGGGAAATGGACCTGGAAACACCAAATTCAAAACATCTCCTGCCTAGCAGGTGTATGCTCAAAATTTCCATAGGCAACAAGAGCATAGTCCATAATTGTTGGGTCGTGTGAGATGTCCTGGCTGCATTTTATTTAGGCAGTGACATTCTCAATCGCTTTGCCATTAGTTTGGACCTAATAAACTTCAAAGCTTGGTCCCGATTAGCCGGTAATCCCATGGACATTGATGACCCAGAGAAAGCATTTCGGTCAGCTCAACTGCTGCCATATGCAGTTGTAATTCAAATTGGAGAGGAAGTCACCATCCCAGAACGGACCCAACAATTCTCACTGGAAGTAAAAATTAAAAGAGGACAGAAACTGAAAAATCCTGACGTCTATGTCCAACTCAATGCTCATTTCCAACAGAAAGGGTTGGGGGTAAACCCAACACCACTAGTCAACATAGAACACAACACCATTCCAATAGAGGTGGATAACAGCGACCTAAAGAGTATCACTCTGGGAACAAGCACCATTATTGGAATGGCGGTTGATGACCGACATATTTCCATAGATTTAGGTAATGAACTGTTAGGACCAATCCCCAAGGACTGTTTTGACAGTGATAGCGACGATGACACAACACCAGACAGGATCTTCACCCGGCATGGGTGTAATCTTATGGTAAGGAAGATGTGACCTGTGACTTCAGGGTGGATGAGGTGATCTTTCAAGTCCACAAGGACTGCCTTCCCCACCTGAAGCCATCAGTCCAAATCAGCACTTTGACCAGGGACTTCTCCACCCAGCTGGAGGAGGCCGCTGAAATAGCCAAACCGGAAGTCTTGCCAGGCTTCAGGCAGATGGTTGAAGAGAGAGTCAGCCTAGCTGATGCCTGTGAGACTCTGGAGCAAAAGCATAAATTGAAACAAGTTTTCTTAGATTTTCAAGATCTCTTTGTGGTGGACTCATATGACTGTGGTCGCACCGACATCCACACAACAACAATTCCCACGGACCCTGGCATATCGCTTGCCTCTCGCATCAATGGAGTCCCTTACTGGAATAATTAAGAACCTTGAGTCCCGTGGGATAATTCGTCCAGTCCACAGCACCTTCAATAATCCGGTGCTGGGGATTTTGAAACCAAACGGCCAGTGGAGACTCTGTGCTGACATAAGGGAGCTCAACAAACGGGTCCACACTTCCCGATGGCCTCTTCCCTACATAGACCAAGGGTTGGCCCAGATCCAGGGGTCACAGGTACTCACTGTCATTGACCTGACCAATGGGTACTGGACTGTACCTGTCAGTAGGGAGGACCAATACAAGCTGGCCTATACCTTCGGAGGGCAGCAGTACACTTGGACCCGGACTCCCTTCAGATACATCAACTCCGGCAATGAATTTAACATCTTTCTACACAAGGCCATGCCCGACCTGGGTGAAAGGGGTAACCTGGCCTATGTAGACGATGTTCTAGTCAAAAGCTCAACTGTGGAGGTACACATAGCGGAGATCCGTTATGTCCCGACACAGTTGAGAGCTGGCGGAGCAAAATTCTCCTTTCAAAAGGCACAGTGGTGCAGAACCCGTGTCAATTTCTTGGGGCATGAGATAGCTCCTCAGGGTCTCTGTCCCCCGGAAAAGAAAGTAGAAGCACTCCAGAAAATAAAAGACCCCACAACTCTGTGGGAACTAAGGAGCCTCCTTGGACTAACTAATTACAGAAGAAAGTTCATTGAGGATTACGCAGAGAGCACAAGACCCCTGATCCATCTTTTGAGGGGGGGGGGTCAAGTGGGAGTGGTGTCCAGAACAAGCCGAGGCAGTAAGACAACTCAAAAGAAGCCTCTCACAAGCGCCTTGCCTAGTATACCCTGTGAAAAACAAAGAGTTCTTCTTGTTTGTTTGTTTGTTTGTTTATTTATTTATAATGCGCTCCAGACCCAAAGGTTACCGGGCGCAGCAGAAAGTATATGGGAGGCTTACAATGTTACATGAATAAAAATTTACAATCAATAAAAATTTACAATCAATAAAATGTACAATAGTACATAAATGTACACTTACAAACTTACAAGTGAGTGATTACCAGGATAAACTAAGGAATGTGAAAGAGTATACATGCAATATTAACAGTTATAGACATAATGAAGGGTAGCTAATAGTACCTATGTACAATAGAGTAGGGCTAAGCCTAGAGTGGAGTCATATTCAGGTGTCTAGGCATTGTTAGCATTAATGTGTTTGATGAAGTTCCTTCTGAAGTGTGAGAAAGGTTGGTCTGCTCTTAGGTTGGGTGGCAAAGCGCTCCACAAGTTGGCAGCTCTCACAGGGAAGCTGGTGCCACCAATTTTGGCAAGTCTAAATCTAGGTACTACCAGGCAGTTGGAGTTGGCAATTCTCGTGGGTCTATTTGAAGTTTTTCTTTTTATTTTGTCCGTCAGGTAACAGGGTGCAGCATTATTAAGAGCCTTATGGGCAAGGAGATCATTTTTAGATGGATTTTGTTGTCAGTAGAGAGCCATTTGTGTTGCCGCCTAATAGAGGAGATGTGCTCCCTCTTCTTTATGCCAAGTGCAGCTCTAAGAGCATTATTTTGTAACGTTTGGAGTCTTTGGGTGGTGGCTTTGTTAGCACCACTGTAGAGGGCATTGCAATAGTCGAGTCGGGAAAGTATTAAGGCTCTCGCCAGGATCAGGCAGCTATTATTGGATAAGAAGGGCTTACCTGCTATTATCAATTTGCAGGTGTAGGCTGTGGTAGAAGCTAGGGAGTTGACCTGTTTAGTAAAAGACAAGGTAGAATCAAGGTAAAAACCAAGTGTTTTTACTTCCCTCGAGACTTTGATCACATTTCCATCTATGCTGAAAGCAGAGTAGTCCGGGCCCAATTTGTTGATGTTGGCTTGTGTGCCCAGAATGATCAACTCTGTTTTATCATCATTCAGGCAGAGGCCATGGGTTGCCATCCATGCCTGAATGATGAGGTACACTCTGTTCACCAACTCCCTGTCCTTGCTGTGATCCCCAGAAAGCGGGAGGAGAATCTGTGTATCATCTGCATAGTTAGTGTAGGTGATACCTAGATTATCCAGATCATCGACAGAGGTTTGGTGAAAATGTTGTATAGAGTAGGGGAGATGCAGGATCCCTGGGGGACACCACATATGATGAGTATGGGGTTTGCTGCTGCCGATGGGGAAAAAACTCTCATAGTTCTCTCACTCAGAAAGGATTCTATCCATCTGATGGCTTGTGTGGAGAAGTGAGCGGCAGAGTCCAAATGTCTGCAGAGGACATTGTGGTCCACGAGATCGAAGGCAGCTGAGAGGTCTAGTAAGAGGAGGAGAGCTGTCTTACCTTGATCTATCAGTTCGTCTATTTGGGTCTTTAAATCGATAAGGGCTGTTTCCGTTCTGTGTAGTGGGCGGAAGCCAGATTGTCTAGCTCCTAGTAACTTATGCAATTCAAGGTGCTTTTGAATCTGCGTATAGGCCACTTTGTCCAAGATCTTCAGAAGAAATGGAACTGTGGTAATTGGGCGGTAATTAGTGGGGATAAGAGGGTCTAGTGTCTGCTTTTTGAGCAGCGGGAGCACTCAAGATTGTTTTAAGTTAGCAGGGATGATGCCTGTGGAGAAGGACGCGTTAACAAGTTTGGATATAAAAGGTGATAAATCTCTGGCAGCGTCTTTTATTAACTGTGCTGGGCAGATGTCACCTTTGCAGTTAGATGGTTTGAGGGTAAGGATGATTTTCTCCGTCTCTAGTGTAGTAGTTTTGGTAAAGGAGAATTTACTGGTTTGGGGATTGTAGGTAGCATTAGGTGGTGGCATAGGCAGATTAGCGAGGTTGAGCAAGTCTTTTTTTAGTTGAATTTTGTTTTGGAGCGTATTTATTTTGTTAGCTAGAGCATGTTGGATATCTGTGTACCAGGTCTGGTCCTTAGTGCAAGTGTCTGGTATGGCAATGGTTGATTCAAGTTCCTTCAATATAGAGAAGAGTTCCTTCATGCTTGAATTAGAATTGGCAATGCGATCATTGTATGAGTTCTTCTTTGCCAGGCAAACTTCATTTTTATAATGGCGGGAGATAGATGTTAGGTTAGCCTTATTCTCATCAGTTGGGCATAGTTTCCAATTAGATTCACATGTTCTCTTAGTAAGGCGTAGGGCCTTAAGTTCAGGTGTAAACCATTTATTTAAGTGGGCTTTAGGTTTACTTGTACGCATTTTAAGTGGGGCAATTTTGTCCATAGTCTCAGTCATTATTTTATTATACTCGTGAACTAGCGTACTAGGGTCTAGGTTGTCAGGTAGTGCGTTTAATGTAGGGAGGATGGCCGGTATGACATTGTCTATTGTCATGATCTTGTTTCTAGTCAGGCACGATGGTGCCGTGGGAACAACTGTGGAGGATGGTCGGGCGGTTAAGAGGTTGAAGGACACTAATGAGTGGTCAGTCCATGGTAAAGGCGAGATAGAAGAGATGGCTACTGTACAGTTAGAGTCAGTGACCCAATCTAATATTCTACCCTTCGTGTGGGTGAGATTGTTGACTTTTTTGGGAGAATCCTAGGAAATTAATGGCATTGGCAATGGTCAAGGCGTGCGCGTCCGCTTGGTCATTAAATCCTAGGTTAAAGTCCCCTAGTACCAGCAGTTGTGAATTGGTTTTAGCATTATTGGTTAGAAGCTTATGCAGATCCTCTTCAAAGGTCCCAAGCGGGCCTGGAGGTCTGTAGATTAGGTGAATGGTTAAGGATTGAGTATTGTTTATGGGGAGTTTGGCAGTGAGGGCTTCACAAGATTGTAAGGTTTGGGTAGGGGCTAGCCTTAGCGATAGGTTCGATTTGGAAATAATGGCAATTCCACCTCCGCGGGTGCCCTCTCGGTCTTAAGTGGGGCAATTTTGTCCATAGTCTCAGTCATTATTTTATTATACTCGTGAACTAGCGTACTAGGGTCTAGGTTGTCAGGTAGTGCGTTTAATGTAGGGAGGATGGCCGGTATGACATTGTCTATCGTCATGATCTTGTTTCTAGTCAGGCACGATGGTGCCGTGGGAACAACTGTGGAGGATGGTCGGGCGGTTAAGAGGTTGAAGGACACTAATGAGTGGTCAGTCCATGGTAAAGGCGAGATAGAAGAGATGGCTACTGTACAGTTAGAGTCAGTGACCCAATCTAATATTCTACCCTTCGTGTGGGTGAGATTGTTGACTTTTTTGGGAGAATCCTAGGAAATTAATGGCATTGGCAATGGTCAAGGCGTGCGCGTCCGCTTGGTCATTAAATCCTAGGTTAAAGTCCCCTAGTACCAGCAGTTGTGAATTGGTTTTAGCATTATTGGTTAGAAGCTTATGCAGATCCTCTTCAAAGGTCCCAAGCGGGCCTGGAGGTCTGTAGATTAGGTGAATGGTTAAGGATTGAGTATTGTTTATGGGGAGTTTGGCAGTGAGGGCTTCACAAGATTGTAAGGTTTGGGTAGGGGCTAGCCTTAGCGATAGGTTCGATTTGGAAATAATGGCAATTCCACCTCCGCGGGTGCCCTCTCGGTCTTGCCTGCATATAGTGTAGCCGTTAGGGATGGCCAACATGAGTGATGGGCCTGCTGCCTTATGTAGCCAGGTCTCAGTTATTGCAATAAAGTCCAAATTCTCCTCAGTGATTAGATCCGCTATATCCAGGGCATGGGAAACTAATGACCTAGCATTGAGGAGCGCTCCTTTATAGGAGTGATCCTTGGTTTCCGCTTTAAGTTTTGTAAGATTTGGAGTACTTTTAGCACTAGATTTTGTCTTAGATTCAGATATTTGTGGGTTCATTAAGGATAGGGTGATGTTGGAGGCATTACATTCCTTATCATTATGGGTTTTCGTCTCCCGTTTTGTAAGAGGGAGGAGTCGTCTAGGTATCTCGTGAAGTTTGTTAAGTCTAGCTCGTAATCTATTGTTTCTATCATAGGTGGAGCTGGGCTGGAAGGCATAGGCTGATAGTCATGGCATAGCCTGGTGTTTTAAATTAGTGTAGACAGAAGTGTTGGTAGCTATGTCTGTCGATATGAGTGAGAAGGGTACTAGTCCACATGGGGGGACCCATGTATGGCCTACCTGATTACTAGTGACAAGGAGTGTGGCAGTGGCCATGATACTGTAGATACTAAGTAAGCTTGACATTATGCAGGGCTATCACTTAATTAGGAAGGTAGGAGTCGTGCAAGGTAGGTGTTTGTGTGGTAGGGTGAGGTGACCTAGCTGGTAAGTTAGACTGTGTGGGCAGCTAGTGAGGTTGACAGATAATACTTTGTCTGCTAATTCTTATCTGACGAGCGCATTGGGTGATCACACAACAAGTTCTGGACATGTGCAGGTCGTTATACTATCCACAGTGACATATACAGCGTGATTGCACGTATTCGTGATCAGACTATAGTCTATAGTGCTTGCAAACATTCATAATCAGGTGATAATCTGTAGTAGACAGTGGTTGCAGGAGATTTTCAAGTAGTTGAGTGCAACCTTAAGCTAGACAGCATGCTAGATGGCAAGTAGTAACTGGATAGATCAGCAGTATAGTCACAAGGCACACAGGGCACACAGGCTAGATGCAGCTATCCAGCAACAGGTGAGTAACAGGCTAATGCAACAACAGATAGTGGTTGGGCACACAGGCTAGATGCAGCTATCAAGCAACAGGTAAGTAACAGGCTAATGCAGGATTCAATTAGCAGTTGGGCAAATGCAACTGACTGGCAGTAGGTGGCAACGCTGGGATAGGCAGTTTCAATAAGCAACACAGTTTTATGAGTCACAATAGGTGGAAGGGTTAACTAGGCTACCTCTGCGTGTCACGCATGTGATGGGTTCATTATGCAATCACATATACAAGTCGGGTCAGAATAAGGCATTTGTTAGTTACTGTGTATATTTGACTACCGAACTGGTGAGGTAAGTAGCCATGAGACAGGGTAGCGAATACGAGCTACGTGAGAGCATTTATGTAGCGCTAACATGACAGGTCAGAGATTTAACAGTGACATTGTTGGAGTTACTCACGCATGATAGTGTTAGCCTTTGCTGCGACAATGCTGAAAGGTTTGGGTCGGCGTAGGCATGAGTTCATGAAGGTCCGTTATATGCTCACATGAGCGAACAGGGAGCAAACAGGGGCCTTAGTATGGGCCTTTCTTGGAGACAGGATTCTCAAATACATGCTTGACTGCAGTATTATATCAAAAGCATGACAAGGTCAATAAAGTAATCTCCTAGGTGAGTAAGACTTTATCCTCTGTGGGGGAAAAATTCAAGGATTGTGAGAAGGCACTCCTGACAACGGTGTGGGCGTTGAGGAATTACCGTTTATCCAGGGGGAACACATCATAGTGGAGACTCCACACCAACCTTTGCAATATCTTCAAAGTGACAGAATTCGGGCCGGAATTGTGAGTAATTCCCGAATTACCTCCTGGATTCTCTCAATGCAAGGCTTTCCTGTGGAGGTGAGATATGGCCAAAACAAGAAGAGTCCCCTCGCGCAAGGTCTGGATGACTTGCATGATTGTGCCAGAGAAAACTGTCTCGAGGACGAAAGTCTTAAAATCAAGGGCAACATGGAGGCCTACCTTAATTCCCCACGCAAAGTCTATGAAGAAGACCAGTGTGAGGGAATGCCCACTGTCTATGTGGATGGGTGCTCCTACCATGTTGACAACAACGAGGAAAAGGAACTTGTGGCCGGCGTAGGGAATGCATGGGTAAATGATGCTCCAGAACCCTCTGCTGTGTACAAAATTGGTCCCCGAAGTAGTCAAGTGGCAGAGTTGATGGCCATGCATCAAGCCATCCTCACTGCTGTCCAACACCAATCACTAATCACAGACTCAGATGATGTACGGAACGGGTTCGTGGAGCACCTGGTTAACTGGAAAACCATAGGCATGCTACGTGCTAATTACAAACCATTGAAACATGGAAAATGAATACCAAATATTGATGATCTGGTCACCTCGGATGGGATGACCATCTACTGGAAAAAGATCCAGGGTCATTCTAAAGTAGAGGGACCAGACAAACCTGGAAATGACCTAGCTGATCAGCTGGCCAAAACCGGAGCCATCCAAGGGGATCACTTGAGATTGAGTCCCTTTTGGGGGAAATCCAGGTCACTGCTATCACTAGGTCCCAGACAAATGCTCACAATAACTCTCAACTGCACAATGGAGTAAGGAGACCCCAGATGCTGATTTGATTACGGCTCCAAAAGGGGATCCAATAATTGGTAAGTTTTATCAACACATTGAGGACCCTGGGAACTTTCCCCTGACGGATACCGATTACATAGGGAAAGAGGACCTCAGAGTGTTTATTTAATGGCCAAAAATGTTCTGAATCCAAGACGGTTTGCTGGTAAGGAGATCCATAGCTGGCCATAATCAGTGGGTGGTCCCTACCTGATGCTAAGTCACGCCCATGATGCGGCCACAGCCAGTCATCAGGGGTTTCATACAACACTATAAATCTTGCAAGAGGTTGCATGCTGGCCACACATGGGCCAGGACCTCGACCAATACTTGAAGGGGTGTCTTGTGTGTGCACAATTTCAGCCAACATCACTCACACACTGTGCTCCCCTCCCAAAGAGGGGGATGACACTGCCTTGGTCAGATTTACAAGTCGATTTTATCGGGCCTGTGATTCGCTCCTCTAGGGGGAACAAGTACATGTTGACCGTAACATGCTTGTTCACTAAATGGGTGGAATGTCTCCCGGCCTCAAATTGCAAGGCAGAAACAGCAGCTGCCCTGATGATCAACCACGTATTCTCGCGTTTTGGACTACCCCAAAGGATTGAGTCAGACCGAGGTAGCCACTTCACTAGCGAAGTAATGACAAAGATGAGGGAGATACTTGGGGTCAAAAGGAAACTAAACATGCCTACCGGCAGTTCTGTAGTGGTGGAGTCGAGAGATACAATAAAACTATTGTGAGCATATTAAAAAAGTTTATGGCAGATTCTGGGCCCAGTTGGGACATTCGATTACCCTTTGTCCTGATGGCCATCAGATCTACCCCTTCTTCTGCAACAGAAATGTCTCCATTTGAGCTGATGACTGGACGAAGGATGGTGCTACCCCAGCACGTGCTCTACAGAACCCAAGAGCACACCTTGATAAATGCCTCCACAACTCATGAGTATGTTGAGAATCTGAGAACACACCTTCAACATGCTTTTGCCTATGCTCAGCGGAATCTAGAAAGATCTGCAGACAGTATGAAGACCCACTATGATCTTAAGACAACTAAAAAAGAATACCAAGTAGGAGACCAGGTCTATTTGTACAATTTCCAAAGGAACCAAGCCAAATAGCGCAATTCCTCCCAACTTGGCTGGGTCCTTTTGAAATTGTAGACAGAATCTCACCAGTAGCCTACAAAATCTGCATCCCCAAGGGCAGTTTGGCAGAAAGGGAAGACAAGTGGGTCCACATAAACCAGCTGAAGAGTTTCCATCCCAGGCATACTTTTCAGCAAACAGAGGAGACGACCGGAAACCCAGAGGGGGACATTCCAGCAACCTAAAAGAATCCACCTGATAAAACTATTAGTAAATACAGGCGGGGAATATTGTAAATTGTATTTCAATGTATGCATCTGCCCCACTACTTGAGTAGTAGTTGGGAAATTTACATAACCATGCTCTGTTCTGTCTCATAGCATTGGAACCAAGAATTTCTAAGTACCAAGGAGGACCATTCGGGGACCGGGAAGAAAGACCCAAGGAGCCCAGACGATCGCTCCATACTCCCATCCAAAACCGGCCAGAAGAGCATGTTTATCCAGCATTGATGGGAGAAGCAGACAACTTTCTCCACCTGGACCAAAGAAAGAAAGAACATCCCAATCTCCCGACTTCCCCTTGATGGGCGGTCAAACTCAAGTCGTGAGGGGGGGCTCTGTGGGATGTTTTAACCCACTTTTGCTCTGCTAGGCGGCATCACTGTGTTATGATGGTGTCAGAAACCTAAAAAAAGTCCGCACAACCCTTGTGCGCGCCAAAACCTCTGAAAATTGCGCTTTGCAATGCACATAAAGATGGTTGCCCAATATGCCACGCATGTTGTCAGTGATGGAACAGAGATCACATTCCTGAAATATGTCACTGGGCTCCACAACAAGTAAAAATGGAGTACAGAAGGAAAAAGCAGTGTTGCTAAATCAAAACCCAAAATCTTGCTTGAAATCCCTTTTTATTTTGGTGCTGAAACTGCAGAATGCTGGGACAAAACACCCTCAAACATCCAAAATTCTTGCTGGGTGCTACAATTCACTTAGTTTAAGAAATCACTGTGAACTTGCAAGGTCCTGAAAAGCTGAAAGCATAAAGGGATTTCCACAGCAAAAGTGGCCTGTCTGTGGATGTCAAAAATCTCTGTGCAGCAGGGGACTGCTGTGATGACAGCTGTCAAGAGCCTGCCTGATTAAACTTTAAACATGTATAAACTGAAATCAAATGTTTGCAATGTAAGAGGCCTGTTACTGAGAGTAACTATCTTGTAATTGTTTTGATCCCATGGTTTAAAATCTTGAATCAGAATTCTAGCTGCTATTTTGAAATCACAAGTTTGTTTTAAGCTAAGGGAAAATGCAACAGATTTGTCCACAGAAGGTTGGCCTTTCCCCCTGCCAGGAAATCACACCCAAGCTGTAATTATAGGGTATCGAAAGAACTTGGTCTACAGAGGCAAAAGGGAACGATGAACAGCTGCTGCTAAGGAAATGCGAGGTGTGAGGACAGTCGTAAATGGCTTCTGCCAAGAGCAAACAGGGAGGAGACTGTTTCTGGACTGCAGGGAGACAAAAAGAGGTAGATCCAAACAACCATCTGTGACTGAACCTTCACAAAGAACATTTTCTTAAAAGACTTATATGTTTCCAGTGAAAATTGTGAAAAATATAAAAGCAATAGATTTGTGAATTTCAATTTTGGCTGCACGTTTCAAGAGGCGGAAAAATCATGTGACATGTTCTGCAGAGAAAGGGCAAGAAATGTGATTTTACACAAAATATATTTCTGCTAGAAATATGAAACTTTATACACTTATGCCCATGTTAAACGCGCACACTTGTAGAAATTTGCTTATAAATTGGACATTGTGTTCCTGATGAAAAGGGCACAATTCTGTGAAAAGCCAAGACAAGATCCCACAGCTACGGGGTTTTGAGGAATAGCTGCCATATAGAATATGTACATTGTATATGTGGTTCTTATAGAAGTTGCACATGTGTAAATATGTATGGTGCCAAAAGTAGATTTTGTGTTCAAGGGGCTACGGGTGGATTCTCAGCCTCATAAAATCACACCATAAAGGTGACACACTGTTTCTCTCCTCCTATCAAGGCAGAGAGGAGACTCTGACCCAATCACCTGTCAAAAGTCGCAAGCTTAGGCAAAACCAGCCCACACACCCCCTTTATGAGATCTGTTCATATCATAAATAGAGACAGCTCACCACTGAAAAAGACAGACAGATTCACTCACTATCCTGAACCTGGCGGAGCACCCTGCTGCTGAACTCTACAACTTCCTTGCTCCAGACTCCAGAAACTTGGCAAAGCAGAAACCCATTGCATAGCTGAACCATTTTCAGCTAGGCCTCAAATCCCAGAACCAGAACCCCACCAACTTAAGGGGAAGCATCATAATACAGCCGGGCTGTGCTGTACTGCTTGCCTGCTGAAAATAATATCATCATAACCAAGAAGGCAGATCCAATCCAGTCCTGTGCCATGCTGTGACCAGAGGACCTTGCAGATCCAGTCCAGTCCCGTGCCGTGCTGTGACCAGAGCGCCTTGCAGATCTGATCCAGTCCGATGTGCCCAGTCTGTCTTAAACCAGATTCAATCCCCTGACCAGAAATGATGGTTCCATTTAAAAACATATCGAGTGAGTATGATAGGAAGAATTGTGTCACTGGCATATGTATTTTGCATCCAAAACTGCGAATTTTCGTTTAGGGAAATTCTTACACATGTAAAACAGCTTTTGATTGCTTCCGATTTGATTTAAATTTTAAGATTTCAAATTGTTTCTTGATATTAAATCATTGCTTGTGTTTGTGTGCAGCTATCAAAAGCGGCTCCCATAAGAATTATAACAATTTCAGCAATTCAGATCATATTTAGTGTTTTTGCCCAATCCATTCTCAAGATAACTTCAGACAGCTTGACAGTTCATTCTGTTTTCTCTTGTGTTTGAAAGGGGGAAAGTGGGATTGATATACTGTTGAATTTTGCCATTCCTGAAAACCTGTTCTCTCCTCCTATCTCATTACATTGCTTGTTGGGGATTGAGGGGTGTACAGGAACCTCTAACCACGGTGCTATCTGATCTGAACACACACACAAAAGTATTATTTCTGTGCTGAATTGCTTTGCTCACTACTAGTCCTGGTGTATTAAAGAGATTATTCATTGTTACATCACCCCATTGGTGATTATTGTGTACCCATTAAAACATATCCATAAATAAATATTTTAACTTTGCAAGCCAGCCTGATTCCTGGTTCAGTGTGACCGGGGGGGGTCCAAGAGAAGGGTGTGATATGAGTGGTATATCATTCAGAATAAAGAACTTTTAGACAAAAATAAATTAGGATTTCAGTTGTGCATTACACGCTAGGCGTTGACCTGGGTGTGTGCCGGATTGAAATCACTTACAGTTTGCCGAGCATCTCTGATTAAACAAGCACGATAAGCATTTGTACGTGTCTAGACTGGTCTACATTGAAGCCCTTTGGGATTTATTTTTAATTATACCATGGCATTCTTTTATAAGAAAGCCAACAGGAATATGTTATTACGTGGAGGTAGTGGCATATACTGGGACAGCCAGCTTGGACATGCTTTCTTATAGTATCAATACTGGCATTATATACAAAGCAAACAAGAGTATATCCTTATATGGAATTATTGGTAGATATTGGTGCAGGCTCCCTCGCTACACTCAGTCGCTCTTGCATACTTGTTGCAAATATTTGCACCCCTCTAATTAAATAATTCACCAGCTGTTGCTGGTATATTTAGGACCCAAAGGGTCAAGCACTACACCTTGCTTCTATGCTAAGTGAAAGATTTAATCTTTGATAAAAAAATAATAATAATACTTACATATTTTACCTACAGAGGCATGATCATCATGGGCATAGTGCATGCATGCTGGTCCAGGCCAGCCCACAATGTAGTAGGTAACATGCTTTGTTGAGGAGCTTGGGGGTAGGGCTCAGCAATGCTCACAGTAGGGTCCCAAATGTCATGTTACGCCGCTGCGTCTCAGAATTGTAAAGTGTAATTTTTGGTGATGTCTGTAACAAATTTCATGTAATCCACTGTTACAATGCCATATTTGCTGACATCATACATTCTTTTGAGGGGACCAATGAAGTCCAAGTCTACTTTTTTCCGTGTTAGGTCTGGGATATCGATGTTCCTCTGGGTTGCATGTCCCATGTGTAGCCTTTTGTCACTATTAGCACCCACATGGCAATTGTGCACTGCCGCTGTCCATGGCAGAGCATCCGTAGCTTTCTCTAATTCCCTTTTTGTTAGAGTACTGCCCAGATGTACTTCATGGGCCTTCTTGATTATACGTTTTCTCATACCTGTGGGAGGAATTAACTTCTGTGCATACATGATGAAGTGACCTTAGACCTCATTACAAGTTTGCCAGTAAATGTTAAAATTGCTGGTAAGTCCATTTACCAGCACTTTTAACATACTGGCAAATTACAAGTTGCCAGAAACACTGTTGCTGGTAATACCAATTCCAGCCACTGGACCTTCTGGAATCTCCATTGCCGGTAATAACGGCAACGGAATACTGGATGCCTGAGACCGTGCGCTGGTATTACCAGCACAACGGTGATACCAGCAAAGTACGAGTACAGATTTTCCGGTAATACAGGCAATAATTAGCTGGTATCACTGGCAAATCTCTGACAGAGATACCAACACCTCAGAGTAAATGGACACAGATGACATCAGGCAGGCCACAGGTGCACCCAATCCATCACATGCACCCAATGCATGCAGGAAGAGTACAAACGGGCCACACCTGCCCCAAAAACACTTATCAAAACAACCATGCTGCAACTCATTGCTGCTAACATGGAGAAGGAGGGGGAGGATGCTGCAGATGGGTATACAGGTGTGACTTGTAAAGTACCCTTGACTTTTCTTCCCCTGTGCACACACTCCCCTCACCTGAGTCTTCTGAGTCGATGGTCTCTTGAAGGCCTCGATGTGCCAGGTAGTCTCTCTCCTTTTTAAGGTGCGTGTGCTTGTCACGGAGTGAAGCCACAGTGACCGCTGGGTAAGAAACAGCGGCACCGGGACCTTCCTTCCGGAATCAAGCCAGAAATGCAGGGAAAAACCCGTAAGGGAAAAAAAACCCTGATCAGAGGTGCCAAGACTCTTGACATGTGGCCGGTGGTTCAATAGGTGGTAAAGCAATAGGGGATCTCCAACACTGAGGTAGTAGCCCTCAATACGTCCAAGTCCAATGGTAACACCAGGCCGTACGAGCTGACAGAGAAGGCAGCAACAGGAGGCTGCGGAAGAAGCAAACTCTTTCGGAAGGGTCTTCAGGGAAGCACGGAAGTATGTCCACAAACTGCCTGGCCCAGTAGAACGAGGAAAAATGAAGGTAAGTGGAAGAGAGCAAGAGAATATGAGTGAAGGAGCAAGAGGGAGAAGGAGAGAGAGAGAGAGAGAGAGAAAGAGAGAGAGAGAGCGAGCGAGCGAGAGAGAGAGAGAGAGAGAGAGAGAAAGAGAGACCGCTGGAGGAAAAAGGCACAGCAAGCGCCGCTCAGGTAAGCGGCAGAGAAAAATGAATAGACGAAAAGAGCCGTGTTCCGAGGACGGGAACACCCCAAGTGGAACACGAAGAAAAACTCCTCTGGAAATCCAAGGCGGCGAGTAGAGGACTAGCGAGGGACCCAAAGTCGAGAGATAAACAAACAGTGGGGGTTGCAACGCAATGTCCTGCCGAGAGGCGGGGTCTTAAATACTCCCGGCAGCGTTGCGTACCGTGCTTGGAGCAGGCAGCAGTGAACACAGAGAAGGGACTAAAGCACCCTTCCTCTGTGGCTCCTCAAACTCCAACGCGGAAGTAATCGCCAGTCACGGCGATGTGCGTGACTGCGAATGACAGTATGCCCCCCCTAGAGTGCAACCAACCAGGCTTACCCGGGTGCAGGCGATGGAACCTGGCCAACAGCTGAGGGGCATGTACTTGAGAAGCCGGCTCCCAGGAATCCTCCGATTCCGGGTAACCCTTCCATGACAGGAGGTATTCCAACCGACCATGAAGAAACCTAGAATCACGGACGGCGGAAACCTCGTATTCCTCTTGATCGGTTGCAGTGACAGGAAGATCCCAGTTGAGAGACCGGCGATGTGGATCTGGATAGTAAGGTTTAAGAAGAGAGGCATGAAAGACAGGGTGTATTCGTCTAAGAGATGGAGAGAGTTGTAGACGGAAGGCAACAGGGTTGACTTTGGTGAGAATAGGGAAAGGGCCCAAGAAACGTGGGGACAGTTTAGAAGGTCTTGTCCATCTGGGAAGGAATCTGGTGGACAACCACACCTTGTCTCCAGGTTTCCATGAAGGTGCTTCTCTACGATGCTTGTCAGCTTCAGTCTTGTTCCGCCGTCTGCTATTCTCCAAACTTAGTAACGCGTTGTTCCTGGCCTCCCGAATATTCCTTAACACCTCTTCGGCGGTTGGAGAGTTGGAAAAACTGGGCACCTTGGGCATTAGGTATCGTGGGTGAACTCTGTAGGTACAAAAAAAGGGGAAAAACCTGTGGCAGTGTGCCTGGAATTGTTGTAAACAAATTCCTTAGTAGAGAGTAGAGAGACCCAATTCTCTTGATGCTGAGATATGAAGCATCGTAAGTATTGCTCCAGAGTCGCGTTAAGTCGTTCCGTTTGGCCATTAGTTTGCGGGTGGAAGCCACAGGAAAGAGCCTTTTCTATTCCCAATCGAGTACATAAAGCTGTCCAGAATTTAGAAATGTACTGACTTCCTCGATCAGATATGATCTTGTCAGGGAGGCCATGAAGTTTGAAAACATCTCAAGCAAATGTCTCTGCCATCTTAGTGGCAGAAGGGAGTCCCGGAAGAGGAGAGAAATTAGTTAATTTGGATAGAGTGTCCACCGTAACTAGCAGTGGCCTAGGTGTTGAGGAGAGACTCCTTTAAGAGGATCTACTTGCAGCCTGTCATCGCTGCCCTATTAAGAGGACAGACGCTACTCAGTAGCACATGAAGATTAATCTTGTCCTGAAGAAGATGGTCGGTAATCAGTCATGAACCATCGAAACCGGTCGACCTTACCTGTTGTGGCTCCACCACAACATTTTATGATACCCCCAAGACCAATAGGGGTTACTGCATGAAATTGAGAGAAAACCCAGAAAGTATTGGTTTTCCCATCCCACAACCAGTGGGACAGTGCATTTTTCAGTGATCATTCGGTATTATGGCAATCACCTTTTGGACAACCACTCTTTTACAAGGAACTCTCTAGTCATTAGTGTTAAAATAAAAGTTACATGACTATTCCAATGCCTCAATCTTCGCAGTTTTGATTGTCAGCTGCCCAGATTTAAGAACACGAGATTGAATTCCCCTCTCACACTCTTATAGATTCGTGCTGGTTGCCTTCACCTCCACTCCACTCCGTATCAGACTAGCTTTTTACCCAGTGTCTAATAAGAACAGGACCACGGTCATTATAAATATAAATATCATTAGTTGTTTTGGTCTTGCCCTTACCGGCAAGTTGATGAACCTTTTCCCCAGCAAACCGTTCCCTGTGTACACCGTAACCATGATACATGTGCATGACTCAGATTCAGGAAGCTCCACTATGAAGTCCGTGGAGATGAGTCCCCACGGTCGAGTCGGCATCTCTGCTTGGGTGAGAAGTCCTAGGGGCTTACCAGAGGCATATTTGGCTCTGGCACAAGTCGGGCAGGTCTTCGCATAGTTTAACACTTCTCTCCTGATGTTGGGCCAAAGAAACGACCTCGAGATAAGTTCCAACGTGCCGTCTCCACTTCTGTGTCCGCCTAGGCGTGACTCATGACACCATTTTAGGACTTTCCGGCGTAGCGGCCCTTCATGGATATACCACCTTTTCTTGTAGAAGACCCAACCGTCCTTGATTTGGAAGGGGGAGTCAGAGGAAAAAGAGATATGAGGTGCCTCTTGTGCGACAGCAGCCTTGACTTCCTGAAGGAAAGAACCCACCGTGGCTAGGATGTGATTTCTGTGAAACAATGGTTCAGTCTTGACCACTACTGATTCCGAGTGAGAGTCCTTGCGAGACAAAGCATCAGCTAGACGATTGAGTGACCCAGGGATGTACGTGATCTGAAAGTTGTACTGAGAAAATAGGTAGGCCCAGCTAGCCTGCCTGGAGTTTGAACATTCCATGTCCTGTAAGGCCTTCAGATTCTTGTGGTCGGTGCGAATGAGGAACCGATGACGGGCACCCATGAGAAGGTGCCTCCATTCCTCACAAGCCAACTTCATTGCCAATAATTCTTTCTCCAGAACAGAGTAGTTGAGTTGGCTGGGAGAAAGAGTCTTAGAGAGATAGGCGACAGGATGTTCCACCTCCTTGATAGTCTGAAGTAAGACAGCCCCAACCGCTATAGCGGAGGCGTCTGTTTCCAGAATAAAAGCAAGTGTTTGGTCGGGATGTTGCAGAATCGGGGCGGAACAGAAGAGGGTTTTCAAGTGACAGAAACTTTCTTCCGCCTCAATGGACCAAGAGAAAGGATAGGCCGTTTTCTTCAGGAGACGAGTGATGGGAAACACCACCTCCGAAAAGGTGGGAATGAATCTCCGGTAGTAATTTGAGAGACCCAAGAACCTCTGGACTTCCCGGACGGATGTCGGGGCTGGCCAGTCGAGAATGACTTGCACCTTGTCGGGATCCATAGTGATCCCTCCTTCTGACAATACATAGCCCAGATAGTGTACTGAAGATACGGCGAATCTGCACTTCTCCTCCTTGACCATTAGATTGTTTTCCTTGAGCCGCTCCAGAACTTGTCGTACTTGTTCGATGTGCTCTCTCATGTTAGGGGAATACACAAAGATATCATCCAAATAGATGATGACAGAGATGGAGAGCATGTCGGAGAACATTCGGTCCATGAACCTCTGAAATATCGCTGGGGCATTCACCAAACCGAACGGCATTACCTTGTATTCAAATAAGCCCAGGGGAGTACGAAACACGGTTTTCCACTCATCGCCCTTGGCAACCCGCAACAGATGGTATGCGTTGCGAAGATCCAGTTTAGTAAAGACTCGAGCACCTTGCACAGCCTCGATAATGTCCGTGATAAGGGGCATAGGATACTGGTCACGGATTGTCACCTTATTTAGGCCCCTGTAGTCAATGCAGGGTCTAAGGTCGGCGGAATCTCTCTTCTTAATGAAAAACAAAGGGGCTCTTGCTGGAGACTTTGAAGGTTGGATGAGACCATTCTCCATGTTGGTATCTAAGTATCTCCGAAGAACCTGTCTCTGGGTCTGGGTGAGAGCGAACATCCGTCCGAAAGGTACCAAGGCATTGGGTTCCAGATCGATGGTACAGTCCTCTGGCCGATGAGGTGGAAGTCTGGCATGGAGGCATTCCTGAAAAACTTCGGAAAACCCAGAGCAGAAGTTGGGTAAAGCATGGACACCCACATGGCTGTTGGGAAACACTTTGACTGGCTGCAGATCAGCTTGACCTTCCAGTGAAAAACAGTTGAATGCGCAATATGGGGAACTGAAGCTTATCTGATTCTCGGTCCAGTTAATCAAAGGATTGTGTCGACGGAGCCATGTGATGCCCAAGATGATAGGGAAATGGGCGGCCCTGATTATATCAAAGCACACAACTTCCTTATGTTGGTTGACAGTCAAGGATAGATCCTCAGTGGTATGGGTGATGGGAACTGAAGACAAAGGCGAACCATCCACACCTTCCACCTTCTGACCTTCTGCCCGTGGGATCCTCCGGAGACCCACCCTGGCTGCCCACAGGGTGTCAACAAAGTTCCCTGCTGCGCCACAGTCCAATAGAGCCAGTGTTTCCACCTGATGGTTTCCGAGGTTCAGTTGTACGGGAATCACCATCAGTCTGGAGTCCTCTTTGGATTCGGGTGAGGTCACTGACAGAGAGACATAGGGACGATGAAGATTTCCTGAAGACCCCCGGTCGCTTGTCCCTACTGACGGCGAGGGTAGTCGTTTCCCGACCTCTTGTTTGGCAGTTCCGTACAGTCTTTGAGGAAATGTTGATCTGATCCGCAGTAGGCACATAGTTCCTTCTCTCTTCTGTGACGTCTTTCTGCTGCGGACAAAGGCGCCCTGGTAGAACCAATCTGCATTGGTTCTTCGGAAGAAATGTTAGTAGAGCGACCAGGGAGAACGTGTGCAGAGGTGTCTGGGGTATAGCCAGGGTTTCTTTGCTTGCGACGTTCAGCCCTTCTCTCTTGTAGTCGGTATTCAATATGAAGGGCAGCAGAAAGCAGATCTGAGAATGTAGGAGAACGAGGGGATCTGGCCAACTCGTCTTTAATTTCATCCTTCAGTCCTCTTCTGAAAATGGCATACTGCGCAGTTTCGGGCCATCCTGCTCCGGCTGCTAATGTCTTGAAAGGGGAGATGTATGACAGAACATCTAGCGAGCCTTGTCTGACATCCAACAGGTCTTCGCAGGCTGTAAAAGAGAGCTCTGGTCGCTCGAAGGTCTGTTTGAGAAGATTCTGAAATCCCGAAAAATCCTGCAGAATGATGTTTCTGCTAGTCACCAATGGTGTGGCCCAGGACAGAGCGTTTCCTGTCATATTAGATATTAGGAAACCCACTCGGGCCTGGTCTGTAGCAAAGGTACGGGGTCTGAATGTGAAATACACCAAGCATGCTTCTAGAAACTCCTTCACCTTCTTGTGGGAGCCATCGAATATCCCAGAGGACAGTGCCATGGGTGGCAATTCTGAGGGAGTCGGTTCCCTAGCAGTTACCATCTGTTTGAGCAGAGCGTTCTCAGTCTTGACTCCTTGTAGCTCCTGGGACATGGCCTGGAAAGCCTTCCATAGCTCTTGGACCTGTTCCTCAGCTGACATCGTAACAGTCTTTGGCGTTGCAATCTGTGACTTGTAAAGTACCCTTGGCTTTTCTTCCCCTGTGCACACACTCTCCTCACCTGAGTCTTCTGAGTCGATGGTCTCTTGAAGGCCTCGATGTGCCAGGTAGTCTCTCTCCTTTTTAAGGTGCGTGTGCTTGTCACGGAGTGAAGCCACAGTGACCGCTGGGTAAGAAACAGCGGCACCGGGACCTTCCTTCCGGAATCAAGCCAGAAATGCAGGGAAAAACCCGTAAGGGAAAAAAAACCCTGATCAGAGGTGCCAAGACTCTTGACAGGTGGCCGGTGGTTCAATAGGTGGTAAAGCAATAGGGGATCTCCAACACTGAGGTAGTAGCCCTCAATACGTCCAAGTCCAATGGTAACACCAGGCCGTACGAGCTGACGGAGAAGGCAGCAACAGGAGGCTGCGGAAGTAGCAAACTCTTCCGGAAGGGTCTTCAGGGAAGCACGGAAGTATGTCCACAAACTGCCTGGCCCAGTAGAACGAGGAAAAATGAAGGTAAGTGGAAGAGAGCGAGAGAATATGAGTGAAGGAGCAAGAGGGAGAAGGAGAGAGAGAGAGAGAGAGAGAGAGAGAGCGAGAGAGAGAGAAAGAGAGACCGCTGGAGGAAAAAGGCACAGAAAGCGCCGCTCAGGTAAGCGGCAGAGAAAAATGAATAGACGAAAAGAGCCGTGTTCCGAGGACGGGTACACCCCAAGTGGAACACGAAGAAAAACTCCTCTGGAAATCCAAGGCGGGGAGTAGAGGACTAGCGAGGGACCCAAAGTCGAGAGATAAACAAACAGTGGGGGTTGCAACGCAACGTCCTGCTGGGAGGCGGGGCCTTAAATACTCCCGGCAGCGTTGCATACCGTGCTTGGAGCAGGCGGCAGTGAACACAGAGAAGGGACTAAAGCACCCTTCCTCTGTGGCTCCTCAAACTCCAACGCGGAAGTAATCGCCAGTCACGGCGATGTGCGTGACTGCGAATGACAACAGGTGGCGAGGAGGAGAAGGAAGGGTGCAGTGATCACACACACAAGGGTCACCCCATGGACCTTCAGGGACACACATAAACTTACCCAGTAACGCCTTGACAGGGAAACGGAGAACTTGTCACCCACATCCAGGAGAACATAGGGAGCAGGATCGGCATCAGCCATACCACTACAGGTAAAGCTGGTGTCAGTCCTGTACTTCCTGGGCTTCCAGCACTCTGTGAGCCAGCTGCATGGCATATTGCAGTCTGCATTCTCCAGAGTGCTGGTGCAGGTGCTGGAGGCCCTCCTGCACCATGTTGGCCAACACATTGCCCTCTCCAACACCCTGGCACAGTGCAACACAACAAAGGCCAGTTCTATGCCATTGTGGGCATGCCCAATGTGTTGGCAGCATTGGATTGCATGCATGTGGAGCTGGTGCCCTCCCACGCCTCAGATGAATGCCAACCTGACCATCACGCACTGCTGTGCCTGGTTCCAGGGATCGACCCACAACGCTACGGTCCTGTGCAACAGCACCCGGTTGGCGTTCATGGTGCATCACAGAGGACAAAGGACCTGGATGTTGGGTGGGACCATGTACAATCCCATCTACCATCTACATGAGTGACCGGCAATGGGGGGTGTAACAATGTGACAAATGCATGTCTGAAATGCGCCCTGCACAGCACCCACCAGTGCACCACTAAATTGACAGGCCACAACACGCAGGGGTAGCACATGACTTGAGATGGAGCGGTCACTGAGCAGGCCATTGCAAGCCCAATGGGACTTCCACATGTAGCACACTACAGGAACCAGGATGCAACACCACACCACCAATCCCAGTGCAAAGGCAGTATATCATAAGACATGGCCACCAAGGATCACCAAATGCATATCCTGGGACAACACCCTGAGCAGTCAATACGCATGCAAGGACTGGAATGTGAAACAGTGTGGCACAATGTGAAACGGGGCATGCATGCACAGACTGACCATTGCAATGGCATCATCACAGCAATGGAAAAATATATATATGGGCGAAACCCTCTTTTTTCAGGGGCCTGACTCTTGAGGGTGGATAATAACAATTGTATAAGGGGAGTGGAGTCAAAGGCTTCCCTAGCCAGAAGCGTGATTGGTGGTCCGTAGGACCTTGCACAAGAGCTATATAATTGTTCAGAGCTAACAATCACGCTTCTGGCTAGGGAAGCCTTTAACTCTACACTCCTTATACAATTGCTATCATCACAGCAATGCCATTACCAATCTACAGTGCTCACACCTGTGCCTTTCACCTTGTAGGTGACTCTGTATACCCACTGCTTCCATGGCAGATGACACCTCTGAGGAATCCCCAGAAACTTCAGGAAGTGGTGTACAAGTGGGCCCATGTGAGGACCAGCGTGGTGGTTGAGTGGACCTTTGGTGTCCTGAAGGCCTGATTCAGGTTACTGCACAGGTCTGAGGGTGCGCTCGTGTACAGGCCAGAGAAGGTGGGACAGATTATATTGGCCTGTGCAATGTTGCACTAAATCTGCATCAGGCGCAACATTCCCCTACCACCAGATCTGGGCATTCCTACCCAAAAGGATGATGATGATGTTGGGCCAGCCAGTCACATGCACCCGCACATTGAGGCCAGGGATAGACGCATGACCCAGTAAGAACTCATTGAGAACTTTTTCTGAGTTCCCACTCCACTGAGCAATTTCCTTGCACCTTACAGCATATCATGCACAATTACAGTAAACATGTGTTTGAACAAATGGAATGTCCAGTCATTGCTTCAAATGAAAAGAATGTTTTTAACAGTAAAATGAATGCACCCATACTCTCCACCATTCCTCCACAAACACGCCCCTTCCACCTTTCACCAAACAACTCCTTTGAACCCCTACCCAAACCCCCCAACTCCTGCCAAAACACCCCCCTCAAACCTCTATACAAATACACCCAGTCAGTGTTATTGTCACTTGCGGCCCTCGTGGTCGTGGGGCTCTTGCCAGACTTATGTGTCGACTGTAGTCTCTGTGACAAACGCCTTTCAACTGCCTTGCTGGGTGCCCTCAGTGGTGGTCACAGATGTGGGGGGGGGGTCTGACCCTTTGGCCTGCATGTTGTCCAGGCAGATTTGGACGGCATGTCTCATGACCTCTATTATGGAGGAGGTGATCTCATTCCCCTCCCTCACTCTTTGTGCAAGGGTGAGGAAGGATGCAGTTGCATGACCTCAGGACATGGCAGTCCTGCAGCTGGAGGCCTGAAATACGCCCCCTCTTGAGTCTTTCATCTCATTGAGCTGTTCATGTGCAATGGCAGTAAGTTCCCCCCTTCTGGGCGTCTATTGCATGCAGGCGTGCATTGATGGTACAGATGATGTGGAACTGAAAGCAGCGACAGGCTATAGTAACCACATATATGAACCGCCCGATTATGGTAGTGACGATAGTCAAGAAGAGACTAAAGGAAAGGATAAGATCTTTAAGGTCTTGTAGGGCGAGGAAAAGAAAAGTGAACGATCGGATATAACCACAAATATAGAACGGAGAAAAGGACAAAGCTGACGAGATTACGCTCGTACAGAAAGAATGGATGGGTGGACCGATATTACTAAAGCTTGATGGGAAAAGCCTTGAGGAGGTTAGGCAAATGGAAGACCAAGAAGAGCAAGATGAAAAAAGACAGGGAACAAGAAAGGAGACTGAAGGAATATGAGAACAAGAGAAAGAATAGACAAAGACAATAGCAGATGTATCAGGAGGAACAACAAAGGAAGGAAGAAAGGGCAGAAGAACAAAAGAAGTATGACAACAAGCACAGAGCAGTCGAAGAACAAGACAGCTAGAAAAGAAGAGAGAAGAGGAAGAGGCTCAGAGATTACAGGATAGAAGAATGCAAAGACAAAAAGAAGAGGAAGTGCGTAGAGCAAACAAACGAAGGGAAGAAATAAGACAAGAAGAGGAAAGAATTAGATGGGAAGCAAAGAAAAGAAGGGAATTAGACAAAGAAATGGAGCGAAAAAGGAGACAGAGAGCATGCAACATTGATAACATTCAGAAAGAGCTGATGGAACCAAGTCCAGAAATATCATGGGGTTACATAGATCAGTTTCTTCCGTTGCAAGGAGCAATGTCAGGACCATCTAGGGTAAACTGAGATGATAATTCT
Source organism: Ambystoma mexicanum (assembly GCF_040938575.1). Lineage (NCBI taxonomy): Eukaryota > Metazoa > Chordata > Amphibia > Caudata > Ambystomatidae > Ambystoma > Ambystoma mexicanum. Next base: position 969,089,431 of record NC_090933.1, on the reverse strand, counting down.
GACATGGGAAGCATCAGAGATAGGATTGATAAAGCTTATCAAGAGATGAGGGCAAAAGGTGAATCGGGAAGCAGGGGGAAAGAAGATTGATCTCTAATTGACCGGTCACAAGCAAAGAAGGAAGCCTGTTTAGTCTTGAGCATAGAGCCTTGTCTTTGGACAGGCTGACTTTGAACAGAGATGAAAAGGATAAAAGCCATACTAGTTGGGGCTAGATATGTCAGACGAAGAGAGAGAAACCTTCTGAAAGGGGCCCCTAGGAGTCCCTCATGCTATGGAAACAAGGCAATGACCATACACGAAAAGATGCGCCAGGCACGAGGTTTCAAATTCCCAATGCTAGGGTTTATTGCAAGCAAAAGATAGTATCAATTGGCCAATTCTGATCTCACGCCCCGCGACGTGAGTTTCCTAGACCTCGAGGGACGCAAGAGAGCGAATTACGTACATCAGTTACATATATACAAAATGCATATCATACAATCAGCAAAGTCATGTTCAACACCCCTCTTTACTAAGTTCCTTTGAACTCGGGATGACGATGGACATATCTGACGAGTATGACGATTATAATGCTTTCGATGTCTATTCTAGTAACAATGTGCAATTAGAAAGTGCAGAGGCATCTTTTAGAACACGGTGGTTCTGTTCTGTAAGCGATATTCTATCAACACTACAACCAAGTCAATGCCTAGTCTGGGATGCTGAGGAAAACCCTTATTAATGTATTGCTTTAATTCAGTACTCTGGATGACCACCCTTGTATAACACCCCCCTCTTAGAATCCCCCTGACCCCACTGAGCCAAGAAGTAGGTTTGTTTTGCAAATTAAAAGGTTTATTTGAGGATTTAAACAATATATATATATCACACTTTATAATAAATTAATATCTGATAGTACACTTAGACATATGATGTTGATCAACAATGGGTAATCTGGCACTAGCACACTTCTTTACAATCAATGAGGAGTTAGTATAGGATGGATAAAGTAGCAAAAATACTTTTATGGTTTCAAATGGATGCAATGTTGAATGAAAATGCAGTACAGAAACTAACTGATATGGTTTCACAAGATATCATATGTTCACTTTTCCCCTGGTGGCAATTCACCCCCCCCCCCTTATATGCAATGCAAGGAGATGGAGGTAACACACACAGTTCTCAGGAATGCAATCAAATACAATACGAAATTCAATTCCCACCCCAGCAAGCTTAGAGAAAACAGGTATGAGTTTTAAAACACAGGCCCAAGTGCTTCGAATGTGGTGGCAGTGAAGTGAGAAATATGCTGAAAATGCTTTTAATTCCCTTTAGGAGGTTCAGGGTGAGTGAGAGATACTTGGGATGAGCTCAGGCTCACTTTAGCAATGCTCTATGAGTTATTACCAAGTTGCAAACGGATTTTAACAAAGGAAAGAATGGAGCTGCTATTTTGACAAGTGGAGAAATTGAGCCAAAATCGCAAATCGCGGTAAATTCGCGATTGCGTGAATCGTGATTGTGGCAAAAGTATAAGGAGTAGTCGGTTCTAAGCTTGTTGGAAAGCTTAGATCCTAAGCATTCAGAGGAAAGTTAAATCTCATTCCTAGCCCAAACCGTTCCAGAGATACGGACGATTAAATAAAGGTAGATTTTCGGATTTAAAATAAAACTCAAAATGACAGGTGACAGCTTGCAGCTGCAGAATTGACAGGTGACAGTTGTTCAGCTTTAAAAATGACAGATGACAATTTCTAGGAGGCTGTTTTACTTAGGTTAAAATAGTTTGGATTAGATTATTTTAACTAAGAGATTGGTTCTGCACAGTTCTGCTAGGTACTCACAATATAAATTTGAGCTAGGCCTCGTCACGGATCTGGTCAACACGTCCGGCTGCGGTTCTGTCTGCTCGGCGGGTCAATCAGGCACTGGTTCTGCTCACAGCGATGTGGGTCAGCTCTGCTCTGCTGGTCTAGCCTCTCTAGATTCAGCGGCCTCTGGTTCTGGATACTGCTCTGCTTTCCGGTCCGGATCAAGTGGATTCTGGATGTAACACTGCTTTCTGGGTACTGGCAAGAGTTCTTGGCAAAAGAATTCAGACAGCTCACCCGGCTGTGGAATAGTTTGCAAATGATTTTGAGGATGCTGAGGCCTGCTGAGAAGAGTTCTCAGTTTGTGGGTTTAGGCCCTTGCTTTAAGTTCTGAAGTAAAGTTCTGGTCTTTGGAGATTGATGGCTTTGAAGTCTGGATCTCTGGATGTGAAGTCGTCGGTCAGAATGCTCTGCAGCAAATGGAATTGAATGTCTCTACCTGTCCCAGCAGTCTCTTTTTATGTGTTTTGAAAATGGCTGTGTGCCTGGGCCTAGCTAAGCCTGCCCCTCTCTACTTGTCATTGGCCCAATTCTCCCCTCTCCCATTATTGGGGGAAGGAAATGGATTGTCATCATGATGAGGTCTGTTTATGGGTCAGAGGATCCTCCCCTGGTCAGTTTGCCCACAAATCTATATTTGATTCAAATACATCTTTCCCAGATATACAATTTGTTGAAATTACATGTGCACATTAAATATTCCTTATGGTCCATGCTTGTCCGCCTCTGATCTTCCTGGGGGCTTGCATTCAAAAATGACAACATTTTGTGCTTTTTAACTGGTTTTGCAATATCGGACATTTACCCAAAATTACACACATGTGCGCAAGGAGTATGGACATTAATTGATGAAGTGTCAGATTTTTAACATGCATACATTTGGAGTGTGACCCTATTTTCCTCTAGCAACCCCCCAGAATACACCACAGGGTCCTAACGCCTCTCAAAATGTTCACAGAAAAATCACAAAAATAATGATATTACTTATATAATTCTGACAAGTCCGCACCATGAGTTATCTATCTTTTTAAAATTATGCCCTGGTCAAAAAGGGGTGTGGCTTCCCACATCACAGGGTGGAATAACTGGTTTATCCACTTCCCCCAAGCTCAGCTGCTAGCAGAGGCACTGCCCCTCCCAGTTTCCCCTAAGAGGAAGCTACTTTACGATGCCCCCAATATAACATTTGCCTGAGTCAAGGGAGTTGCATTGTTCTGTTCCTTCCAGTTCCCAGGTGCTCCACCCCTAATCTAATCAGAGAGGTGACAACTCCTTTTGGCAAGGGGCAGCAGGATGCAGCTAGGCCTGGGAAGAGTGGCTGAACAGGTTTCTCCTGTCGGGGGTAGTTGTCAGGCAGAATCCAGTTTCACTAAGCCAGGTTTCAGCTAAAGGTCACTTTTTGTTCCCAGTTTTCTACATTCAAATCAAACTGACAATTTGTACCTATACCTTAAATAATTACTTCCTTCAAGTCATTTCAGAATATGGTTTTACATTCTTCCACCTCTTAGCAAGTCTTTCCTTGGTCTGGTTTTGTTTCATTTGTGCAGTTTTACACAAACGTCTGGTGGTTTTAAAACGCCGGCTTTCTGATAGTGGTGAGTACTGGTAATGCAACCATTTTTGGGATTAAGAAAATGAATTCCCCACAGTTCTGGGTTGCTTTTGGCAATCAGCATTGCCATTCCCAATGGTTTCAGGCTACTGTGTGTGTAGCCCAATGGTGGTTTTAGGCAGTGCCCTCCTGTGCTCACAACATAGGCAAAAATGGGTGGCAGCCTATTCTTCATGTTTTCCCTGTGCACTCTCTGGGGAGTTCTGGCCATCATGATGTTTTCCATGCCAGTACTGCACAGTTTTATGGTAGGGCTTGTATGCATGGGTAAAACATCCCACAGTTCTTGGAAGCAAGCTGTACACGGGGGAAGAGCCACATTCCAAGCTTTGCTATCTATGAGGTACTATTTGTGTCCTGGGAGCCGACACGTTCTAAAGGGTTTTGCGAAGGGGGCCGTAAGAAAAGCATAATTCAAGTCTTTAACTGTATTATTCTAACATATTCTACCACAGTACGAGACTGGCTGGCAGCTGTGAAGTGATTAAATGCCCTGCAGCTTCCTCCCAAGGCTACAGAGAGGGAGCGTGGGCATTCCTCTCTGGGCTACTCATGAGGAGTTTCAGCAAACTCTTCAGTCCCGCGACCTTGTCCTTTCATATTCAGACAACAATGTTAACAGTTGAGCAGAGTAAGCAGAATCCACAAGAATTGCAAGCTGCAAAGCAGTTTTTAGACAGAAAGCAATGAGCAATGGTTAACAAGCAAAATGGCGATTCTTGCTACATTTTAAAATGGCCGCTTGTCGGTCAAGCATAGTGGATTATATTTCTATAATTCGGTGCATAAGACGGTTGGCCCACGCCCATCAAGTTACGTCTATCATTCAAATGAAGGGTATTCATTTTTCTAGATGGACACTTCTGTGGGAAAGAGGGAGACAGCACATGGTCCCTGAAGGATGCATGCTGCCAGACAAGGAATTAGATGGTCTGATCTGGAAAAACCTAAGGATAGGACGCCAGATCCCATAGCATATCCTGAGCGCCCTAAAGGACGATCACATAGTGAGAAAGGAGAATCGCCACAATACGTGAGCAAGTTAAGGTCATTCCCAGGTAGAAGACAATGCAGAACCATTGTCCCTGCTATGGATAGGCAAACAATGGGAGCCGATTGCGAATTAGGGTTCACGCAGTTCCCGTTATTGGAGAAGGGAGGAGCTAGGCCACAGTATATCCCATGGCCACAGATCGATAAGGATAATTTAAGATGTAAACTCCCTAGTTTAACGGCGGGTGCGGGAAAATGGATTTATGAACTAGAATAAATGACAGGAGGAAACACCCTAGCCATAGGGGACATTAAGGGTATCTTAGCAGCCAATCTTGTGGAAAGGGCTGATGACATTTGGACACGAGCAGGCTACTCAAGTGTCACGGCGCAATATCCGGCTCATCATGGAGCGCCATTTAAGAATTGTAGAGCAGACGTGTGGAGAATTCTTAGGGTACACATCAGATATGGGTGCAATTATGGCATGTAAGATGCAAGAAGGTGAAGATCCGCTTGCTTACATTCAAAATATTCAGGAACAGTGGACTTTGGAAACTCAAAAGCTGTGGGGGTAATCAGTGGCAGTATTTTACCACATTTTATGTCAGGGACTACCGGAGAAAATACAGAGACAGCTCAAGAAATTTGTGGGAGTGGAAGCAAGGCCTTGGGCAGTGATACATCTGACCATAGTACACCACTATCGACTACTGCAAGAGAAAAATAAGAAGAAGGAAGAGGCTAGGAAGCTAGAGGAAGCCAAGTTAGTTCAGAAGAAATTGTCAAAATATGCCATAGAAGGTGCGGCTTGACAAGCGGAGAAGGGCTGGGAATGCAGCAACAAGCAATGGGTGCATCACAGGCAAATAATCAATGACCGATGGAACAAGGAGGAAATGGGTTCATGCCGAGAGGCCGAGGTATGGGCTTCAGAGGGAGAACTAATTTTCAAAGTAATCAAGGTGGCTTTCGGGATATGCAGAATGATAATCAGAATATGCAAGGAGGGCAAGTTAGAAGAGCACCTCCTATATGTTGGACGTGTGGTATGGCAGGGCATGTTGCGCACATGTGTGGAAGCCAAGAGTATGCACTGAATGCCAATTTTCAAGAGGGGGGACAGCCTATCCTCCTGCATATAGCCCACAGGCTAGGAATGGGTTTGCACAAAATCAGACTGTGTATCAAGCACATGCGCCGCAAATACAGCAAGCACAACAAGCACCATTGAATCCACTGCAAGGACAGTCACAGCATGCATCCATGCAGATAAAGCAGAACACAAACACAGGGCAGTTATTGACTCCTAGAATAGGGGGTGTTTCTGTGGTGGGAGGAAGTCCTTTCACAGGTGCAGGGATGAGCATATATCCACAATAGGCGACTTGAGTTCAGTGCCATCGGTAACACCAGACCCCCAAGAGGAACCAAGGGTTGATGTGACAATCGAAGGCAAATCTTTTTCTTTTTTGGTAGATACTCATGTCTACGAGAGGGAACATTTCTGTTATTGGGAAATGCCATGAATGCTCAGGGCTTTTCTGGAGCTACAAGTTGAGTTCCTTTTACTGATGAATTACTAGTCTCAATAGAGTATGACATGTCTGTTCCATTATTGTATTCACGGAAGACACCAGTTAATATTCTGGGACGAGATTTAATGACAAAGCTTAAAATGATGATTTCTTTCACTGATGATGGCATAGTGTGTTCTACTCCAGGGATACACTATTTAAACGTGGGCAAATTTATTATGGCATTTACAGGGCACATGGCCCTGCGAGGCGTGCCAATGGAACCTGAAGTCTTCCTTTATGGGATATGAATTTTGTTAACATGGCTACCTAGCTTAGTGGGAAAGACTACGAGAATACCTGATGAGTTTTTATTCAGGCCACAGATACCTATGGACAAATAGGGGGGGATGGATTATTCCCTTAGAAATAGTTGCAGCCATAGTACAAGGGGAATTGGCAATGCTCGAAGGATTTCACAAGGGCAGGCCATGGAGAACAGTGATTGCCACTCGGGGAGGGTATAGATTGACTGACGTCACAGATGAGGATATGTTTAAAGATGATCCAGCAGATGATGAAGTCGTCTTTGAAATTAATATCACATTTTGGATCAGAATAGAGAAAAGAGAGGTCCCACAGCAAATGATGATAGTGCGACAGCGTCCAGCATATTTTGACAAGGACTTAGAGAGAGTGCCAGCCTCGTTATGGACTAGAGGCCCCTATGACGTAGGCCTACTGAAGGGGGTAGAAGTTACGATTATACTGAAGCCAGGAGCAATTTTACCTCGAGCTAGACAGTATCCCATGTCTCGTGAGGCGGATGAGGCGGATGAGGGTATTTTTAGAACTATTTCTGCACAAATTGAAGGGGGTTCATGGCATTAAATTCAGGACATGAGGCTGATTAACTAGATAGTAGAGGCAGAGTTTCCTCTAGTTCCAAATCCTGCAACGATACTATGTACTATCCCTGTTGAGGCACGATATTTCACAGTGATTGACTTGAAAAATGCATTTTTCTCAATCCCGCTGCATAAGGACTCCCAAGATTTTATGTCATTTACTTTCCACCGGACTAAGCTTAAAAGCACTTATTTACCTCAAGGGTACTGTGAGTATCCATCAATTTTTAACAGGGTACTTCAGATGGACATAGGCAATATTGATTTGAAAAGTGTTGTGCAGGCAAGACTCGATTCAGTTAATGATAATCCTAGCAGACAAGGGATATAAAGTGGACAAAGAGAAGTTACAATACTATCAAGAAGAGGAGTTGTACATAGGCCAGTTGATTTTACATGAGGGAAAAAAGGTCACACCTGAAAGGGCTGAAACAATTATGAAAGCAGCAAAACCGCACACAATAAAGCAGATGCAGCAGTTCCTGGGACTATGCAACTATGTTAGAGCATGGGTATTTGGTTATAGTTCCTATACAAGACCACTTTTGCAGGTTCTAAAAAGGCACAGGTAAACAAAGATAAAATAAAATGGACTGAGGAAATGAAGCAGGGGTTTGAAGAATTAAAGAAAGCAATTTGTAAAGCTCCAGATTTAGGAATTCCCAATTATTCTGGGACAGATATGACAGCAGTGCTTACATAGAGGACAACACTGGGGTAGAAACCTCTGGCATATTACAGTGGGACAAAATTGCTTAGGCAGAAAGAAAGACTCTAGGTCTGTATGTCTGAAGACCCTGGGGTCTTCACAGCAAATAGGGCTACGAACTGGTCGCTCGGCTTACCACGCTTGCCATGAGACATTTTGCGGGTAAAGGCCACATAATCATTAGACTGTGAGATTCTGTAACCAACTCCTGAAGATGGTGTTGTACACTGAAATGCATTGGCTTAATTGGGTTACATACAGACCTAGAATCTTTCTTTCTGCCTAAGCAATTGTGTGAATTAAACACTACTTGGCATTTTAATGAATGATTCTGTCATCACTGATGGATGCAAAAGGACATGTTTGTATACATTTTCGATAATGAGAGAAAAACCACTTTGAGAAAACATAGAATAAAGAAAAAGAAATGTTAATCACAGCGCATTAAGAAAGGAAAGGCTCATACTTTGAGCAATTTGAGAGCATCAGACTTGACTAGGTGGTTCCCACCTGGTTCTTTCTGCAGTACTGTTTGTTTTAGTCCTTGTGTCATAAAACCTTATCAGTCTGATAGCTCCTGGTACTCTCCAGAACAAGAAGGTATCTGTTACATAGTAGAAAAACTCAATCATTGACTACACATGACTGGTGCCCACTTCTACCCTTCTCTCAAGCATAAGGCTGCCATTTAACTTTTCAGCACAGGCAGCAGAATTGGTGGCGCTTATCATCGCGCTTGAGAAATACAAAGGGGCGGAAGTGACAGTGTACAGTGACATGCCTATGTGACATCAACCATGCACGCAGGGCGTAGCACATTGGAAAAGGAGGGGCTACCTCAGAGCGGATGGCACTCCTGTGCAGCACACAGCATTATTGGACAGACTTATTAAGGCACTACAGCTCCCAGCAGCCATTGCAATCGTTAAATGCGCAGCACATACTAAGAGAACTGATTTTATTTCACGCAGAAACAAAGCTGCGGACGAAGAAGCCAAAAGTGTTGCAACTTCTTCAGACATCTCGAGTTTTGATACTACTCGTAAGAAAACGGGAAATTATGGCTGTGATAATGCAGGAAGGTTTTAATCATTTGCCGAAAACACAGTTAATTGAAATTCAAGGCAGTTCACCGCAGGAAGAACAAGAATTGTGGAAGTGTAGAGGGTGCTCATTATCCCCTTCTGAAACATTATGGCGGCAAGATGGCACTGGGAAGCCAGTAATGCCAGTAGCATTATTAAGGGTGGCACTTGAACAGCTAGGTTGTAGGTCAAATAGTTGAATCTAAATGGTCAACAGGACAAATGGTCGACACCAAAAGGTCAACAGGTCAAATGATAAAAAAACATTTTTTGGTTTTTTTCCCATTTTTTTTTGGGGGGGGTCCCCCCCACCCCCCTTTTTTTCCCTAAACGAAAACCTAAAAAATATATATATATAACTAAAAAAAAATTCAATCATTTGTCCTGTCGACCAAATTGTGTCGACCATTTGTCTGTCGACCATTTGTCTGTCGACCATTTCACTAGACACCGAACAGCTACACTACCCTGCACATGTAACTAGGGAAAGCCTTGCAGCAACTATTGCAGAGGATTGGTTTGTACCAAATTTGTTACAACACGTTGCATTTTATGTAGTAAATTGCATCGTATGTCAAAGGTTTACTGCTGGGCACATACTGCATACGATCAGGGGAGTAATTCCTCAACCGAATGGTCCTTTTCAGCATTTACATATCGATTATGTTGACATGCTGCAAGTATGTAGTGGATGCTGGTATATGATAGTGGTGGTATGTCCCTTTTCGAGATGGAGCAAAGCAGGTCTATGTACACAACCTGATGCCAATTGTGCAGCAAAGTTTTTAGTACGAGAAGTATTTCCAAGATGGGGAGTATGTGAGGTGCTGAGATCCCACAATTGCCCACATTTTGTTAATGAATTATTTGAGCAGAGAAGTTTGTTATTAAATATTAAGAATACATTTTCTTCTGCTTATCACCTGCAAGCAAATGGATTGTGTGAAACACTCAACGGTCTTCTCAAAGAGAGAATCACAAAATTGAAATTGTCACTGAAGAAGGGATGGCTCTATTGCCTGCCACTAGAATTATATGCATTAAGTAATCAGCCCGGGTCGGACCAACACCTCACACCCCATGAACTAGTAACAGGGAGCCGAATGAGAATGCCTCCTACTCCTCCATCAAGGATTAAAAGTGATGCCCAGAAGACAGCAGAAATGTTAGGAAATGAGCTACTTGCGTATTTGACATGTATGACCGCTAGTATCTCTGTCATTTCAGATCAATTCAAGCGGAAGGGTTGTCGGTCTCAGGACGCAGATGAAGGCCATTCAGCAACCGGATCTAAAAAACCTTTATCAGTACCTAAACCTTTTGAGGGCGACGCCGTAGTAATACGTAACTTCACTACGGCTGATGGTGATCGAGGTGCAGCACACCGCGGCTGAGGAGCAGGCTGAACGGCGCAGTGCAGCTGCCTCATGGTTATGCTTGAGAGGACAGGGCCTGGCAGAGGGAAAAGGGAGCAGCGGTGGGGCAGCACACAACAAACGATAATGACACTCCAGAATAGATATGTCCTGGATATAATTACAGCCATTGTTGGAGGTGTTTGTGCCAAAATTGGGGAATCATGTTGCACATTCATACCTGCTCACGATGAAGAGAATGGGACCCTGACAGAGGCCATAACATTGTTGACAAGTTTGCATACCAAGATGGAAAATGAAGTAGAAGATATTGCAGATGACAGCTGGCTTGCATCAATCTTCTCATGTGTACCACAATGGATGGTGAATATCTTCTAGTTTCTTGGAGCATTACTGCTGATGATAATGTTTGGATTCTGTGTGATCAAGATAATAATCACACAGTGCAAGAAGGCAGCAAAGAAAGCAATAGGAAGAAGATCGTGATTGATGTTAAATCTGGATTTGAACCCAAGGAATTGACCTATGAAGAGATCAGAAACTACATAAAGGCCAGCATTCATGCACCTGAGGGAACGGGGAGAAATTCCTGTATCCAGGAGACCACAAGAAGTATGTGGGAAGATGGATCTACTGCAGCCCGAGTGGACAGTGCAGCCACATGACCTGGAGTGTTGATGAACATGTAAAGTTAGCATGTTCTTTGAAAAGTGTGATGAAGATATGGGGGGTCATTACGAGTATGGAGGTAGACATGGTGCTATTAGCGCCATGGCTACCCCCATACTGCATACCGGGTCCGGGTTCCCTGAACGGGGAAATACCGGGCCATTCCAACCTTGGAGGACCTGGTATTTCCCCATTCAGGGAACCCATCCCCATTCCCATTGGAGCCCCCATAGGGCTCAATGGGAATGGGGAGGGAGCTAACAACGGGCCCGATATTAGCTCCCTGGTTCTTTAGTGGCTCCCACTAAGGGCATCTGGTAAAACCAGCCGTCCTTAGCGGGACCCGCTAAAGGACCTCGTAATGCGGCAGTAAGGGGTTAACGGCACCAGCACCCTTACCGGCACAGTTAACCCCTTACCGCCAACCTCAGAATGAGGCCCATGGACTCCAAAAAAGCACTTCTTCAAGAGAGGATGTCTAGATGCGAAGTCTGGTGAGAGAGTGGTCAAAGAATCAACTAGAGGAGGGAGTGTAGAGGAGGAGCCAAAAGCCTCCACCAGAAGTCCCGCCTCTAAATAGCCTATCTGTTGGGAACCGGAAATAGCGACAAAGGCGACACCTTTAATGATTCCTTTAACACGAGCAGCCTTTGAAGCAAAGTATCCATTAAAAATACCATTCTTTATGTATCCACGAAAAGCTGACATCCTCTTGGGAAAATATCCCTGAAGAGCACGTGAAGACAGATGAAAGAAGAGACTGGTGATGTCACATGAAGAACGTGACACACCTCAGAAGAAATGACAAGAGAGAAGGTGAATAGGCCATACAGAATCTGATGATGAAGTGAGAATCGAGTAAACTTTCCTATGCGTAATATAGATTGCATGTGTGAAAAGCACGGAAGAAAATTAAAATGATTTTATAATTGTACAGATGCAGTAATGCAAGTAGACAAAGTTATCATAAGGATGGCCATACGTAATACAAGACCTCTTTGGCCACCCGGAGAAAGGAAACTCCGAAGATCCCTTGGAAATAGAGGATCCATAGGTGAAATAGTAACGCCAAGCACAAAGCCCAAGAATAGAACATTATGTGTACCAGACCTGGTGCTCGACCCCACGGGAGGTACAGACTGAACTGGGGAAACTATGAAACTACAATGGAAGGACAAGATCCGTACGAAGTGTCAATAAGCCATTTATGTTAAAGTTGTTTGTATGTTATGTGTTTTGTTGTTGCTAAAAGAAAACAATAAAGAAATTTAAAAAAATAAAAGGATGGCCATACGTAGTGAATAGTGCAGGCGGTGCCACTAAGGTATATATATATATAAATATATATTACACAGCCACAGTAGTGGCTGTGTAGCTATGGTTAAGTTGTTGTTTCCATAGGAAGAGCACTTTTTGGGCGGCCTATAACTCCGCTCCCCTTGGACAAATCCTTACCAAACTTTGCAAAAAAAGTATATGGGCCATTCTGAAGTTTGGTGATGTTTGGTCCAGGGGGGGGAAAGTTATAGGGGGGTCCCAAAACATCTTTTTTTCCCATAGACTGAATGGGGGAAAAATGTTACGCACGGCTATAGGCCAAACCGCTGGACGGATTTTCACCAAATTTGCGGCAGGGGCAGGGCTTTGGTCCCGAAAGCATGCTTTTGTAAATTTGGTGACAATCCGTGCAGTACTTTTCTTTAAAATGACCAAAAAGTAGGTCTCACAAAATTAGTGATATCTATGTCCACTCCACGGTCACACTTCCCTATTCGCTCCATGGACAAGATACCGATTGGCTAAGGGGCTGGCATCATGACCGCGGACACGCGACATCTCTGTCGATTGGCTGCAGTGAGACGTGTTGTGCATGAGATTGTTTGGATGCGCCCGACATCTTGGATCCACCGAGCAGCGACCGGCGGCAACATGCTATTTCGAAACCTATTTTGCTGTGTCATAGTGCTTGGGGTGGTTCACACTGTAAGAGATGGGTGAAGAAATGTATTTGTTCAGGCGGTAGGTGTTAATATTGTATTCTCTATGCACGCCTTGTTTGGAATGTTTGTGCGTACAGAAAATGAGGGTTTTAATAGGGGTATTATTTCAGTCCGTGCTGCACCCAGCCACCTCAAAACTGTTGTAAGGACTCGCATGGTGTTAGCGGAAATTGCAATTGAGTATATGTCGTTATTACATTATTTGCTCCTATGGGAGTGCTATTGATTAGTACGCCACCATGGGTGTGACATGCTGCTGTGGTTGTGGCCAGGGCCTAGAGTCTTGGATGCATGGGCATAGGTATCACACCCATGGATACACCTGTAGTATTGATTATCGATTAGATGGTTGTGGGGATTATGTTCAATTTTGGCTGCATGGCCACAGGCCATGCACCTAAGAACAAAATTATAAGCACTGGAGGTATTAGCCACTGCACACCCATAAATTGTAATAGGTATGTATATACAGGTAAGAGTCTAGCCTCTGGCCAGAACCACTGAAGCATACTACAACTATTGCTGCACCTCTACTACCGCACATCACTCAGGTGGTTGTGGGGAGGATCTGCAGTCTTTGGAGACAAGAACACACTTGTCAACTCTAAAGTCATAAGCCAACATGAATTTTACATAGTGCGGTAGTCGTGGGCAGGACGTTCAGTTTTGGGTGCATGACTGCAGGCTGTAGGCCATACACCGAAGAGTGTAGACCCTGCTCACAAGCAGTGCAGGATATCACAGTCATACATCTCAGCCACACATTCCATTATGTATCTGGCAGGTGTGGGCAGGGCCTAGAGTCCTGGGTACAAATTGAGTACATGCTACACTTATAATGTTTCATTGTATGGGTGTGTCACTCCTGTGTAAGCGACCATGGGTGTAATATGCTGCAGTTATTGTGGCCAGGGCGTAGAGGCTTGGACGCATGGCTGTACACCGTAGACCATACTTCCAAGACTCTAGGCCCTGGCCACAACCACCGCAGCATATTACAGAAATTGATACAATTGTAGTATTGCTTATGGGTCAAATGGTTGTGGAGAGTGTGTAGATACTGGCTGCATGGCCGAAGTTACAAGCCACAATGGCTGTGATATGGTGTGGTAGTTGTGGCGAGGACTTACAGTGTTTGGTGCATGCCCAAAGGCCATGCACCCAAAAACAAAGTTATGAGCACTGCAGTTGTAAGCCACTATGGATTTCATACACTGCATACCCATACATTCAAAATTCTATGGGCTTACACCCAAGTCTGTAGCTTGTGGCCACAACTACTGCAGCATATAACAGGCATAGGTACACTCGTACTATGAAACATCAGTCAGGTGGTTGTGGGGAGGACGTAGTGTTTTGGGAGCATGGCTACTTTATAAGTAGTGAAATTAGATGCCACAATGGTTGCAATATGCTTTACTGTTTCTGGCAGGACCCTGAGTCTTGGGTGCATGGCCACAAGCTATGCACCCAAGCCTACAGTGATCAGGAGTGAGGGTATAAGTGAACATGGCCGTGGTGTGGTGTTGTGTTTGTGTGCATGTTCTAGGGTCTTGGTTGCATGGCTGCAGACTACGCACGCAAAACTAACCTTAAAAGTAGTGAAATTAGAAGCACCATGGTTTTGACATGTAGCGCTGTTTGTGGTTCGGACCTATAGTGTGGGTTGCTTGCCTGTAGGGTGTAGGTGCTGGGTTATACATCAAAAAAGCTAGGTCCTGTTTATAGTCACTGTACCATATTACTGCTATAGATTAGCCGTGTTGATTCGCATATGTATGAAATGACTATAATTATACTTACTGATTAATTTGTGCAGAATCCACATATGTTTTACATGACTGGAGTACTTGGCGCACCTAGCCTTTTTTCATTTCTGTGATAAAAGAAAAAAGCATGTTAGTGTTTGCATTTTATGAAGACGTCTTACATTGAATAATAGACAGTTTAGTTTTTTTACAAACTAGTGTACTGTGCATTGTGCTTAGTTTCTGTGTTTGTTTTTGAAATCCTTGGGTCTGGGAGAAAAAAATCCTTGTCGGATTAAAAAAAAAACCTTCATTTGCTATGCTACAAACTATTTCTTTGAGTGTTTCCTTGTTCTTTCTGATATATGTTATGCTTGTAGCCTTGTTGCTATTTTTAACAGCAGTTAGATACCTGTTGGCATATTCTAACTGTGCATTTTTTGTTATGCTTCTGTGGTATTCATTTATCTGTGTTGTTGGTCTACACTCTTGGGCAGTTAGATACCTGTTGGCGTATTCTAACTGTATGTAGGCTTTCACTTCATTTTTTGGTAATGTTGAAGTAGACATTAGTCATTACATTTTGGCTTTAAGAAGATTAAATACGCATTTGTAAGATTAGCTGGCAAACTCTGCTTCAGAGTAGTGGTGCTATCATTACATTCCATCCATCCACATTTTTTCTTAATGTATGCAGTGTAGTGACCTGCATTGGTTGTAGCTCCTGCATGGTAGATTATACCTACTGTTGCAAAGGTTTTCTTTCCCAGTGACACTTGACCGTGTGTGAATCCGGTGAGCTTGCAGTTGTTTTTGGTACCATCTGCATTATAACGTAGTAGCATAAGTATTATGTACTTACTATGAGTTTGTATCACTAAGGTGAAGTAATTGTCTGAATTGCACATAGTACATAATCTGGCATGGTTTGCATTATGTACTAGTTGATGAAATGGAATGAATTCACAATTAGGTATGGATACATACACAAATCGCTCATTTGGGATTTGTTCCTATATGACATTGCTACAGAGAGTGCATGTATGTTTCCACATGTATGAAATCTGGAAGATTTCATTTATAGGTATGCTTTTGTTTTCCAGTAGTTGTAGTAAATACATTAGACATTCTTGTGGATCTTCCTGTGTGTTTATAGTGCATCTCACCATTCCAGCACAGTAGTCCAATTCTTGTCTTATTCCATGAACACTGTACGCATTGTCAGGATTGTTTGTTGCGTTTCTATGAAGGACTAACATTTGCAAACACAATTGGTCTGTACTGTGTAAGTAAATATTGTTAACCATTGGTGGCAATTGAAATATAATATTCATTGCTACATTTGCATAGTAACTTACACCACTTTCTAAATTTGAATGGACCAGCTAGTTCCGTTTCAGAGTGCTTTTTTCAGAGTTTCTCTTCCTTCTTTGAAGGAGTACCTGGTTTACTTCCCCTAATAGGTTCTTCTTTGCTTGTGGTAATTGATGAACCATTTCCTTCTTTTCTTTTCTTTGAAGGATTTGCAATCAGATTCTGTTGCATTTCTGATAGAATTACTTTTCTTTTACTACGTTTTAATTTTTCTGGAACAGGATATTGTTTCAGATGGGGGTGTACAGTGACTGCAGTCTATTGTATTCCAAGATGCAAGGAATATCAGCAGTCACTTTATTTGCATCAAAGTTGATTAGAAATAGACTGTCAATTGTACGTAAGCGTGATAGTGCTACGTAGCTCATGCCTTCTTTAAAGACTGTGGGGGTAATTCATAGAATTTAGCGCACAAGTGGCGCGTGCGGCTGGCGCACAGTGTGCGCGTGCGATTTTCTGCGCCAGCTGCGTGCGCTAAAATCCATTTCCGCGCACAGCGTATTCATGGATTTCAGCTACCAAAACCAGTCGTGGCACAGAGTGGAGCAGCGACCCCGCAGCAGCGCCAGTTACGCCCCCAAGAACGTCCCTCGTGCAAGGAAAAGCCATCAAAATCCCCAATCCAGCGCAAAGGCTGTGATAACCCTGGACCAGTGTACAGGGCCGCCACACAGCACACGGCAAGCGGAGAATGTGTATTCCTGGGCTGCGCGGGAAGTTTCACACGCGTTTGGCCCTGTGCGAGTGGGGTACGTGTATTCCTCGGGTTCGCGGGAAGTTTCACACGCGATTGTCCCTGTGCGAGTGGGGTACATGTATAACTGGGGTTCGCGGGAAGTGTCACACGCGATTGGATCCGGGTACGTGTATTTTGGGGGTTTGTGGGAAGTTTCACACGCGAAGGGCCCTGTGCGAGTGGGTTATGTGTATTCCTGGGGTGCGCGGGAAGTATCACACACGATTGGCCCTGTGCGAGTGGGGTACGTGTATTGCTGGGGTGCGCAGGAAGTTTCACACGCGAGTCGCCCTGTGCGAGTGGGGTACGTGTATAACTGGGGTGCGCGGGAAGTCTCACACGCGATTGGATCTGGGTACATATATTTCGGGGGTGCGTGGGAAGCATCACACGCGATTGGCCCTGTTCGAGTGGGGTACGTGTATAACTGAGGTTCATGGGAAGTTTCACACGTGATTGGATCCGGGTACGTGTATTTCGCGGGAAGTTTCACACGCGAAGGGCCCTGTGCGAGTGGGGTACGTGTAGTCCTGGGGTGCGTGGGAAGTATCACACACGATAGGCCCTATGCGAGTGGGGTACGTGTATTCCTGAGGTGCGCAGGAAGTTTCACACGCGATTGGCACTGTGCGCGTGGGGTACGTGTATTCCTAGGGTGCGCGGGAAGTTTCACACGCGATTGAAGCGGGGTACGTGTATTTCGGGGGTTCGCAGGAATTTTCACACGCAAAGGGCCCTGTGCGAGTGGGGTACGTGTACTCCTGGGGTTCGCGGGAAGTGTCACACGCGAAGGGCCCTGTACGAGTGGGGTACATTTATAACTGGAGTTCGCGGGAAGTTTCACATGCGATTGAAGCGAGGTACGTGTATTTCGGGGGTTCGCAGGAAGTTTCACACGTGAAGGACCCTGTGCTCGTGGGTTATGTGTATTATTGGGGTTTGCTGGAAGTTTCACACGCGATGGCCCCTGTGCGAGTGGAGTACGTCTATTACTGGGGTTCGCGGGAACTTTCACACGCGATTTCGCCGTCAGAGCGGGGTACGTGTATCCAGTGGGGTGCGCGGGGAGTCCCACACGTGAATTGGCAGTGTGGGTCCTCCCAGGTGTGCCCTCCACCCCATCCACGGCCCCTGCAGGCAACCCACAACACAGGGGACTACCCAGCACCCCTGGCCATGCCCCCCAGCCAGCACACATGTCACCTTCCACTAGTGATCACCAACTCATGTCCCCCTGCACCCCCACCCCCCCAGCAGTGAGGGGCACCTGCCAGCAGGCCCCCACTCATGTCCCCCTGCACCCCCACCACCCAGCAGTGAGGGGCACCTGCCAGCAGGCTCCCACTCATGTCCCCCTGCACCCCCACCCCCCAGCAGTGAGGGGCACCTGCCAGCAGGCCCCCACTCATGTCCCCCTGCATCCCCACCCCCCAGCAGTGAGGGGCACCTGCCAGCAGGCCCCCACTCATGTCCCACTCATGTCCCCCTTCACCCCCACCCCCCAGCATTGAGGGGCACCTGCCAGCAGGCCCCCACTCATGTCCCCCCTACACAAAATAAAGAAGCACAATCATGGCCCACTTCAACACCAAAAAACCACAAATCGCCACCCCATTCTTGAGACGCAATGATTTCCCAATCCACCCCACACTGACATGCCTATCTCAAGACACAAACCAAAAGTCAACTATGTACATCAACACATGTCCGTCACACAGATACACTGGTTGGCATTGATTGTGTAAACCCACATTTTCACATGCATCAACCCAATGAGCGAATCCCACACATGGAACTAAAATATGAAAATGTATTATGTACAAAAATAAATAAATGAAAGGAAATCATACAAAAATAGCACACATGAAATGAAAAGCATGTGCAAAAGATGAGTGAATGAAAATTATAACCAATGCAAAAAAAATTGAAAGAAAAACAGTCCAAACTCTCCATCCACCAACTCAAATCCAAAGGAAAGGTAAAAAAAGAAATTCCATTGCTTCATTTCCATATTGAAAAAAAAAAATCAAAATAATCCATGATCAAACTATTCACAATCCATTGTCCAAAAGAAAAATCCATGAATCCATGTGCAAAATCAAAAAAACATATCAAATCAATCCATTGTCCAACTATGTAAAGGGTCCATGAGCCCAACCAAACAAACGAAACCTACCTAATAAACTACCTAAAAATAAAACGATATACAAATGTGTGTGGCATTGTCCATTGACCACAAATTAAAGGAAAATGAAAAGGAAACCTAACTCTAAAAACTATTTACAATGGCAGCGGGCTAGTCTGATGGCTCACTTCCCGATTTCCCGGGCCAGGGCATCATCGAACTCCTGCTCGATGTCCCGGAGGCGGTCCTCTTCCATGGCCCCGAGGGTTCGCAGGGACGATGACATGTGGACCTCCAGGTCCCTGCGAATTGCCTCGAGGCACTCGGCTCGCCTCAGAGCCCTACGCATAGAGTTCTCCACCCTGGCCATTGTGAGCTGTGCCTCTTCTGCGTGCTGCTGCTCCGCATCTATAGCATGGCCTAACCGCTGCCACACGGAAGACACTTCCAGTCCTAGGTCCTCCTGCCCTCTGGCCGATGCCTGCCCCTCCGATGTTGAAGGCCCCAAGCCATCATGGCTCCCACCTTGTTGCTGCTGCTGCTGTGCCTCTGCCTGTGCCCTGGCTCTTGCTGCCTGCACATCCTCCTCCGGCTGGGGTGCAGTTGTTGAGGTGGCCACCCCTGCTGGACGTCCGACTCCCGACTGTGGCAGGGATGTGTTCTCCACCAGACTGGCCGCAGGGTCAGAGGCAGCTCCACAGGGTACCCAGGTGATACATGGGTGGGAAGATGGCATGGAGGACGACTGGTGCGTAGGGGGTTCAGGTGAGGAGGGGGTCGCAAGAAGGTTCAGCACACGGAGGAATCCAGCACTGGTGACCCATCCCAGCAGGTCAATGCAGTCAAAGAAGCACCCGAGATGACGTGCAGTCTCTTCACGAAAAGACCACACGTCAACTCGCATGCCCCGTTGATGCAACGCTATCCCGGCCAGGACAGGCTCAACACGGTCCCGGATAGCCACGTCAGCAGGGAGAGGAAGGCCAGTTGTTGTGCGCTCATCCCCTCCCTGAAAACGGGTCTGGAGATAGGCATCCCTGCTGGTGCCAGATTATGCAGTGACAGGATCAGGGACAGGATTGCACACAGGCACCTCCGCAGTGGCCTGTGCTGCCTCATGTCCCTGGTCCTGCACTGCACCACTAGCACCAGTGGAATCCCCACCTCCAGACCCCGTGTGTGTCCCTTCCATGGCCTCCTCCTCCACCAAACCCCCCACCAACCTGGATGACTCCATGCCATCTTCCTCCGTCGGACCCTGTGGGGTCTCAGCTGCCCCTTCTGCTGCCGAGGAGTCCACCTCCAACCTCTGCCTCTTGGACCTACCCTCGGCAGCTGCGGCCTGGGACGGGGCACCAGACTCCTCACTCCCGACGAGATGACAATCCGGGAGGGGAGCCGGGGCTTGCGTCTCCGGCTGGTGGTGCAATCCCTGCCGCTGTGCTCCACAGCACCCTCTCCGCCCTCTTCATCAGTTGACGCTGCAGACAGGGAGAGATGGAACACAGGCATCAGGGCACTGTACATTGGACTGATACACACATGACAGTTGTACATGAGTGGCATTGTCAAAGTTCAGACACGGCATCACACTCCACGACACACATGTCATTTTTACTCACACACATGAGCATTTCCACAGCAATATTGCACCAGGCAGCACCATCCATACACATACAACAGCATGTACAGCCAAAGGTGAGCCTGACATCACATGAAACACTGGGAGTGCACTAGACAGACATGCACACACGTCACCACACTTACATGCATGTCTACATCTCCTCCAACTGTCGCAGTGATGAGATTGCCATACATGTCACATCTGACATTCAGCCTTCTACATATCAGTGCCATGTGCATCCATGTTGCATCACAGTTGCACACTTGTCAAACACACATGCACATGTACACAGTGCAGATACATGCATTATGAACCACCATCCATGCCACAACCATGCCAATGTACATACACAGAAATTCAAACATGTGTGCTCCCACACCTGCATTTGCCCAGCATGCTTACCAACACATACACCATCAATGTGTCTCACACCAGAGAGGACTCACATGGGGCAGCCTCACGCCCATGTTCATACACATCCCTACATGGCCCGACAAAAACACATGTGCAACCTGCACACTACTGGCACACCACGACACGCACAGCATCCAATAACCATGCATGTACACTTACCACTCGACTCCAGACGGGTCTGCCTCTCAAGGATCTGGACATAGAGCGCTGGGCATATGCGTTCCAGGACCCTCATTTGGTGGTCCGACAGCTGGCCCCGGCGCCCCTTGGCATCCACTGCCTTCGAGAGGCACCGGGCCTTGTTGAGGGTCTGGGACCTGAAGTAATCCCAGCGATTCTTGACATGATGTAAGTCGCGGACTACCACCGCCTCCGCGTTGATGGCAGTCACAATGTCCATCCAGATCCTGGTCCGTCCTTCATAGTCGGCACGCAAACTTCCAAAGAGGGCTTCATACTGCCCCAGGACTTGCTCCACCAGGACACCAACTTCCCTGGCACTGAAGCTGGTGGCCCTCTGCCTCTCTGGCTGGGGGTTGCCAGTGGTGCCAGATGGTGTTGTGCCCGACATGGCAACCCCAGAGGCAGGAGTGGGTGGGCAACTGAGTCCTGGGGCTGGGCTGTGGAGCGATGGAATCCCAGTTGGGAGTCTTCGGTTCCAGCAGGGGTGGTCACAGCAACTGCACCCCTGGCTGACGTGCAGGAAGCAAATATCAGGGTACGTGGGCAGCAGGTAGTCAGGCAGCAGCAGATGGCAGGTGGGCACGTGCTCGGGGCTCTGGGGGGCAGTAAATCGGCCTTCTGGGCAGGAGCGTGGTCTTCCGTGTGTTTTTTTCGCGTGGCCAGCTTGATACAGGAGTGATTTGGCACGTGAAAAAAATGCACGTCAGCATTTTCATTGGACCAAAGTCCCTAAGCGCGTAAGTGATGTTACACGCGCAGGTGTTTAACACCACAACACGGGTGCATACTGATTCATCATGTGAGAAAACTGCACGTCACCGTGCTATTGGAGGAAAGGGCCTTAGCGCGTATGACGTGCAAGGGCGTTTCCCTCAACACGGGTGCATGCTGATTCAACATGTGAGAAAACTGCACGTCACCGTGCTATTGGAGGAAAGGGCCTTAGAGCGTATGACGTGTAAGGGCGTTTCCCTCAACACAGGTGCATACTGATTCAGCACGTGAGAAAACTGCACATCACCGTGCTATTGGAGGAAAGGCCCTTACCGCATATGACGCGCAAGGGCGTTTCCCTCAACACGGGTGCATGTTCATCGTACACGTGCAAAAAAAGCACATCTGAGTGTCAGCTCGTGTAATTGGAGGAAAGGGCCTTAGCGCATATACGCGTAAGTGACGTAGTACGTGAGGGCTGGTTTAAAAGGTACGTGTAGGATGCCATTTCCTTGTATGTGCTTTTCGTCGAGAGCGAGTGGGTGAATTCTGTACTTCTTGTCGGTTCACACGCGTTTACTTCACAGCGTTTCTAGTTCGTACTCCCTGTTACCTCTGACAGCTTTTTTCTGATTTTTTGTTAGGCCTGTATTCTCAAACAGCGTTCACTTCTTCTTTTGTCCTGTCTCCTCAGACAGCGTACAATTCTTCTTTTGGCGGGGGTGTTGCCAACGCACACACACGCGTATTTTTCACGTTCTTTTTCCAGGCAGACGGTGAGTCGCGCACGTATTTAACAACTGTGCTTGCCCTGTGTGTCGCATACCCCTTCAGTGGTCATTGTAGGCTGCGTGTATTACGCGTATGCTTATTTTTGTGTTTCTGGGTGCCACAGCATAGTTCGGGTTCATTATTTCATGCACATGGTCTACGAGGGGTTGCGTGCATGTTATTTTTTTATTTTGGGCTGCCTGTGCGTTGCGTGACCCGTCATCTTCCCCCAGGGGTCACAGACAGCCTTGTTAGAGCACTAGGGTACGAATTCCATCTAGTACCCTACCCCTTTGACCCCCAATTGCCAAGGACAATTGTTTACTGCAACTCCCATACGCACAACAACATCAGTGCCATGGTTGGGAGGCGACCAAGCAGTAAGGGAGGCAAAGGTGGCCGGCCTTCAAAAGGTGGCCGTGGTGGGCGCGGTAGGGGACGTGGCCGGGATTTGCAGGGTGCCTCTATACCTCCATGTGTGGAGGACCAATCAGGGACACCCATGCACCCCCATGGTTGAGGGAAACGTGGCTGACACCATCCCAGCTCAGCCCTTGTTGGACCAGCCCATTGTGGCACCTGACCTGGCACAGGATGACTCCCAGGCTGACTTCCAGGTCAGCAAGTCTAGGCCACGTGTGGCGGTGCAAGTTGTTGTCACCAAGCCACGTGGATCTGGGGCAGCTATGTCATCTGCTGCCCCAAGTAGGCATGGTGGGGAGGCTGCAGGGGCAGCTGCAGCTCCATCCGCCCCAGCTCTGACTCTCCCAGCCAGGACAGTGTCGGTCTAGGTCCATCAAACTGACATTCTCCCTGCCAACATCCCCCTGCAACCAATGCCTGCACCAAGACGTATGGTCATTGTGCATTCGCACACTCCAAGTACCCAGTCCACCTCCGCTTCTGCCCCTACTGACCAGAGCGGTGTAAGCCACTCAGGCTCCGCTCCACCTTTGAAGAAGAGGAAGAAGGGTGCTCTGGCACAACAGGCTGAGACCCCAGACACGGCTACATACTCCGGCACGTCAAGGAAGCCTAGCTTTAATGACCCGGAACTTGATGCACATGTGACCTATGTGTCGGCACATAGCTGCAAAATGTTGGTGACTACAGGGTGAAAGACCACACCTGGTCAACGTAGGGCACACTGGCAGACCACCGCGGACCGCATAAGTGCCCTTAGATTTGTGAGGCGCACAGCTGATGATTGCTGCAAGCGGTGGAATGACCTGTAACGCAGAGCAAAGAACAAGCTGGCCTCAAATCATGCCGCTACTCTAGTGACTGGCGGTGGGTCTCCACAAGAGGACAACAAACTCACTGAACATGAGTCTGTTGCTGGGACCTTCGTCACAGAGGAACAGATCCAAGGTGTGGGAGATCTACCTGATTACGAAGCATTGTCCGGTGAGTGGCCATGCGTGTGTGTGTAATCCATGTGTATGTTGTTTGGGTGACGGGTTCTGATTCAGTGCCAGGTGCGGGTGTGTACTCCTGAGTGTTATGGGTCACCCATTTGCTTCCTCCCATACATTCACGTGCCCTGGATTTGGGTATGACTGTATCCCTTCTGCCCACAGTTGCCAATTAGGTACACATTAGTGCACTTTACCTTGAACTGTCATCTTGCAACTACATAGTTCAAATTTTGTAAGTGTTCATTCAGGCTGATTGTTTCCACTCTCCCCTTTTTGCTAGACATTTTTCTGCAGTATTGCGACATATGTGCTATTTTTCGGTCATTGTTCACAGCCCACACTGGGGCACTATTTTCACATGGTTATGTTAATGATTAGACCATTCAGGCCGATGGAGTCTTGGCCTGCAGAACATTTTCATAAGGGCCTGTTTGTATCTGGAAGATGACAGGTGTTTCCTGTGATGTCAAAGGGACCAACCATTTATCAGCCCACAATGACTGTGTTATTGGACACTGGATGTGTTTCAATGTGTGGCACATGCATATTTTGCAACACTATTCAGCATCAATCTTAGCATCATGTCAATGTGGCATGGATGTGTGACATTACTCATTCACTGACATATTGCTGTAGTTTTGTAATATACTGTGGCTATGCTACATGACATCTGTGTGGTGGCATGTGTCATGTATGTGTATTGGACATGCCACTCACAGACTGATATGTGATGCCAGTGCTACCCAACATGCTGCAAATGTGTTGCATATCCATATTGCTCTCCCCAGTGTCTGCCTTTTTGACTCCACTTCAAACTCTTTGACAGTGCATGCATGGCAGGGTTATAGTCATGTGGGACATGTGTAATTCATGTACTGGATCTCTGGCTTGTCACAGCCAATGTGTGTGCTATGGTGCTCATGCCTGTTTCCATGTGTTGTCTTTCATGTTTTTTCAGATGATGACGCACTTGGTGCTGTTGAGGTTGAGGAGATGGTGCAGACCCAGGAGGAATCTCAGGCACGACCGGGCACCAGTGGGGAACGTGGTGTGGTGGTGGGTGAAAACCCAATGTTACTGCAGACCATACTGTCCAGGAGTGCCTCTGGGTGCACCTCCCCAGAGCTCTATTCAGGTGCTGAGTCGGATGATGAGACTTATGTGCAGTCGCAGGTAAGTGTTTCTGGAAGGGATTCTGTTCTGTCCAACCCACCTGGACCAGGGGTAGAACCCTCTATGGGGATGTCAGTGTTGGTAGGTCCGTCTTTGGCGGTTACGGATGCAGGGTCACACTCCACAGCATCTGATCCTGTTCCTGGGCCAGCAGATCAGAGGGGGAATGCAGTCCTGCAGCCTCAGGCAGTGCCAGCACAGCAAGGTGCAGATCGCCTTGCCCCAAACAGGTGTGGTGCCCGTCGATGCAGTGGCCGTGCCCCACCAGGCAATACTGTATGGGAAAACTCCATGTACAGTATGGCAACCCAACAGGCAGCATCAGTAGAAATGATGGCTCAGGCAATGGAGAGGGTGGCCACTTCCATTATCCCCCCTGAAAGGCAGATGGAGCAACAACAGCAGGCAACAGACTCCATTTGCCAATCACACAGGGAAGACATGTTGGCGTCCAACAGGGACAGACGGGCGGCACTGGTAACTCTGCGCAAATCCATATCAATTGAGTCCCAGGGCCACTGGGAAGCCCTGAGGGTAGAACTACATAACCTCAGGCAGACTCTGGTTGCACTTGAGGCTCCCAGTAATTTAAGGGCAGAATAGCAGCTGGAGCAGCTCACACATTCGCTCTCAGCTGAGCTGCATGCAACACGTGAGGAGATCCGGGCATCACGCGAGGCCATGCGTGCAGAAATACAGGCAACCCGTGATGTGCTGCATGGGGATCTCCGCACTCTAATCCTCCAGAATCAGACCTTCCTGACCCGCATGCTTGCTGCCATGGAGGACCATACCAGGGCTTTGTGGGGGCTGCCTCCCATAGTGCCACCGCCTCCTGATGCAGCAGCAGAGGATGAGCAGAAAGGGTTTTGGTGTGCACCCTGTCCTCGAACCTCCTGGGTGGCCTCCCCCACCCCTCCTGGCCCTCACATGGCCATTTTTGATTTTCTTTTTTTTTTACAGTGTGTTGCCTTGTGTGGCTCCCGTGGGCATCCACTGTATTCCGGCTGGGCACATGCAGGCTTGTCCTGAGTTTAGGTTATATATTTGGGTTCGTGAGACACACACCCCTCCTGCTTCCCGTTTCCATGGGCTTGCAAAGGGTGTGACCAAGTGACATTGAATTACACAGTGACGTTGGGCTGCCATGAGCTGTTTGGGCAGTCTGTAGTCAATACTGTTTAGACATCCCTAGTGGATATTGTTGTTGTATTGTACACTGCATGGTGTATTGATATGTGCTTGTGCATCCATGTCTTCGTCCTAATCTGCAGGTTCCTTCCTCATGTCTTCACAAGGCCGTCTACTTTGCAGATGCAGCTCATGTTGTATGCAGAACACAGACATTTGCGTGGCAGCAACACTGTACAGTTGGAAGGGGTCAATGTGGTGGCATATTCAGGTAGTAAGACTACGACTACTTTAACTTAGTACTGTTTTTGCTATTTTTGATGTTGTGTTGCTGCATTGTATTGTTGATAAGTATTTGGTCATGTGTGTTGTTAGGTATACATTACTGGGAGCATATTGTGTGTGGGCATTTTCCATTGGGGACAGTGTACTTTGTGACACTTGTGTCAGGTTTTGTGCATTTCTTTGTTTGCTTTCACATTGCATGACATGCCATGGTGTGTTGGTTGGCGGAGCTGGGGAGGGGTTGGGTGACATGACGCTCTTTTCATGTTGTATTGTGCAAGGGGGTAATGAATTTAACAGCATAGATGTATGTCTTTTGATGACACAGCATTGGTGGTGTTTGTGTAGGTAGGGATGCACACAATGTAACACTTCCAGGTGACCAATCTCAGGCTGGTATGGTTGTGACAGTTGACTGTCCCTTATGTCATCATCATTGATTGTCAGCTGGTATGTACCAGGGCTGTGTGCACTCCACAGGGGTGTGATTTTATGTGAAGTAATTAGCCACCAGCTGCATACAGGCTGCCTCACCACGTGCCCTTTCCCCTCCAATGCGCAGCGGGCGTGCATGTGGTTGGGGATGTGGGGGCACCACCATGTCCACCGGCAGGCCCCGGCGTGTTGCAACGTTGTGCAGGACACATGCTGCCACTATGATCCTGCACACTACTGGGGGAGCGTATAGCAGCTGCCCACCAGAATGGTCAAGGGAGCGAAAGCGTGACTTGAGCACTCCGAATGTGCGCTCCACTATGCCCCTGGTTGCAATATGGGCTGTGTTGTATCTTACCTCGGGTGGCGTGGTGGGGTTCCAAATTGGCGTCATCATGTGGGTGCTCAGAGGGTAGGCACTGTCCCCTGGGGAGGTGGTGATGGGTATCATTAGTAGGGTTGTGACATTACTCAGTATGTGACATGCATGCATGTGCAGTGGCATTTATACTCACCAATCAGCCATGTATCGCCATGCCGCCCAGCTTCTAAGTCCCGGTTTAGGGTTGACATTCTGTAAATGAAACTGTCGTGGGTGGACCCTGGATAGTTGGCATATACTGAGGTGATGATTCCCTTGGCATCACATACTACCTGCACGTTGATGGAATGCCAGTGCTTGCGGTTTCTCTAGATGTGCTCAGATGCCCTGGGGGGGGGGACGTAGAGCCACATGGGTGCAATCAATGGCACCTAGCACTTTGGGGAATTGTGCCACCCCATAGAAATCCTGGATGGCAGCCTGCCTTTCTGCAGGTGTTCTGGGCAGGTATATGTGCCTGCGAACGGATGGGCGTGCAGTCATGATGGCCAACACTTGATGTAGGCAGCGTGACTGCGTGTCCTGTGACACCCCCCCCCACTATAGCACTTGTCCGCTGAAATGATCCAGTGGCCAAGAAGTGCAGTACATTGAGGACCTTCTCCAGGGGGTTTGGGAGCACAGGGTGGGTGATGTGAGGTCATCCTCCCACTCACTCACCAAGTCGAGTAATATGTGAGGTGGAAACCTGTACCTCCCATACACCTGGTCATCAGGCATCCCAAAAAGGCTGGTTCTGGGTGTAAGAATTCTGGGCCTGACTATCCTCCTCCTCCTCCTGCGGTATCCCACGACCACTGCTGCTAGGAATGGTATATTCATCCTGGCGTCTGAGCTTGTTTGTTGTTTGCGCGCACTTTTATGCTGCGCGGGTCCACGTACGCCTGCTTCCTGCTGGAGTACTTGTTTCCGGATTAGCGCATCTTTTTTTGGCGCACGCGTTAGCCCCGTTCGATTCCATGAATACGTGTTTTGAACATGTGTGTGGGCGTTTCCGCGCATTTGCCTCCTGTACTTCCCCCGTGCTGCCCACATTTTCATGCGTTGTTCCCCATTCCGCGTGTTACGCCCCTGTTCTGCCTACTTTTGTTGTGTGCGCCACGCTATGTGCGCTTTCGCTGTGCGCATAGCGCACACTGTTTTGGAGAGGTGTGTGCCACGCAGATTTTTAGCGCACATCCAGGGATTTACACCCGCACGGACTTCCATGAATCGCTGTGTGCGGGTTTCGCTGCGATTTTCGCACTTGCGCTACGATTCATACACTTTCGCACGCTTGCGCCGAAAATGTCAGCGCACATTAATTCCATGATTCACCCTGTGTGTTTCCTATATCTATTAATGCTTTTTCTAGGGTAAGACCTTGGCATTTATGAATGGTGACTGCATATGCAAGAGTTAGAGAAAATTGTTCTCTACGTACATACATGTCTTTGAACAGAAGGAATGGAGCAGTTGAGCGCCCTATCCTTTTCACTTCTGAAAGTTTGTCAAAGCGAATATTGACAAACTGAATGTTGCTGTCACGTGGGTATGATTGAAAGCCAACAACTGTACCCAGTGCCCCACGTGGAGCAAGGGCTAGTTACCCTTGCTCCACTTCAAGGTTACGTTTCAGCATTACTCTACAATTTAAGGATTATTTTAATATTTTTTCCAACCCAGCTGTGTTGGATATTGAGTTTTCTAAACTACTTAGTCTTGTTGTGGCTTGCTCACACATGGGTAGTGTCATATCATGTATGTCTTGTTTGTCTGTGGCGCAAATTTCAATTATTGGTTGCATTTCTTTATTTAACATTATTTCATTGAATTTGACACAGCTTGCAAGAGTTGGCATTAAGGCCATACAATTGACATTTTTGTCCGCTAATTGTTCCATAACATCAGTAGCACATGCATTATCGCCGTAAAGTGCATGAATGTGCCGCTTTTTCAATATTGATTGTGCTTCCTGAGATAGTACACCAACTCCAATACTTTTTAGGATGTTGGCATAAGTGAGATCTGCAGATTGACGCATGTTTTCTGTTAATTCTCTGTATTGGAAATGTTGCCAAAGGTTGACATTTCCTATGCTGCCAACAGTTTTACAGCAGAGTTTGTGTCCTACGGTTTTAAAAATAGGTTCCCCTTTCACTGGTGTCAATTGTAGAAGATCTCCGAAAACGATAATGTGTTTCCCTGCAAAGAGTTCTTCGTAGTTTGTTTTAAGTACTTCTTGCAATCGGAGGTGAATCAAAGCCAACATTAGGTTGGAGACCATGCTCACTTCATCTATTAGTAGCATTTTCATTTGCTTTAATACTCTGCATAGTTCCATTGCAGCTTCTGCAGAAAGTTTGTAGTAGTCTAATTTGTTTTGGTGTTCTACTGGAAGAAGATCGGTGTAAAGTGACACCGCCTATGTTGTAGGCAGCTAAACCTGTGGGGGCAGTTACAACAGCTGATAGTTTGTTTGTCAATTGCTGAAGGAACTTGCTGATGATTTTGATTAAGAATGTTTTTCCTGACCCAGCTTCACCACTTATGTACAGCAGTATTGGTTTGTAATTTTAGCAGGTACATTCTTTATTTTCGTGTTGTACACCATGTGCAATCTGTTTTGTTACGTCGTCAAAAATGGTGTGCTGCTCTTTGTTAAGTTTTGCTTGTTGTACAGTTAAGTCTTCTATATTTTCTTGATAGTGACACATGGTGTTTTCCACTTCTGTCATAGCTAATTCTGCCTCATTTGCTATAAGAGGCTGTCCTAGTGGTTCTTGACTTCCTGTTACAGAAGGTTGACTACTGTCGGAAGAGTCCTTATCTAGTTGGGCCTGAAAGTCTTCTTCTTGTTGCTGTTCATTGTGCAACATTGCTTTGTACTGCGTGAAGTTCACATGGGTGATAGTACTTTCATTTGCTTTGAAAGCATCTTCATAGCAGTCATAGTTATCTAGTATCTCTTCCTCTTTTCTCCATGGTTTAAAAAGTTGTAGTAGAGACATGTAATACAGATCTTTCTGTTGAGGACTTTTTAATGACAATTTAACATGCTTAATTAAGCTTCATTTTGTGAGTTTCACTAAGCTGCCTTCACAATCTGTGACTGTATATCTGCCTTTGCTTTCATCGGGTTTTATAATATTTTTGGGCGATGTGGTATAGACACATGCTCTCCAAAGTGCTACTCCTGTTCGGATAGTATGTGTCCAGTAAATTGTTTTTTAAAATGTCTTGGCTGTTGGGATCATTTCTGGCAATTGTTTCTATGTCCTCATATGATTTCAGAACTCTTTTTCTAGATTTAGCAGGACCAAGACTTAGCCATACTATGTTGTCTGATTTTCCGTACAAAGCAGTACCAGTTAAACAATCTGCTGCTTCATAGGTGCCACATTCTCTATGAGAGAGCATTTTTATGCTAAGGCTGTATAATTTCTGAGATAGTGTTTTGTCTGATGATAAGTCATCCCAGAGGTCTTGAAGCTCTGTTTTTTCAGCTTTTGTTAAGTAGGCTGTAACATATCGTGCAACAGCAGTGGAATTGTCTGCAATATACTGCACATCTATGTTTGCATTCCATAAGAGGGCAATGATTGCATTGTAATCATTGATATATTTACATTCTTCAGTTCTTTTTATGTAGTACGTGTTCTTAGGTGATTTACTTTTCACACTATGTCGAACTGAAGACATGAAGTTGTTCACTTCACCAGTTTCTGTAACTGGTCTAGGGAAACCAAACCGGCATTTGTTGTAGTATTTCCCTTTGTTTTGTATTTGCTGCGACAATATTTTCCACATTTGTGTCTTTGAAATTGTAAAATCTGCCCGTGCAGGTCACTATGTATCCGTTGTGAAAGGATTTCACAAGTGACATATTTTTGGATGAACTGCAAAACAGTGGAATCAGTGTCCTGACCAAATTTAGGTGCACCTTTGATCCATAAAAGCATGTGAATATGTGGTGCTCCTCTCGCTTGGTATTCTTTTCTCCCAAAAAAGTGCTGCACTTCTCTGAGGGGAGGAACAGTTTTATTTTAAATAAAGTGTAGCATAGCAATGAAACGATGATGGAAATATCTTGACACATTAACTGGATCTAGAGAGCAAGGTTCTCCAGGTGTTAATAAATATATGTTGGTTTTGTTGTTGTTTGATAGGCGTAGGAACTCATGTAAATCTTCCCATGCATATTCTGCACAACTTAGTGTAACAAACCAAGTCGGTGGTCCAAGGTTTCTGATCATACAATGTACGTCTCCAGTATTCTTTTGTACCACGCATGTTTGCAAACAAATTTGTTATACTTGACTGTAAACCTTCATCTTTTTCTTGTACTTTTTGTATTAATTGTGTAGCTGACATATTTTGAAAGTGGGTTCCAGATTTCAAAATGTGTGCACCTCCGTAACATAGGGTTGCTAATTCACTTTCAAAGAGTAGGTGGAATATGTATTCCGCATTTTGTCTAAACCTGGGATCTTGCGAATATATCCGTAATGAGCGGTATTCTGATGCCGTAATTTGAGTGGGTCTATCATCGTACCTTCCACCTTTGCCAGTAGGAAATAGCAGTGGAAAAGCACGTGCTTCTATACTTTTTTCCCATATGCTCATTGGTGAACCTTTGGTTTGTCGCATTTGGTAGGTTTCTAGTGCATCATCTATGCTTTCATGGGAATGCAAGGGATGAATTGTGTACTGGTCCAAAAGAGTGGATACTGCAGCAGGATCCAGAAGTTCAAATTGTCCAGTTTCTGGTGACTGTTCAATTATTGCAGTTGTTTCCCTTAAGCTTTCTTCAATATTCATTTCCTTGCAGTATTCGTTATTGTATTTTAGATATTGCAAGGCTTGTCCAACTTTATGTAAGTCCACCAGTTGTTGCCAAATTCTTTTGTCTTTGGTTGGTACACCATTTACCAACACAATTAAAGAATGCTCTATTGAACGTTGCACTCCTAGAATGTGCACATTTTCTGTAAGATCTAATGGCAAAAAAACTACTTTGCCATGAATGCCTTTCACCAATTCAGAGGGAGGTAATTTTGCTGTTTTTGGGTGAAGGCGTATAATTGCTTGAAATGGATGAACTGTTTGAATTATGATGCTCTCGTACAAATTGAGTTGTTGGAAGGTTTTTGGTAGTGGGAACAATTCAAATTATTTGTGATAGCACATGAAGGACTTTGGTTGTTGTCTAGTTTTGTAGTGCAGTAACTACAACATATTAGGGGTTCACTTATTTCATATTTGTTTTCGCCTATAAGGTACAAAGCTAATTCAAACCACTTGGAATCTTCATTGTCTTCTATATTGTATGCTATGTCTACATTTTTTGTGTTACTTTTGTAAAACGTTCTGTGGCAACACACACACACATGGTTTGGTATTTCAGCCGATGCACTTTTAAATTTTAGTATTCCTTTTTTGTATGTGTGTAATAGAAGGTTGCTATGTGTAGAAATGTTGGTAGTCTGTTCTAAAACTATTGCATTTTGTAAGTGACTTTCACTTCCAAAATATTTTCTCTGGATACGGTCAATTTCTTCTTGTAGATACTTGGGTGTCCCATGCAGAAGAGTGTTATTTAAATTGGCTAATTCTGAAGCTGGACTTTTAGCATAGTACATTTTATACACTAGATTTCTTACTTTTGAATGATGTATTGATATCCGTTTGATATCATGGAAGGTGCTTTTGCAAATAGGTCCAGAAATGCAGGCTAAAGTAATGTCCCTGCAGTCCTGTATATTTGCGCACTGGACAGGTATCCATATTTTGCAGCACTTTCATTTTATTTTTGTCTTTACCTTTCACATACTGATTGAGGAACTGACGTAAAATTTGAAAGATTTGTTAGGAATGGCACACATTGACGTGCACGCCCATTTGTATACTGGATGGTCTGATTCGGTCGAATCGAGAGGTAATTCTGAGTTTTCAGGGGATAATTTTCTAAATAGTGTTTCTTGTTCCATGATGGTATTATTGATTTTTTCATATCCTCTTCCACTGCTATGGATGGGAATTGTGTTTGTTTGATTTTGTTTTTATGCTTCTTCATTAAAATATGGTTCTGTGGTTGTAGTGTGACTCCATTCACCTCCACTAATATGTAAGAAGTTATTTTTGTTCACATTCCGTTTATTGATAAGTTTCTTTTGCAGTTTGGTAATTAGTTTTGTTAGTGGTTTCATTCTATTTAACACCCATATAAACAACTTCCTTATGAGAATGATTGCACTGTCCACGAGAGCTTGTAGGATTATTTTTTACGGTAGGTTTTAACAGGTGAGGATGATTTCAGTCCTCTTCTTATTAGATTCTGAAGGACTCTGTGGTGAAACATTTTTGCTAAAAAAATGTTTTACTATAGGTAGTTGTTGCTATATCAGGATTATTATGAGCATTGTTAGCGGTACTGGTAGCTGATTTTTTGTGAAGAGTTTTGTGCTTCGTGACACATTTTGTTGGAGGAGGTAAAGTTTCGGTAGTTGAGGCTTGCTTCGTTTTGGTAAACTAATGTATTAGCCGTTTTGTTCCAACGTTCTCTACAGACTCTGGTACAGATGGATGCTTAGGTTGGAAACTTTTATTTTTATTTGCTCTACTTCTGCGTTCCTTTCTACGAACTTGCTTTTTGGTAGGCATTTTTTGGGGTCTGTTAAAAAAAAGGCATGGTTTGGTCTGTTGTACAATGTATGTGTGCTGTGTGCTTGTGTGCATGTGTTTGATGGGTAAGCACTTTGTGGTGGTGTGTGAATGTGCATTGGCCTCTTACAATGATTTGGGAAGTCTACTTTTCTGTTTGCATACTACTACTATGTGCTTCAGATGAGAGTAGAAAGTGGGCTAGTGGTGAGGAGAAGCATTAATAGTCAACGTACTGGCATCAAATTGAAACAGCTATTTGTTTTCTAGCACTAACATTCTAAGGGATTTGTATGTTATTTGAGTTCCAAACATACAGGGATTTGTGAGTCATTCTGCCTGTTATTCTTTATTCAGCACATGGCGATTTGTGGGTAGAATGGTTCAGAAATCACTGGTTGCTTTGGTGCACAAATTAAATACATAACCCACACAGTCTGTTTGAGGAATAGTAAGAATATAAAGGTTGTGCTGTACTTACTTTATTTTGCAGAATGACCAGGTTTTTCAGATATGTCGTTTGCAGTGTAGATGCTGTTGATTTTCAGGAGAGTAGTCTTCACTGCGATTGTAAAAAGAAGAAGTTAGTAACTGTGTGTGTTTAAAGCTGTGATGTTACAGTACACGTTAATGTTGTATTTTTCGTCGCAGTATTCTTCTTTGACATTTGAACACAGTGCATGTGTGCTTTTCACTGCACTATGTGCTGCCTTTCTATGTTACTTGCAGTATGTCAGTTGCACGTGCCTCAGAAATGCGTACACTTTTTAGGTTACGAAAATGTCTTGTTTCTTTTAAGCTGTGTTATCTATGGCAGAGAGGTTTGTAAGCGATAGGTCAGTATAGTAAATGGGGAAAAAATCTGTACTTTCACATTATAAGTATGATTACGAAAAATCGGGAGACCCTCGAAGGGAGATGTCACCACAGCAATCGGGAGCATTTACTTTTTCTTATACAATTGCATTGGAAGTAGCATTTATGTAGACGCTAAACGGTAAAACAATTTGCCATTTTCTAATGGAAAATCGAGTTTTTCACTAAAAAGGGAGGGTTCTAACGTATGTATAAGTTATGTGTGAGACAGTAAGAAGTAGTGCGGTTTGTTAATGAAAAATCGGACATCTTGTACTTAAAGGACGACCGTTGGTATGTATTGCCTATGCAGATTTAGTGGTAATAATTTCTTTAAATTAAATCATAAGGTTTGCACATGGTCTCTGAGTAAAATATGCATACCTGTAGTTTATACGCATGCATATGCGCATGGATGGAACTGTACGTAGAAATCCGCGACACTTGCACAGTCACAGTAGTTTTTGAAGTTGGTGCTTTGGAATGATATGCGACTTGCATTCACAGTGATCAATAGGACATTTGAAGTGCACATTTTTATGACGGAATTAGATGTAGGGATGGTTAATGTGATTGGTTGTGTGACTTCTTAGCTGTGTCCAGTGAGGAAATGGAATCGCGCGTGATGTGGAAAGGGTAAAAGGACTAGCTAAGAGTTACGTTCCGCACATAGGCAATGCTTGTCCGCGGGTAGGGCGTTTTCACATACGGGTATCTACAGCAAATCGAGCATGGAAAGGGGACTATGGGCATCAGCCAATCAGATGTTCACATTGTTCCTTTGTGGCGAAAGACGGTGCGTATACTGAAGATGGCAGAGGTGCAGAGGGTCAGGGTTTTGGTCCTTGGAGACATTTTTGTCCAAGGTTTACAGCTGTATGCCGAAGGTAGGCATGTGGCACATCGGTTTGATGTGAGAGGAGTGGAGGTGGTGTGGAGCGCTGAGACTGATCGCAAATTTGCTGCACTTCTCCAAGTTTGCACCGAGATGCAAACGATGACCACTCCTCATGTGATACTTTTGCACTACAGTGCTTGCCATTTGGGCTACGTGAGTTCACATACTTTGTCGAAAGATTTGGAACAGTTGGTTGAGGCAGTCATGAACATCTTTCCAACTGCGAGAATAATTTTTCTGGGTTACTGCCTAGAGGAAAATGGGACAATAGTTCTGTTTTCTGTCCCGATCAACGTATTGGGAGGTGTAACATTAATCGCGGCATGTGTGCTTTTATGTTACGTGCTGGTATGTTTTTCTGCAGCCACGAGAACATTGTTCCCAGTAATGTGGCTTATTTCGAAGCAGATGGTGTTGCGTTATCTTCTTTGGGAAATGCCATGTTATTTTGGAATGTGAGGCTTGCTTTGGAGAAGGTTCTGTAATGGTTGTAGGAGTAAAGTAAGAACAAAAAATATCATTCAAAAAAATAACAGGTGTCTGTAAGGCATCTGCCCAAAAAAATTAAAAATAAATAAATAACGGCTCTTTTTAGAGCCCACCTTCAAGGGGAAAAGGGGAATAATATTTAAATGTATAGTCGTCACGCACTGCTCCTGTACGTGTCCGCAAACATGGCGGTAGTTTGCAGGCGCCCCCTTTTACCAATGGGGATTTTGGGGTGGAGACGCATGCAAATGAGAATGTGCGAAGGTAGGGATTGGCCACTATAGGTCAGTGGGTAGTTCTGTACGGAGATATTTAGTCAGAACGTCTTTTCCCTGACAGGAGACCAGACAACCATGGCTCTGTGTGCTCGAAAACAGATTATCTGGATTTTGGGAGACTCGTGGATACATTGGCTGAAGGTGCATGCGGAAAGTTGTCTATCTGCAGATCTTGGATTTCCTCATGTGGAAGTGCACTGGCATGGCATGCGCAGAATAAGGTGGTTGGATTTTTTGTACCTCTCTGCATTACTTTACAAAGCGTCATCCTGATATACTTATAAATATAATATACGTATTCATTGCGGAGGCAATAGTTTAGGCCATGTTTCTGGCATTTCTTTGCAATTTGCAATGAAGGAAGGACTTGCGCAAGTCATGGACATGTTTCCAAATTGCCAAATAGTTTTCTCCCATATTGCTCAAAGACAAAAGTGGCTGCGTTCATCTGCATTTGGCCCACAAACGGAGCAAGCGCGGCGCAATGTGAATAAGGCTGTTTGTGCATTTCTAAGAGATGTTGGCATGTCCTCATTCCACAATGAAAACATTTTGTTTCGCAGCTCCTTCATATTTCGCAGAGATGGAGTCCATCTCACATATGCTGGCAATCAAATTTTTCTTCACAATGTACAACATGCATTGCAACTTTTTGGGGAATCATAGTCACCTATTTGGCAATCCATTTTTTCCACCCTACAGTTTTTGAAGCATACTCAACACCACCGAAAGGCTCTTTTCAGAGCCACCACTTACTCCCAGCAAAAAGTACATTGGTTTTGCTTTGCTTGCACCCTCCATTTTTGTGTGTCCCATGACTGTCCGCGGACTTATCAAAAAAAGCGAGGGGGCCTACAACGGTC
Source organism: Ambystoma mexicanum (assembly GCF_040938575.1). NCBI lineage: Eukaryota > Metazoa > Chordata > Amphibia > Caudata > Ambystomatidae > Ambystoma > Ambystoma mexicanum. Next base: position 969,052,168 of record NC_090933.1, on the reverse strand, counting down.
ACTTCAAAGCTCTATTGTTAAACTGAGAAAGGCGGCTCTGAAAAGAGCCTTTTAAAATGTTTTTATAACTTTTCACTTCACTGCTTTTATTGACATGATACACTAGGAGAGGAGGGCATAGGAGGGTAAGGAAGGGACACCAACCATGGGGATAAGAAGGGCCAGGTGGAGAGAGAAAGATATAGGGTGGCCTTTACTTAGGTAGGGCGCAGTTCTTCTCGTGCTCAGTGACCGTAGCCTCAAAAACACTTCGAAGACTCTCCCCCCAGCAGAGTACTGCGTCACAGTACATACACAATATTGTGACCCTCGAAAGGTAAGGGTCAACAGCATTGCGAATGGCTTGTGACGCAGCTGGAGGAATGTGCTCCCCCACAGGAGTGTCTCTTGTGGTGAGAGGATCGGACACGGAGGATGCTGTGGAGGAACTCAATTTATTACGTTCTTCACATGGCACCACCTTGCGAATGTCCGCACTGTGGAACAACGTTAGGTGTGTTGCAGAAGCAGACAAAGTGCACAAATTAATCCACACGCTCAGCGTGGGTGTGGTCACATGATGACGTCCTGTACACATCCGCGAGGGAAAAGCATGACCGCACAACAGCAAATGCAGACTAACGAGCGTGCGCATGCACACCACTGTTCTACGGACAGTGTTCAGGTCCTGCAACTAATTAAAAGTGCGACACATGTGAGATGGACAGTTAGGGGCAGGCAGGATGTTCGCAGTACTTATGGGTGTACTGCGCATGTGCGTACCTGATCTGATGACTGTAAGGACAGGTCCAGTCTCCTTAGGACACCTCCTTTTTGTTTGAAAACGAACATGTGTCATGATGCCTACCCCCGGGCATCCGGATCGAGTCCATCAGCCCCGGGAGCAGGCATCCAGATGCTTATTAAAACCCCAACAGCCCCAGGCTCATCATAGAAATCAATCCTGGCGCCATAGGCGCCAGGCTCATAGACTTTACTTACCTTATGCAGACCATGCTGCAAATGAGTCCAAGCCAACATGAGGCCTGGATGGGAATATTTTATTACAGGGACTATTTTTCACTCGGGTGTGGTTCTGGGGAACTTCTTACCTGGGACTACTTTGCAGGCTATTTAAACCACGCCCGAACAGCAGCTCATGCTTCGTGTTATTCTGCATCCAGCAGCGTAACGCTCACTGTGTCTGCAAGTCAGCATGCAGTCTTCTGCCACGCCCGCCTCAAATCCGGAGCTCCTAGACAAAAGAAAAAGAAAGGAGAAGAGGTTAGATCACGGACATTATTTGATGCCTTACCTGATTCCGGACCCAGCACAGCTCCGAGCCTGGAAAGGACATTATTTCAGCATGCGTCGCTTCGCCAGCAGCAACGCCACGTTATACTCACCAGTCCACCGCATCTTTCGACTCGGCGCTGCCTCCATCATTTTCTTCGTCGAAACCCAGCACCTGGGGGGAAAACAAAAGGAATAACAAGGTGAGCCGAGAAAACCGACAAAGACAATCTCTTGCCACAATATGCTTACCTGCTTTACCACCGGAGGTATTATCCTTTAATTCGCCGCATCTTCCTATGCCTCACCTATAAAGGGAGAGAAAACAGCAAGTTAAACTCATGCAACTTTTACCGGACAGTGTTTGGTAATACAGACTCTTACCTGAACACCATCAGCTTTCTTTTGGACCCAGCTGCAACCTAACGAGGGAATGGAACAAGAGTGAACATCGGACATATTGAACTCTTTGAACGTTATAGACACTGGAGTCAATATTCCTCCGGAACTCCTCCAGTACCTTCAAACCAGTGAAGTAACTGGTATCTACGCGCCCCTGCATGCCATGCAGGATGGAGAGCTCATCATTTAAAAACATACGGTGAGGTTACCAAGAGGGGATATCGGAGGTGTTTAGTGGAGTTAACAAGAACAGTTGGGGGGCCATGACTAAAGTCCACGGGTGGCTAGATCCCTTTGTCCACTTGCAGGAGAATTCTTCTACGAGTCCAGCAGACAAGATTAGGCGGGCCAGTCCAGACTGTCATCTCTGCACTACGCATCACGTTGGTGGAGACCGCAGCTGTCCGGGTCCGATCGACGCCCCTGTGGGAACCAGGTGAGCGTAACAGAACACGAAGCCTATCTACAAATCCCCATGCGGGCGTAATGGAGACCTCAGAAACCGACCAATTAGCCCAATTGTTAGGGGAACTTAGGGCAGAAGTGCACTCCGCGCGCCAAGACACCAACGCCCTCAGGAGAGAATTGATTGTGTCAATGGAGCGCACTGATGATCTTGCCAGACAACTGCTGCAAAACCAAGCCGGGCAAACACCACTACCTGGACTTGGGGGGACTTCAACCCCCGTTTCTTCGAGCAGCCCTGTGCACGTGGTTCTACCAGGGAGCATACCTTTAGCTCCACCCGAATGCTTTGCTGGGTACCCGAAAAGGTTTGCCGTGTTCATGAACCAATGCCGCTTGCACTTTTTATGCAGACCAGGAGCTTCTCCAAACGACCAAGCCAAAGTAGCCTTTGCACTGTCATACCTTAGTGGCAGCGCAGCGGATTGGTCAATTCCATTAGTCAACCAGGATGACCCTGTTCTTCTGGATTTTCAGGGTTTTCAATTGAGCATGGAAAGACTATTCGCCAGACATTCACAGGGACACGCCCTGGATAACGAACTTTTATCCCTACGACAAGGAAACTAGCACCTGCTAACTTATATCGCAACCTTCAATAGGTTGGTGGTGGAAACCGGATGGCCAGAGGTAAAGCAAATTATATTATTTCATCGTGGCCTTCGGGGTGAACTCAAAGATGTTTTGGCCCAAGTTGTGGACCCACTTCAGGATTGAGCAGAATATATAGACTTAGTGGTCCAGCTAGACCACCGACTTCAGAATAGAAAAGCCGATCGAGCTAAGTTCGAGAATCGGGTATTGGTTAAACCCAATGTTACTCCCAAAGGAACAGATGCATCAAAACCAATACAGATCGGGGGGTTAAGGGACCCTTAACTCAAAAAGAAAGAGATAGGAGACGACGGATGCAGTTGTGTCTGTACTGTGGGGCCTCAGGACATTTTCTACGGGATTGCCCTATAAAACCATCCAAGAAAGTAGTCGGAGTTGCTGATAGAAATCAAACAGGGCCTGATTCGGGAAACGACCACGCCCGACAAGCGTAGAGGTCCGTTTGCCGAGCTTAAAGAAGGACACTCAGCCCTTCGACCTAATCATACCAATGGTCCTTATTGATCCAAGGCAGCCATCACGTATGCACGCAGTTAGGGCATACATTGATAGCGGGGCCGTAGGAAACTATGTGGACCACGAATTGGCTTCTAGGATGAATCTACCTCTCTGCAAAAAGACCACTTCGGATGTTATCACCACAGTCGATGGAACTGAAATTGCCTCTGGGCCTGTAACTCATTCCACCACAGAGATGACACTGTTGGGTCACGATGGGCATCGAGAGACTATTGTGTTTGACTTAATCAAAGCCCCGCAGTTCCAAATAATACTGGGGGTACCTTGATTGGAAACACATAATCCTTGTATAGATTGGCAAGAGAAGAGAGTAACCTTCCCGGAGTGTGCACACACCTGTTACCCGGAAAAAACCTTGAACAAAAGCCTGGCCACAGTCGCTAATCCAGTCATGCAGTTACCTCAGGAATATGAAGAATTCCAGGATGGTTTCCAAAAAGAACAGGCAAACACTTTACCACCTCATAGATCATATGATTGTCAAATCGACCTCATACCTGGTGCACAACCTCCATGCAGTAGGATCCACGCCCTTACGGAACCCGAAAACCATCACCTACGACAATACTTGGACCAATACCTTGCTAATGGCTTCATTCGTCCATCTAAGTCCCCCGCATCTTCAGCTTTATTCTTCGTGCCCAAAAAGGAAGGTGACCTCAGAACGTGCATAGACTACCACGCATTAAACCAGATCACGGTGAAGAACCGATATCCATTGCCTCTGATCCCCAAACTACTAGACCAAGTAAAGGATGCTTGCATCTACACTAAATTAGATCTCCGAGGGGCATATCATCTGGTACGCGTAAAGAAGGGCGACGAATGGAAGACCGCTTTTCGCACCAAGTACGGATTATTCGAATATCAGGTGATGCCCTTCGGGTTGTGCAATGCACCAGCAGCCTTCCAGTATTTTATGGACGATGTCCTTTGTGAACTCATTGACGTCTGTGTTGTCGTATACATAGACGATATTCTAGTGTACTCATCCTCAGAATCAGACCATGTTAAGCACGTTCGTGCAGCCCTTGAGAAACTACGCCAGCAGAAGTTATATGCAAAATTGGAAAAATGTGTTTTTCATGCTACAGAAGTTGAATTCCTTGGATTTATCCTGACTCCAAAAGGAGTCCGAATGGACTCTCGAAAGGTGGACACAATTCTCAAGTGGCCATCACCCAGTTCAGTTAAAGGGGTGCAAAGCATGCTTGGATTTGCTAATTTCTACCACAGATGTATTCCTGACCTCTCATACGTTGTACACCCCATCGCAGCACTTTTGCGAAAAAACAAACGCTTCTTGTGGACCGAAGAGGCTGAAAAAGCCTTCCAAGAACTGAAATTGAAATTCACGTCGGCACCTGTCTTAAAGCATCCACACCTCGAGCTCCCATACATAGTTGAAACCGATGCATCCAGTTTAGCCATGGGGGCTGTCCTGTCCCAGAAGGATCCGGAAACCGGTCAACTTCATCCAGTAGCATTTTGGTCCAGAAAATTCTCGGCCTCCGAATTAAACTATGCGGTTACCGATAAAGAGTTGTTGGCCATCAAATCCGCCTTCAAGGCTTGGCGGCATTATCTTCTCGGTGCCAGCCATACCATTACTGTAATCACCGATCACAGAAACTTGCAGTATTTAAAAACAGCCAAGGCCCAATCATCGCGCCAACTTCGATGGGCCTTATTCCTTGCCGAATTCGATTTCGTGATCACTTATCGACCAGGTTGTAAGAATGGTAAGGCAGACGCTTTATCCCGAATTGGGACGGGAGAAGCATATTCAAACCCGGAACAGGGTGCCTATAATTCCTGAACAAAGAATTCTTGGGATAACTACTCTACAGACCTTAGAAGATATTCAATGAAAGATCCAACAACTTTTCAATTCAGCAGCCCTGCAGGACTGGGCTAAAAAGGGCCAAGATTATTCAGTTGTCAATGACCTACCTTACTAGAAAGGGCGCCTATTTCTACCACACAAGGAACTACAAGAACAAGTCATCTCCAATTACCATGAAGCTCTGATGGAATGGCACCCAGGTATTGCAAAAACTGAAGCTAAATTTAAAAGACAATTCAGGTGGCCCACCTGGCGAAAAGATGTGAAGTCATTTGTACTGTCTTGTGGCATTTGCGCCCAGAACAAAAGTCAAAAGAAGAAACCAGCTGGTCTTTTACAACCTTTAGATATTCCACCCACACCATGGCACACTTTGGCCCTCATTACGACCCTGGCGGATTTTTTCCGCCATCGACGGACTTTCCGGCCATGGCGCAAAGTCCCTTTACGCCATGGCGGATGGTGGACTTACCGCCCCATTCCGAGGTCGGCGGGGCGGTAAGTCCCCATTGACCCATTTACCCTTCCCCATTCCCATTTCGGCCCCATAGGGCTCAATGGGAGTGGGGAAGGAGTTAATTACGCCACCGTAAAATACGGTGGCGTAATTAACACCAAGGTCCCAGAGCGCCATGGATTTTTCCGCCCGCAAAAAGCGGGCGGAAAAATGACCATGGCGCTCCGGGAACTCGTAGTTGGCGGTAAGGGGTCCGCGCAGCTAACGCTGGCGCAGACCCCTTAGCGCCAGGGTCGTAATGAGGCCCTTTGTCTTTAGACTTTATTACAGATCTACCGTCATGTAATGGATTCAACACCATCCTAGGTATTGTGGATATTTTTTCCAAGATGGCCCACTTTATTCCTTTAAAAGGATTACCTTCTGCTTCAATCTTGGCCAAGGAATTTCTCAAAAATATTGTTCGAATACATGGATTTCCTTCCGTATTGATCTCTGACCGAGGTAGTCAGTTCATTTCACAATTTTGGCAGAAGTGTTGTCAATTGGCACAAATCGACGTAAGGTTATCAACCAGTCACCAGCCCCAAACCGATGGTCAGACGGAGAGAACCAACCAGACTCTTGAACAATACCTATGTTGTATGCTCCACCAAACCAAAAGTAATTGGAAGGACATTTTATGGATTTCTGAATACGCATAGAATAACTGTACATTCAGGAACCGGACAAAGCCCCTTTTATACCATATATGGACATCATCCTCAAACCCCAGAACTCGATTCGCCCCAGCATTTAGAAATGCCGGCAGTAACTCATCTGCATTCTACTATTACACAAGCTTTTAAAGAGGCAACAAAACATTTGAAACAAGCAAAAGAGAAATAAAAGAAAAAATATTTTTTGCCAAATGGTTGCTACAGTACTAAAGGCAGCACAACTCTAACTGCTATAGCCAGAAACACAATGAAGATGACCTCGGGGGTGTGGCCAATTATAGGGGTCGAAGGATGCGGCTTGTGACCACATTGCTAGCTGTAAAACGCTCCAGAAATTGTAAACGACACATTCACAGGTGAAGCTACTGTGTGGGAAATGTCAAATGGTGATGTTATACTGAAAAATACTTTCCCATTTATGTGTCAGTTATTTTGCAGTGTTGCAGAAGCAGACAAAGTGCACAAATTAGTCCACACGCTCAGCGTGGGTGTGGTCATATGATGACGTCCTGAACACATCCGCGAGGGAAAAGCATGACCGCACAACAGCAAATGCAGACTAACGAGCGTGCGCATGCGCGCCACTGTTCTACGGACAGTGTTCGGGTCCTGCAACTAATTAAAAGTGCGACACATGTGAGATGGACAGTTAGGGACAGGCGGGATGTTCGCAGTACTTATGGGTGTACTGCGCATGTGCGTACCTGATCTGATGACTGTAAGGACAGGACCAGTCTCCTTAGGACACCTCCTTTTTGTTTGATAACGAACATGTGTCATGATGCCTACCCCCGGGCATCCGGATCGAGTCCATCAGCCCCGGGAGCAGGCATCCAGATACTTATTAAAACCCCAACAGCCCCGGTTGGGGGCTGTTTGGAGTCAGTCCTGGCGCCTTAGGCGCCAGGCTCATCATAGAAATCAGTCCTGGCGCCATAGGCGCCAGGCTCATAGACTTCACTTACCTTATGCAGACCATGCTGCAAATGAGTTCAAGCCAACATGAGACCTGGATGGGACTATTTTATTACAAAAGGAGTCTGAATGGACTCTCGAAAGGTGGACGCAATTCTCAAGTGGCCATCACCCAGTTCAATTAAAGGGGTGCAAAGCATGCTTGGATTTGGTAATTTCTACCGCAGATTTATTCCTGACTTCTCATACGTTGTACACCCCATCACAGCACTTTTGCGAAAAAACAAACGCTTCTTGTGGACCGAAGAGACTGAAAAAGCCTTCCAAGAACTGAAATTGAAATTCACGTCAGCACCTGTCTTAAAGCATCCACGCCCCGAGCTCCCATACATAGTTGAAACCGATGCATCCAGTTTAGCCATAGGGGCTGCCCTGTCCCAGAAGGATCCGGAAACCGGTCAACTTCATCCAGTAGCATTTTGGTCCAGAAAATTCTTGGCCTCCGAATTAAACTATGCGGTTACCGATAAAGAGTTGTTAGCCATCAAATCCGCCTTCAAGGCTTGGCGGCATTATCTTCTCGGTGCCAGGCATACCATTACTGTAATCACCGATCACAGAAACTTGCAGTATTTAAAAACAGCCAAGGCCCAATCATCGCGTCAACTTCGATGGGCCTTATTCCTTGCCAAATTCGATTTCGTGATCACTTATCGACGAGGTTGTAAGAATGGTAAGGCAGACGCTTTATCCCGAATTGGGATGGGAGAAGCATATTCAAACCCGGAACAGGGTGCCTATAATTCCTGAACAAAGAATTCTTGGGATAACTACTCTACAGACCTTAGAAGATATTCATTGAAAGATCCAACAACTTTTCAATTCAGCAGCCCTGCAGGACTGGGTTAAAAAGGGCCAAGATTATTCAGTTGTCAATGACCTACCTTACTATCAAGGGTGTCTATTTCTACCACACAAGGAACTACAAGAACAAGTCATCTCCAATTACCATGAAGCTCTGTTGGAAGGGCACCCAGGTATTGCAAAAACTGAAGCTAAATTTAAAAGACAATTCAGGTGGCCCACCTGGCGAAAAGATGTGAAGTCATTTGTACTGTCTTGTGGCATTTGCGCCCAGAACAAAAGTCAAAAGAAGAAACCAGCTGGTCTTTTACAACCTTTAGATATTCCAAACCAAAAGTAATTGGAAGGACATTTTATGGATTTCTGAATACGCATAGAATAACTCTGTACATTCAGGAACCGGACAAAGCCCCTTTTATACCATATATGGACATCATCCTCGAACCCCAGAACTAGATTCGCCCCAGCATTTAGAACTGCCGGCAGTAACTCTTCTGCATTCTACTATTACACAAGCTTTTAAAGAGGCAACAAAACATTTGAAACAAGCAAAAGAGAAATACAAGAAAAATGCTGATCAACATAGAAGTGAGACCCCACCACATCGAATCGGACCCAAGTTTGGCTGGCTACAAGACATATACCTCTGAAAGGAACTCAGACTTTTAATCCTAGATATTTGGGACCTTACACCATTAAGGCCATTATCAACCCGGTGGCCGTCAAATTAGAATTACCCTGTAATATGCGGATTCATCCTGTCTTTCATGTTTCACTTCTAAAACCAGTTCAACCCGGGACAAGATTAACCAAACCACCTGACCCCATCCTAATAGATGGAGAAACTGAATTCGAGGTAAAAACATCCTGGACTCTAAAATGGTTAAATCAAGACTTTTTTATTTAATCGACTGGAAGGGTTATGGACCACAAGAAAGGTCATGGGAACCTAGTGACCACGTTCATGCTCCTCGATTGGTGAAAAAATTCCATCTGGACTTCCCAGACAAGCCAGGGCCAAGGGGAAGAACAACTTTAGGAGGGGCCTTGGGGGGAGTGCTGTCATGATGCCTACTCCCGGGCATCCGGATCGAGTCCATCAGCCCCGGGAGCAGGCATCCAGATACTTATTAAAACCCCAACAGCCCCGGCTGGGGGCTGTTTGGATTCCGTCCTGGCGCCTTAGACGCCAGGCTCATCATAGAAATCAGTCCTGGCGCCATAGGCGCCAGGCTCATAGACTTTACTTACCTTATGCAGACCATGCTGCAAATGAGTCCAAGCCAACATGAGGCCTGCATGGGACTATTTTATTACAGGGACTATTTTTCACTCGGGTGTGGTTCTGGGGAACTTCTTACCTGGGACTACTTTGCAGGCTATTTAAACCATGCCCGAACAGCAGCCCATGCTTCGTGTTATTCTGCATCCAGCAGCGTAACGCTCACCGTGTCTGCAAGTCAGCATCCAGTCTTCTGCCATGCCTGCCTCGAATCCGGAGCTCCTAGACAAAAGGAAAAGAAAGGAGAAGAGGTTTGATCACGGACATTATTTGATTCCTTACCTGATTCCGGACCCAGCACAGCTCCGAGCCTGGAAAGGACATTATTTCAGCACGCGTCGCTTCGCCAGCAGCAACGCCACACTATACTCACCAGTCCACCGCATCTTTCGACTCAGCACTGCCTCAATCATTTTCTTCGTCGAAACCCAGCACCTGAGGGGAAAACAAAAGGAATAACAAGGTGAGCCGAGAAAACCGACAAAGACAATCTCTTGCCACCATAGGCTTACCTGCTTTACCACCGGAGGTATTATCCTTTAATTCGCTGCATCTTCCTATGCTGCACCTATAAAGGGAGAGAAAACAGCAAGTTAAACTCATGCAACTTTTACCGGACAGTGTTTGGTAATACAGACTCTTACCTGAACGCCATCAGCTTTCTTTTGGACCCAGCTGCAACCTAACGAGGGAATGGAACAAGAGTGAACATTGGACATATTGAACTCTTTGCACTTTATAGACACTGGAGTCAATATTCCCCCGGAACTCCTCCAGTATCTTCAAACCAGTGAAGTAATGGGTATCTACGCGCCCCTGCATGCCATGCAGGATGGAGAGCTCATCATTTAAAAACATAAGGTGAGGTTACCAAGAGGGGATATCGAGGTGATTAGTGGGGTTAACAAGAACAGTTGGGGAGACATCACTAAAGTCCACGGGTGGCTAAATCCCTTTCTCCACTTGCAGGAGAATACTTCTACGAGTCCAACAGACAAGATTAGGCAGGCCAGTCCAGACTGTCATCTCTGCACTACGCATCACGTTGGTGGAGACCGCAGTTGTCCGGGTCCGATCGACGCCCCTGTGGGAACCAGGTGAGCGTAACTACATGCTGGCCACTGCGCCTGTTCTACGGACGGTTCCATCTTGCTGCGGACGATACGGACAGATATAGTTTCCTTATAACTGCTGAACCCATATGCATGCATACATTTGTTAGACGATCCCTTGCCCTCACCCAGAATAAATTGGCTCACACATTGTTTGTCAAGTGTTGGTAATAAAAGGCTGTAGGTTTTTATTGTACAGATATGGTTATGGAGATAACAATAATCACATATCATGATAGTAACATACTTTTGGGCACCAGGTCCTGAGATTACCCCCTCTGGCCTGTGCCGCCAGATGTGGGCAGGTTGACGGCTGACCGTGTTCCCCCAAAAGTATCTCCTACTAGCAAACCCCTGGAGGCTAGAGTTGTTGTGATTTCTCGAAAGAAATTTTCCATGCCCTGTTTTGATAGATGGGTGCCGTCTTTGTGAAAATGGTCCGGGTCACCCAGTGTAGTGGCTGGGTGCTTTTTGAAGCCCAGTCCTCTTGCTATACAGAATTTTTCTAGCCCCCTGTTGAGTTTTCTTCTAGAATTGTCTACAGCTTTGTAGCAGTTGGCCCCTTGCCATTTCTTTCTGGGTAGAATGGCCGAGAAGTATGTTTCCGTTCCTTTCCAATTGTGTGAAATGCCTGCAAGGGAGGAACACATGTCCTCATATAAATTTCTCCTTCCAATGGACACTAGGTCATTGCCCGCTAGGTGTATGACCAGAAATTCAGGCGACCGGCTCTGCTAGTGTTTCGTGGATTTCTGCCCATCGTAGGCCTATGTATCCCTATCATGAGGAAATGGTGTTTCTGAAAGGTGGCCTTTCTTTGGTCTCCTCTACCCGTCGGCCCGTCCTGAAAATAAGAGTGGTCTACTATCCTTGCTGCTTGGAGAGTGGTCCTCCCTTCGCCTGGTGTTTATTTATGAAGGGAGGGAGAAAGAAACAGTGGGGGTGGCTGGGTATGTTGGCTGTGGTCTGATGTATCTTTTGTAATAATCTGACTTCCAACCCCCTATGTGGTTAAGTTGTTGAGGAGCTAAAACTCTTTGCCATGCTGAGGTGGCGGCACCTGTTCTGAAGGAGTGGGTGCCAAAACCCTTGGGGTCCCACCCTTCATTTTTGATTGCTTTCATCAGTACCTCTTTGAATTGGTTGTGGCTTAGTGCCGAGGCGACCTTGTGGATCAAAAAACCTCCCCCCAACCTTGGGTCTTTGTGTGTAATAGCGGTTGGTAATACATACCGGGCAGTATACTGCCTCAGTAATACAACAGATGTTGATGGTTCTTTTGACCCCCGTTTTTGATTGTTTGATTTCTACGCTGACGCTCTCCCGTCTGACCCTGACCTCCATGACGCCCAGACCGTTGGTGGCCTTGGTGCTGGAGGCAATGGGTTCTCCCACACGGAAAGCCCCAAAGTATGCCAGGAAGAAAGCTGCTTTGAACAATAAGATCTCATATGGATGCCAGCATACTGCTTCCAGCTGGTTTGCAATTTGTACTAGTTTGTTGAAATCAAGGGGGTGGCAGGTGTCCACCTGGGGGCCCTCTATTCTGCCCCAAACTTTCAGAGCAAAGGAAACTAGGGCGCTTTGGGTGGGGTCTGAATCACCCTGTATTTTTGAGAAATATGAGATTGCAACTACGTGTCTTTTCGCCCAATCCTCTTAGAGCCCTGTTCATGCGCCCATTTTAGAAATATTTCTATGTCTTTAATCGTTATTAACTCTATTGGTTTACGCCTGTGGCTTTAAATATTGTTTGTAAGCACTTACTGTACTGTGCTGCGGTGGTGCTTGCCAGCGCTTTCCCAGCCATCTCTGTGAGGAAGCCTAGGGAGTTGTTGGCACCCGTCTTTGAGGTGCCTGGTTCTTGTTGGACATCCCGGCCTTGGCTCTCTGGCACTGGCGTTGATGCCGTTATTTTGTTGGCACCCGTTTTTGAGGCGCCTGGTTCTTGTTGGGCATCCCAGCCTGGGCTGTCTGGTGCTGGCGTTGATGCCGTTGTTTTGTTGGCACCCGTTTTTGAGGCGCCTGGTTCTTGTTGGGCATCCCGGCCTGGGCTCTCTGGCGCTGGCGTTGATGCCGTTATTTTTTGATTTCCCATAATTTTCCAGCATTCTACCGGTATTGGCGTCATCTGTTCCTGGGCGTGCGGCGCTATCTCCCGGAACCTTGGCCACTGAAAGCGGGATAACGCATCTGCAATGATATTATCTGCCCCAGCGATGTGCTTTGCTTTTCCCACAATGTTTTCTTGTAGTGTGAGTGCTGTGATGGCTCGTAGGACTTTTAGTACTACAAGGCATTTGTTAGACCTTCTGTTTATGGAGCCTACTACTGCCATGTTGTCGCACCAGACCAAGAGTTCCGTGTTAGCTAGCTGCCTGCCCCAGATGTATAATGTTAGCCAGATGGGAAATATTTCTAAGAGGGTGATGTCTTTAGTCCACCCTGCCTGTTGCCATGAATTGGGCCAGTGCCCTGCCACCCACTCTTGTGTCTAGTATGGCTCCAAACCACTTGCTCCCGGCTGCATCAGTGAAAAGGACCCTTTTTGTTCATGTATTCAAAGGCGTTTGCCAAAGTGAGGTCCTGTTGAAATCTTTGAGGCAATTCCCCTAAATTTCTAGATCTTGTTTCACCTTTGCGCCTAGTCGGATGTGTAGGTGGGGTTTGGTGTATGATTTGATTTTTAGTTCCAGGCTTCTGGAAAATACCCTCCCTTGAGGGATTATTCTGGCAGCAAAGTTGAGACTGCCTGTTAATGATTGAATTTCTTTAACTGTGCCCTTGTCTTTTGTTGTCAGGGCTTGTATTTTCACCAAGAGTTCTGCAATTTTTGTTTTCAGGATCTTGCATAATCCCTGTGCAGAGTCAATTTCAGTGCCCAGGAATATTATGTTGGTGGCTGGCTTAGTCGTTTTTTCTTTTGCTAGGGGTATGCCCCAGTGTGCGGCCATTCCTTCTAATTTCGCCAGGGCCCTGTTGCATTCTTCTGACTTTGCTGGGCCCATTACCATAAAATCATCTAGGTAGTGTACTACTTTGGTCCCTGGTCTCTGTTTTTGGAAAGGCCATTGGAAAAAGGAGCTTAATTGCTTGAATAGGGTGCAGGATACTGCGCACCCCATTGGGAGGCATCTGTCTACATAGAATTTGTTGTTAAAAGTAAAACCTAACTATTGTTTGGGAGTCTGGGTGGACTGTTAAAAGTCTGAAAGTGGATTCGATGTCTAGTTTGGCCATCAGGGCGTTCCTGCCACATTCCTGTATGAGTCTTACCGCCTCCTGGAATTGTGTGTAGGATACTGCGGATTCCGTGTGTGGAATGCCCTTGTTTTGTGATTGGCCTTTGGGGTTGGATGGATGGTGAATTGGCCTCATTTTCCTTGGTTCTTTTTTGGGGACCAGTTTTAGTGGTGATATTATATAATCCTTGGGGGGCATGTGTTGCCAGGGTCCGGCAATCCTGCCTGAAAAGCAGTTCTTTCTTGATTTTGGTCTCCACTATTTGGGGGTTGTCCCTGGTCGACTTTAGGTTCAAAGGGATGCTCTGCGACCCTGTGCCCTTAAAGGGGATGATAAAGCCCTTGGTAAGGCCCAGCCAGATTGCCTCGCTGGTTTCTCTGTCTGGGTAGTTCATGAGTGCATCTTTAACATTGATTGGGTTGATGGGAGTTCTGCCTGGTGCCAGGTCTGGGGTTGAAATTGAATGGGTGATGCTAATCTTTAGAATTTTTGGCTGGCAGTCTGGTGCAGTTGCTTGCTGCGTGATCGCCGTTGCAATTTGTGCAAACGTGTTTGTACCAGCATTCCTTACCCCAGGTGCACTGGTTTTTTCAAAAATTCCTGCATGGTAATATTGGCTTTTGCCGAGTGGTTTTTGTTCTGCCTGTGGGCATTAGACTTAGCCGCCCATGGGTGGTTCTTCCGAAAGGGCTGTTCGCCCTTTTTGTGCTTATCATTATCATTGTTTCTGGGACCTTGTGTATTTTTGTTATTTTTGGAGGAGTTCTGTGAGGCCTCTTCTTCCGCTGGAGTCTCAGTGTTTAACATATATAAGTCACTTTGGACCTTGTCCCATTCTATGGCTGGTCTCTCCGACATGTTTCTCCTAAATCTGATGTCATATGCTAGCCAGGTCTTCCCTTTCTGAGCGATTTTCACTTCTCTTATTCTATCTATGTAAGCCCATAATTTTCTGCCATCATTGGGATTTTACTCCTCATATCTTGTTGCCAAGATGGCGAAAGCCTGTACCCAGTTGTCCCAATTCTGTACTACCTGGGCGTTTCTGGCTATGGTTTTCTCTTCTATTTTTTGGTGTCCCTGAATGCATCTTTCCTTTTGCGTTGGGCTTTTATCTGTGAAAATATTTCTATGAACTCTTTGGCCCATATGGCTTCCTTGATGGTGGTGTGAATATTCCATGCTAGGCTTTCTTTATATCTATTTAGTATTTCAGTCTGAAAGGATTTTAATTTTAATTCAAATTGGGCATTGCAGATCATTGCTATGTCTGTTGAGTTGCTACTGCTTTGCCCAGATTCCCCAGCCGGTTCTGTACTGGGACTTACCATGTTTTTAAAGCACCTGTTGGGTGTGCAGTGATTGCGGTTGGCGCAATTATGCTAGCAGTTGCTGGCATTGTTGGCACTTGTGGCAGCTGGTATTTGGATTGATGCTAAGTGTGCTGGGTTCCCGCGATTTCGTTTGGGACCCATGTTTTCTTTTCAGCTTGTTTTGATTAAAGTAATAATTTAGCATTTATATAACGCTACAAACCCTCAGTTATCTGAGTGTGGCTTATTATTACGCACAGTGTGTGGTGCTCATTTATTGATCTCAGAAGGATGAAAGGCTGAGTTTGGCCCTGCCGGGATTAGAAACTGCGTCAGCAGGCTGTGCACAGGTGTCAAAACGAGCACTCTACTCGCTGTGCTATCGGGCCGGCTGGAAAAATATTGAAAAGGTTGTGTTTGGCCCTGTAGAGGTTTGCACCCGTGTCAGCAGTCTCTGTACAGATGTCAAAATTGAGCTTTCTAGTTGCTTCGCAAATGCAACGGCTTTCATGCACTTATTTGTGTAATAATATTGCCATTTAAAACGCTGTGAATGAATGGCTGAGTTTGGTCCTGCCGTGATCCGAATTTGGGTCAGCAGGCTCTGTGCGGATGTCGAACGAGAGCTCTACTTGTTGTGATATCTAGACCAGCTGGATTTGGAAATAACGTTACCCATGATGGGTAACTGACTACCGTTGCCCCAAGGATTTATCCCGGTTTAATTCAAAAATAAAATGTCATGCATGGATTTTTGGGATAAGTATTACTTCTTGCGCCTAGATTCACTTTCTTTCACTAACTGTAATTATTCGTGATTGCCCGTTAGGCCTGGGCCTTTAAGAATACCCCAGTTGCAGTATGCGAGGCCAAAATATATCACTTTGGACCAAATCTATGCCTGCTATCACCAGTAGCCTGTTTTAGAATTTCGTTTAAGGATTGAAATTAATGTTCCCCGGCCCGGGGTTTCCCCGCGGCCTCAGTGTTGTAAGTTTGCAGCTTTACTAAGAAAAAAGACACGAAGCGCGGGCTCAGAGTCCGCCAGGGGAGCGGCTGTGTCGCGGATGTTTATTTAGCTTTGTTCGCGATTCTGAGCATTGTTTCTATTGCGTGCTCTGTGCCCGGCGAGGCGGCTTACCTTGCAATTGACGAGCTTTCTTGAAAGACACCGCCTACGCCAAGCTGCGCAATACAGGCTTCTTCGTTCGCGCTGGTAAGCGGAAACTCCCCGCTTCTTTGTTTGTTTAAAGTCCGCCGCTCGTCTCCCGGCCATGTAAAGGTTCATGAACAGTACAATGCTCACAGGAAAATAAAGACGCTGCGAATGCAGAGAGCTTTAGAGTTTGCTAAAGAAGCAAAGGTTTTGGAAGGCACTGAGTAAACAGTGCACCTCCTGTGTGTTTGGGTCCCCGTTCAGGGTCCACAAACTTTTCCTCAGTGCTGCTGCTCTGTATTTATAAAACCCAGAGAAGCCCTAGGTCTTTGAAATGTATAGTAGTGGGGGCTGTTATGTTTCAGCCCCCGGCCGGATAGCCGACTATCTAGCCCCCCGGGTCCCTGTCTGCCTGCCTGTTGGTTTCCTTAGGTGCTTAGCACCTTGGTGCGTGAAGGAAGGGTGAGGTGATTGCTCACACCTCACCCTTCCTCAGCATTGTGTTGCACAGACTGCGTGTCTCTTTGGCTTGGGGTACGGAGAGAAGCAGAGAAGGGGAGAGGTTGGGCTGCCCCTCTCCAGGCCTGCTGATGGTAACAGCAGTTACCCTGCCTCACTTTGGGAGGCCCTGCAGCATTGCCCAGAACACTTCCAATTTGCCTCATTTATATACATCCTGCCTACCTACTATATTCTAGGAACATGTTTTATCTCGTTTTTGAGCCGTACGGAGAGGTATAATGTCCTTAGCACACCCCATTCTGTTACTTTACACACAACATGCACAGATGGTGCCTTCTAAGATCAGTTCCGTCTTGGTTGTCTTGGTACCGGTAGGTGTATTGCCGTTAGAACATCCACATTGTATTGCTTACGGCTAACTCGAACAGGTGCGCTGTTCGCGAACATTTTAAGTCTTTTTTTAAAAAAAATAATATTCTAACCCGTATTCAACAACAACTAAACAAAAACTTTCTAAAAAATTACACGCACTTTCATCAACAGAAACACAGGGGGATGCGGACACTGACACGAATATAGGGGAATTAGGGTTCAACACGGGCTGATTGTGAGGAGATGATTTGTGTGGGGAAGAAGGGATGGATGTTTCATCAAAACTTCTATTTTCTTCTTGAAGGTTTGGGGACGGTTCACTGGGGAATGGAGGAGGGCAGGTACAGGTGGGACAGTGGTAACGTACTTTTCCCCTAACAAATTCTTCCACAAATTCCCTTAAACTATTAAAATTGTCATTCAGTGTCTCCATTTTACGTTGTATCCTTTTCAGCCTGTCTTCCTCTGTGTCCTTTGATGGCTTCTCTTCTTTTTTCTCCTGGTCTGCTACAAATAAATAAATATATGTTAAATGGCAATAAAATAGTGAACATTATTTTGCTTATGCAGAGCACTGTGTACCATTACTGTCGCTATCTTCGGACATTTGCCCATGCGGAAAATTCTCCTCCAGCCACTCCAAAGTACTGCACATTTCTGTACAAAAAGAACAGAAAGAAATTATTTCTTCTGCCCCTTATACCAAAAAAAGGAAAACACTTATATAAGAAAAATGAAGTTAACATACTTTTTTGCTGTAATTTGTCTTCCTTGAAGTGCGTGCGTCTACTGTCGGTCCTGCCTAAAGAGTTTCTGTGAGGTACTTACGTTGGAGTCATTCTTTTTTTTTAATGGTACAATCCATTTCATTCTACATGGTCATTAAATGCATGTTTTTTGTTTCTGACGTTTCGGTTTCTCTATTTATTTACTAGTAATTATAATGTCTTTCTGTGTCTTTTCTCAAAGTTAAACATTTTTTGTGTGACACATGAGTACAATTTCAGATGGCCCCTGACTGTTTTGGTAGTGATGACATTGTCCGGGTCCGTCCGCAGACAGGCGCTCAGTCCGTGCCTTCACAATATCAATAGCGAGGAGGTTCTGTATAGTCTATGTTATATGTTTGTAAAGTAATCAAACTATACTACATATCTGCAGGATCACATGCTGATAGTGTATATACAGCATAAAAACGTCATAAACGCGCTGTTATGATTAGGTTCCCCTTCCGTAAATCTGTGAAATTCAGTTACAATATAAATTTTGTTAAAGGGAAGTTATGGTTAAGTTGCCCTACTAAAAACCCGTACAATTCACTAAAAAAAACTTTGTTAAGGGGACGTTATGGTTAAGTTGCCCTACCAAAAACCTGTGCCCTCCACTACAAAACCTATTAAAATGTGCCATTATGGTTCAAAGTAAAACCGAAAAACCCCTGAAATTCACCAGTTATGGTAGGCTAAGCAACCATAACTGGCCGCACCATTGTGCACTGCTAACACTAATACCCAGGACATCAAAGATGACATCACAAATGTCCCAGTTCTTCTGAAACTCTTTGCGGCTCTGAACAATCAATCGCTGAGGTGCCCTGCACACCTCATCCTCGCAGGACGTCGCCGACGAGCACCGCCTGGATCGACATCGTGGTCTCAGCACCCTTGAACTTCTCATCAACGCCATTGCCGCCAAGTTCACCTTCTTCGACACCTCTCGACGATCCGTGCCTCCTGCTTGAAAGGGAATCACGCAAGGATCCGTCAATGCTTCTTCAAAGAACTCTACTCCACCAGGTACATTGGGGGTAAAAACATTATAGGAGAGAACAAGACTATTGAGCAATATATGGACTGGGCTTGTGCTATATCTTTATTTTACAGGTTGCCCTGGTGGGCGGATCTCCACACAGAACTGTGTCTAGGTAACGGGCCAGTATTCCGCCAATTGAGTCAACCATCTTGCTTTCCTTCCTATCTCTATTGCTGGTTTCCTTGTTATTGATCTGTGTGACATTCTAACAGTATAGTTGATGCACTTTAATGAGATCTGATAATATTGGTGGTACCACTTTAGAAATGTATATATTTACCATTGTTGATTTACAAGTACAAAGTGTGTTATTGCGATAGTATACTTACCTTTGAATATTGTTTATATAAAGACTGTGTTTTCAGTAATACAGTGTGTGGACATTCCTTTGTGGGGGTTCAGGGACTACACTGTACTTGAGAACCAGCCTGCATCACCTCCTGAGAAGCTAGGCCTTGATTGCTCGGCCATAGCTATAGCATAGTGAATTTTGGCTGAGGTCCTCTGTGCCTCTCCTCTACCATATAGAGAGCAGAAGTACAGACACCCGCCACCGGTATCTTTACAGTATGACGTCAATGATGACGGGTTTTTAGTATATCAGTGTGTTTTTTATTAAATATGTAGGGATCTTACAGCCAGACATCCGATGATGTACGTTGCACTCCCTGTTTTAGATGATTGTTATTAAAACAGACAAAGTCTTTTCCCAACTTCCTGGGTCCATTTTATTATTGATGTTTGAGTACTTTCTGCATCCCCATCCACCCTGTAGAGTGTTACCTCATCTTAAAGGACCTTCGGGTTCACTTATGGAAGTCCCTTCGACTCTGAGAACTTTGGTTTTCGGATGCAAATATCAGGGACACATGCCTTCCTTTCCTGTGACATGTGTAATGCCTTCTCTCGCACTGTATGGAAACAGGAAATGGGAGATTGAGAGTGGATTGTGTTTTTCAAGATGGCTGCCGACAAGCTTCCCGTTTCGTCGGTGACTCTGGTGCTGGTAATTCTAGCAGTTTGTGTACCGGTATCGGTGTTGCCGGCACATATCTGCCAGTAATACCAACTTGCTGTTTTTGCCGATAATACTGGCATGCCGGTATTACCATTACCGGCATGGGGTGTCCGCAGACTCGTGATACGCTGCTAATTCCGACAATCATCCCACCGGTAACAGTAATACCAGAATGCGGGTATTACCGCCGTTTTACTGGCGTATGCGTAATGAGCCCCTTTGTGTTGAGTTTTGACCTGCCTCCTTTTCAGCATGGCTAAAGCAAATGAGGTAGGTTCCTCACATCTGGCCATTGTGTGGTAGAAAATGTGCTGATCCGGTCCATGTTTGATTGTTCAGCATCGCTAATGGCAGTTTCCCACCCTTCCCTGAGGTTTTGAAGGGAGGCCACTATGATATGATATAAGTCATTTAAAACACACCTGTATACAAGTGTTTCTAGGCGCGACAAGACAAGGAGGGGGAAATAGAAGGACAAACAAGGATCTTACTAAGCCTTGTGTCATTCCAATCACACAAGGGCGGGGAAGACGGTAGGAGAGAAGTGCCAAGGGGATGGCGGGGGGTTAGGAGAAGTGCAGGTGACTCAATAAGTGCTGCCAGAGGGTGGCTCTTAAGTACAAAGAGAAGGGACTGTAGGGTTACAGATACAGACCCTTAAGTGCTGAGGGAGCCCGGAGGCAGTGCAAGGGCAACTGGACATCCAGGAGCATGGGCCAGAGTGCAGGGGTGGCCAGGTGACCAGTGTGCGGAGCTAACAGGGACATTATCATGGGAGGGGAAGAGAGAAAACGGAAGCGAAAAGGAAGGTCTTGTTCTTCTCAAATTCGAGAGAGGCAGGGTGCTGTTCCAGAGGGAGGCCCCAGCCGAGGAAAGAGATCTGCCCCATTCTATGATCTGGCCCTCAGAGAATTTGAGGTGGATGAGCGGAGAGCTTGAAATGGAAGATGTTTAGGAAGAGAACGTTGCAAGTAGTGCAGTCCCAATACCCAGAAAGCCTTGTGGACGATGCAAAGGGTCTTGAATTTGATCCTTTCAGCCACAGGGAAACAGTGCAGATATTTCAGAGCTGGAGGGATACGATCCTTGGGCTTAAGACCAAGGACAAGTCTCGTAGTCCTGTTCTGGATGAGTTGCAAAGGTCGAAGAGTAGAGACAGGCAGATGTTGCAATAGTAGAGCCTGGAAAGGACTAGGGCTCTAGAGAAAGCCAGCTTCTGTGGGAAAGTGAGAAAAGGCAGAATACCTCTGAGGAGGTGCAGCTGAAAGTGTGACTTCTTAGAGACGTTGGAGATGTGAGGAGAGAAGGAGAGGGTGAATTTGAAGATGAAACCAAGGTTCTTAGCCTCAAAGGAAGGAGCAGGAAGAGGGCTGAGGGTGGCCGGCGAGAGAGAGAAAAGGAGAGAGCAGGTGTTGCAATGAGGAGGATCTCGGCCTTACTGGCATCAAGGCAGAGATCACTGGCAGCAAATCATTCCTGAATTGCAGCCAGTCTGGTATGAGAGAAGGAGCAGAGGTGGCTGAGGGGAGCCTGAAGGAGAGCTGGGTGTCATCCGCATAACACTGAAAGTTAGAACAGAATGTTGCAATGCAGTGGGCCAGAGGTGCCAGGAAGTGGTTGAATAACCAGGGAGAAAGGTTAGACCGCTGGGGAACACCACAAGTAGAGAGAGGGATAGAAGAAAGACCCCAGTTGGACCTTGGAGGGTCAGTTAATGAGTTGTGTTTCCAGATAAAGTCACAGCCGTCGAGAACTGAGCTCTATACCTCTCTGGAATAGAAGGTATTACCTTTCTATGCCTGTAAATAAGCACTCTTTGTATATACACCCTTGTAATTTTTACCTGTATGTAAACTGTATACATTTCTGTGTAACTAAACTTTGCATATACTTGTAACTGCTGCACCCTGTTACCCTAGGGTATGATGCGCATTATAAATAATAAAACAAACAAACAAACAACTGCTGAACTTGGATCGTAAATTCGGCTGATTCTCAGTGAAACAGGCAGTGTCCTTTTATGAGGGGAAAATAGTCCCAAAATTAATATATGGGATGGAAATGCTTTACCTTCAATTGCAGAATTTCTGGGAAATACTTAAAGGTATGATTTGGAGGAAAATGCTAAAATTGTCTAACAATATTTCTATGGCCGCTATCCGCTACGAACTGGGATTATTAACTCTGAAAGTGAGGTCTCGATGGCAAATGGTGGTCCTATTTCGTAGCGTATTAGACCCTATCTGCTAAACCTTATATGAAGATCTAGGTAAGATGGTGCCTATATTGGGAGGGACTAAGTTCAATAAATATTTGACCTCATTTAGAGAAATTTGTGATCATATTTTGTGTGAATTAGATACAGACAGAGAGACGCTGGTGACCAATCTAGAGAGTGAAAAAAATGCTGTATGAAAGGGACTGGATCAATATGATGGATACGAGTGAAATGTGTCTCTTTCGCTCTGACTTAAAAAACTTGAACATAAAAAAAGGGGTATTAGCTCCTTTCTTATGACACAGTTCCCCAACCGATATTACCAATCTCTCCTTTTAAGATTGAGATGGAATATTCTCCCAATAAGAGAGGTGATGAGGAGAAGGAAGTTGGTGGACGATAAGAATGCCCTCTTTCAATTCTGTCATGAAATAGAGGAAATAGAAACTAGAGAATACGTCCGGAATTAAGGACAAAGAGAATGACATATCTCGAGAAATTCACCAAATGGGGCAATATGAGCGATGATGATTATATCTGATCTAGACGTATTTCCATCGAAGCCACTGTGGAGGGCCTGGCAGTATCCGGCTTTATTAAATCCATGAAACTAGATATAGATCCCACTTTAGCAATGGTGAACTTGAATCCTTCAGGTTATACAGGTTTTTAATTGATGGCTTACTGCTGCTGTTGCTGCTATTCGAGCAACTATATTAGGGGCCTTCATCTTTTTAGGCATTTTTCTTGTTCATGATGCAGATAGAATTTTAGTTTAATAATCTCAAGATTGTATCCATTATTGTGAACTTTAATATATGGATTTATGCTTATGTAAAACTTTGGTTGATAACTTCTTCTCCTCTATTTCATTCTTTTCCTCTTTTGTTTATCCTCTTTTTTCGTCTTTAGTTTTTCTTAACCTTTTCGTTGCCACCTATTTTAGGACTATGTGGAGCTTGTGTAATGAATGCACTTTATCTATTAATCATGCAATGGTGGATGTATTTTAGCTATTCTCTTGGGAAGTATATTGTTGTATCTTATTGTAAAGGTTTCAAATGTAAACCCTATACAAATAAAAGAATATATAAAAAAGAAAAGAGGACAACCAGGACAGGGCCTGGCCAGTGATACCCAGGTTGTGACGGAGGCGCTTGAGCATAGTGGCATGGTTGACTGTGTTAAAAGCAGAGGATAGATCGAGGAGAATGAGGACAGAAGGAAGATTAGAGAGCAAGTATTCATGGGTGTTCAGGAGAGCGGTTTCCGTGCTTCTGGCAGCTCTGAAGCCAGACTGGTGGTTGTGAGACAACCAACAGATTCAGTATGCAGATTAAGCTGGGAAATGGCTAGCTTTTCCAGGAGTTTGCCCAGGAAAGGAGAGATGAAGAGCGTACGATAGTTAGCTGGAGAGGAAGGATTGGCAGAAGGCAAGGGGGTACACAAGAGAGTGCTTATGGGAGAGGGAAAGGTTCCAGTGGAAAATGAGTGATTGCAGAAATCGGCCAAGGCTGGAGCCAGGGTGCCGATGTGGTCCTTGATGGTTCTGTATAATCAGGGGAGAACCTGCTTTGATGAGACTTACATAGATCGGACTTGTCTAGAAACATTGTCAGGGGTGAAAAGGTGAAAGGAGGAGAAAGGAGGAGGGGAAGCAGCTAAAGACGAGTCATGGGTAGCAGAGGAGGAGGAAGCAGAGGTAGAGGAAGAGAGAGTGGACAGGATGTCCTGGGTTTTAGTGGTGAAATGAGAAGCCTGGGCCGTGCATTCATTGTTTAAAAATTCAGATTGTTTGCAATTCGCAGATACAGGGAGAAGGGGGTTACAGTCAGCTTGTTTAATTTACGATCTCTGAATGTTTTTTTACACCAAACTAGTGCTCTTGCATCTTTGCAGCAAGTAATGCTGCTGTGGTGGTCAGCGGATTGTGGCCACCCAGTTGTAGGATAGTCACTAGTGGCTTATTGTCTGTGAGTAGGGGAAATGTACTTTCCCACATGTAATACCAGAAGTGTTTTCTGGCCATGCGCTTTCCATCATCTCTTTTTCAATCACGTAGTAGTTGCACCCTGACCGTGATGCGTATGCTAATATGTGCTCTTCCTGACATTTCTACTGGCTGAGGGTTGCACATACGCCATATGCTCTTGCGTCTGCTGTGACACTGGGTTTCAGCTCATTGTCTAGCGGCTTTATGCACGGAGCACACACTAGGTCTTAATTGCTTCGGACAAATGATTCTTGGGAAACTTCTGACCTTTGGAAGGGCACCCCTTTCTTCATTAGATGCCTCATTGGCTCTGTTTTGCTGGAGATGTCCTTGAGTAATTTTGTGTAGTATTCAGAGAGAACCATGAAGGGCTTTAGTTTGTCCTTGTCTTCTGGAGCGGGAGCTTGCCTCATTACCAGTAAAAGATTATCTTTCTGTCTGAGATGCCTTCTCTTGAGATGGCGTAGCCTGGGTATTGGACTGTCAGTACATTGAAGGAGCATTTCTCTCAGGACAAACGTACAGCTGATATACTTAATATACTTAGTACTGCATGGAGTGTGCGATTGTGCTTTTCCTTTTTTTCCTGAACAGTAAAATAGTCTTTAGGGCAGGGAGTTGGGGGGTAGTCGAACCTAGTTACAGAGAGCGGACGTGGGAGTTACTGGATGAGTGGAATATGACTCCAGAACACCCAGAGACCATTGGCATCAAGAAAAATTGTACTGAATGAGCAAAATGTATGCTAAGTCTTTACTCACCTGTATTATGTTATGAAACCAATAAAAAGAGTTAAAAAAAAATAGACCACTCTTAACTTTTTTGAGAATGCAGTTAATAAGGCATTCAAAGACTGATGCTGCAGACGAAAAAGCCAAAGTATGTTTCTTGGAGCCAACGCATGTTTTCAAGAGTCTTGTTAAGGATTTCAATCAGGCGACACACACTTTGGTCTTTGCCTAGTATGTAGCGCACAACTGAGATGCTTCTCTCCTTATTTTATGCAGATTCACTTTGAGATGGTACACAACTCGTATCACACCCCTTTTCAAATACCCCGGGTCACAATGGACCATGAACCAGGCTGATTGGTAAAATGCAATATTTATTTATTTTAAAATTCAAAATAAATCATACCATTTTTAATATGGGGCAGAAATCACCAATGGGGTGAAAATCACAATGCAAATGGAATCAAGACACTTGGTTACCCTTCTCCTAGAACATATATACAGAACAATTGAATAGGAGCACTTTTTGATTTAGGAAAGATAGCACCCATGTTAAGGTTGCCCCCTGCAATGTTCCCTCAACCCACATATAATCGTATTCTGAGTGGATAGAAAGAAGCAGCAGGTAATCAGGAATTAGAGGCAGAAGACAAAATAAAAATCTGACCTTCCCTCACAGAATAAGAGGCAAAAACGGACTTTAAACACTTAACAAAGGCCTCAAATAGCAATCGGAAATGGCAAATAATGAATCAATGTGTGGTTAAATTATAATATACATATGTTTTATCACAATAGCATGTAGTTATATCACTGGCAGTCACAAGGCAATGGATCAGAAAAAGGCATAAAATTCGAGAATGTGAGGAAAGTTTAGAACAGATTGCAGCCAAATAACACGTGTAAAAGTTGTATTTCTTTTCAATTTCCACTTTAAATTACCCAAACAGTTTTTAATAAAAACGGGTGGAATGGAGTGATTTGGAGTACAGTTGAGTTGGGGGATAGATGTATATTACATGGACACTCTAGAGTTGAAAATAGGTCTCTAGCTCTGAAACTGGAGGAGTTATGCAAGATATAAAAAGATGCAATTTGAGTCAAATGAAGCCGTGAAATCGGAAAGGAAATCAGTTGTGACAAGAACAGTTTTACTCTAAACTAGAGTATTCAGACTAGACCACCAAAGATGGACACAGTAAGATCCAAGGTTGATTCGCGAATTCAACCCTGGCGGAAACCAATCTGATCACTCGAAACATGACTAATTGCTTAGGATTACACAAGACAAAATGGAAAAGAAAGGGTGCAAGCATTTTAGAAAGTTACGGGCAGGGTGCACAGATAATTCTAACCATTTTTAACAAGTTATCAGGATAAGGATAGGATGGCTTAAAGACTGGAATAAGGACAAAGGTAAGACAAGATAGGTTATGGGTTTCTATGGGGTAGGTATTATACTCACAGTCCACTTTTAGTTTTGGGATTTTTCGACCGTCAACAGGTTCTGGTCACCACACGGCTGCGCGCCTGGCAAAAGAAAACAGCTGGGCCGTTCTGGTCACCGGATGGCAAGGACATTGGAATGGCAATTGTGTTCACTGGATACATGCAGTTAGTGGGTAGCAAGCCAGGCTGGTTCAGTGTGCTTACCAAAAGAATACAACAGCATTCCCCTTTTTAATGGGAGTTTAGTGGGTTTTGAGAATTGAGGCCTTGCAGTGACTAAGATCAGCAATGCTTGGGTTTTGCAGTGGGCTCTGGAGTAGGGTCAGCAATGCTTTGGCCTTGTGGTGGGGTCTGGAATCTGGATGGAGCAGATCAGGAACGCTGCGCAGGAACTTCAGGAAGAGTGCGTGTTGAGTCTTGTCAGGGACCCTTATTTATAATGCATAGTGACATCATCAAAGTATATGGCTGGGCAGGTTTAGCTAAGCATGCCTCTAAACTACTGGATTGGGCAGGGGTGCTAGTCCCTGCCTCGCTCTGAGCTAGTTGGATTTCAAGGTAATGTCAGATTTATGATGTAAGTTTTACAATGTCCAAAACCTCCCGCAATTACTTTAACTAAAATCCAGTTTTGCCCTACATGGCACACTTATACAGTGGAAACATCTAAACAAATAACATAAACAGGTTAGCTATTTTATGCAGCACATAGCAGTCCAATCCTCCAGTTTGTGAGACATTGTTTCGCCCTTCTACCAGTTTTTCACGCTTTTCAGTGTGAAATGTTCGGCTTAAAATTCCATAACTTTATACAAATGTGTGGATCACCATAAGGGATGTAAATATGAAAATTCGCAATGGCATCGTGGATACTTTCCTTTTAATCCCTGATTCTTTGCCATTTCTATTCCCAAGGGGTCAGTGATTTCGACAATGTCCCAAATTATAAAGCACAAAATCACTTTTAAACTGCACAATGTTTACATTTTTACAAAGTCCTGCTGCAGATAAGTCTTTACATTTTTATTCATAGGCTTTAGAAACAAATGGCAGTCCTTTGTCCCCCATATTTGGGAATAGCTTTCAAGCTACACCCCTGAAGGGCAGGGCTGTCATGGAGATCTCCTCTGTAGCCTCCTGTAGGAATCACAAAGACATGTGACTTTATCTTCACATATCGTTGTCCTGGAAATTCCATTGTCAGTGGGTTCAGCCCAAACTAGATTCTGTCCAACCTAGTAATTATCACATAGGTGTTTGTATCTACTGAGAGGCCCTTTTGTTTCTGTCATCCTCTTAGTAGAAACCTATTTTTTTTTAGCTGACATCCGCCCATCAGCCACTGAAGTTTGAGTTAATTGTATTTATTTTGGTTGCAAATTGTAAGAAAATCTGCTAAATAGAACCATTTCCTTCATTGTATTTTCACATCACAATCCCCTTTACATTGCTACTTAAGGGCAGGGTTTCATTCAACAGTTGTACTTTTTAAAACGGGCATTTTTCTCCTCTGTCTGCAAAGCCCATTTTTACATGTGTGGTGAAAAGCTGGCATTTCTTTTTAAATTCAGTTTTTCATCTCCATCAGATTCCCACACTGTTCTGCAGCCATAGTTATTTTCTCTTGTAGACAGGAGTTTGTTTGACGCACAGATGCACTGAAATTGACATAACCCAAATAGCTGGAGTACCTTTGAAATACTGATCTTTGATACTTTGTGAAGAAAATGAACACGTTTTCCTGTGCACAACAGAAAGTGAAGTTTCTTGGACCTTTTTTTTCAGATTTGGCTTAACAGAGCCTGTCATTCAGGAGTCATGCTTGGTTTTGCTGAAGCACAATGGGGATATGAATGTGCATGGCAGGGCCTTATTAATCATGGTGGTTTAAGGAAGAACAGATGGAAATAGCATCAGAACAGCATTTTTTAAAGGTGAAAAAGTTTCCTTTTTTAATAAGGATTTTGGGCTTGCAGCAAGGCAATGCTGTTTTTCACTTTATTCCATTTGTATATGTAAGAACACACTGGCAAGCTTCCTCAGTGTGCCCCCTTTTTCCATCCTGCCCAATATGTGCTTCGCAAGCCATCTTTTTGTTGCTGCCAAATGCAGTTTTGAGGCCTGGTGCTCACTAGAACCAGAGCAACCATTTTGCAGTTTCTGTTGAAGCGCAGCTTGGTTTTGGAGAAATTCTGTTCAGTGGGTCGATGTAGCCCACAGTCTAAGTGGTAGTATGGTGGGGTTGGTTTCTGAATCTGCCAACATCGATACCATTGTATAATTTACCATGGCATAGTAGTGCGGCTTAGAGATGAGTTTTCTGTTCCTGTTCTTCACCACTGAAATTGTAGGACCATCAGATTCTTCCTCTGTGTCCTTTGAGTAAACAGCTATCAAGCTGACTTCCCGCCTTTTCCTGAAAGTGCAGCACTTGGTGAAATATAATACCTTTTTAAGCGTATGTGCTGTTCCCTTCTTGCAGGGCATTTGGTATCATTGGCGAGATGTTGAATGGCACTGCACGTATAGCATTTAGTTACTTCTGATTGCTTTGTAGGTTTCCTGTAGTATTTTCTCGTGCCTTTCTGTTTTACTTACCGCCGTTGCCTATGTAATTTTGACACTATTTCGATTTCTGCTTGACCTTGTTGCTCTATATACTTGTGTCTGACTGCTGTCTTCGCTGCCCTTTGGCCTATCATATTTGATTCCTCCAATGTTGGATTCTTGGCATTCATCATTTTCTCTTGTAGCTTTAGGTCTTTGCAATTTGTCCCTAGCATATCTCGGATTCTATCTTCATCAGTGTTACCGAAGTTGCACGGTGCCACTAGTTCCCTCGGGATGACTGCAAATTCATGAATTGATCCTGTAATGCCTTCATCCTAGGTTCTTTGTATCAATATGTTTTGTGGATCAGCAAATCTTTTTTGCATATGCAGCCTGGCCTGTGTGAAAACATCCTGATCAGCATCCAGTATTTTTGCTGTGGGTTCACAGGCGATGTCCTTGTACACCTAAATTATTGAGGAACTTTGCCTTCTTCCAGACCATTGCATCTTCTAACACATATATTTATTCAATGCATAAATCAAATAATTGTATCCATCTGTCCCCTAATATGGAGGGTGTACCTGGATTGGGTAAGAATGCCGGTGAGGTTTGTTTTCCTTGCATGTTTCTTCTTGTGCAGTGGTTGGTGGCAGTCAGGGGGTAGATATCCCATCCTACGTCAGCAGTGTGGTGTTCTGGAGGCCAGGGTATTGAAATAAAACACCCCTCAAACGATCTCATTCCAGATGAGGAGACAACATTTAATCTCTACTGTACAGCATGGGAAAGGAATGAGGGGGGCAAGAGAGAATCTGATGGAAGAGGATCCTGGTGAAGAAGCACGTCAGACTATGGAGGAGGTGTGGAAGTGGAGCCTTTCATAACCTATTCCAGAAGAATACCCCTGGATTGGGCCACAGCTGGCCCAAATCTACGCTGGTGTTTAGAGAATAGATGGGGGACCTCCACGTCAGCCTCAATTGAAAGGACTGTGTTTTAAGACAAAAAATGAGTGGAAACCATGAAGTTCCTAGGGTCCAACTATGCTTACTGTGTCACATGCACGACCCCAGTAAGACAACTAAGAACGTTGTTTGGGGGGTGCCTAGTATCTGTGTCCAGGATGAACAATGCAAGAGGCAGATAAACCTTCACCAGCCAAGAAAGACACAGACTGAAGGAAGACGTGTTTGGAGCACTTTAAAATCTCAGAGACTGTGAGTTACTTCTTGAACAACATGGAAGGTGGCTTCAAACCCAGGGAGAGCAGAAGGGACTTGCTCCATGGTCCTAAAGGAAATTAAGGATCCAAATACCTACTTGATTGTTGTATCCTTGTCACCCTCACCACTGGCGACTCAGTCAACCCTTATCCTTTCTTTTGTGTTAAAAATAAAATAATCAGGAAACTTCATGTTGGTCTTAAATCTTCTGTTGACCTTCCAGCAATGTGATATAAAGACAAATAGGTTTTCCCTCAAAGTCCCATTATTCACACTGATCAAATGATGCAACTTTTTCTGCTGTGTATTGCATCAACAGAACAAAATGAAGAATCAGTTTGTGCACTCCGTTTTTTTTGCCTTTGTTCAATTTGTCATAAAATCGGATTCCTGGCAAATGTGGAGCAGACGCTATTTGTTCCATGTATTTCCTGTAATACTGGAAACAAAAATAGCCAAAACCATTTTATTCCATTGCAAACCTCCTTATAAATTATGGATTGCTGCGAAAACTGTTTGCTCCATTTCCCATTGCTCCATTTCCCATTACACAAGCAGCAACACTGGCACTAAATGGATGTTGCCCAATGTATAGCACCTGTGCAATGGATTGATAATCTGGCCCCAGGTTATGGCTTTTAGGGACATCTATATTGGACACTCAGGGGAAAAATATGTTCAGTCTCGAGATGGGTTGCTGAGCAAATTTCCATGAGCTAATACATAGTTTACGGCTCTATCGTCAATTACTGAAGCTGTTTAATAACAGATCAAAGACGCCAAGGGCTGCTTTAATTAGAACTATAGACTACTTGTGTTCTGCACAGCTGCCACGTTACTGCAATCATGATGTCGTGAAGACGAATGCTAACTTTGGCTGGGTAGTTCTTCAGCCCATCTCTGCTGAAATCGCTAATGACTAGCAGTCACCATTCTTGGTGTGGTACCACTGTGGTACACGATGTGAACAAATGGCAGTATTTTTCCATCAGACCCACCCTTCCAAACCACCTGTAATGCTGATGTACCTTCACACATGAACATTGGTACCACTATGGGTTTTGTTGCGTCGCCTAAGCCTTCCGTAATCCACTAATTGTGTGATCAGTGCTATGAATGTGGTGCATTACAAAACAGCAAATAAATATAAAATGGACATTGAACATAAAAATATGTAAGCATTTTATGCTTCGTAAAAATGTACGCAATTTCATTATATGAAATGTGATGTCTACAAAGAAAAGTAATATGCTATTCTGATTTTTCAAATGCTTTTCTGGCAGGAAATCAATCTTCAGTCTGAATCTATTCATATCGACCTGGATATCATGGCAGACAGGAAGCCATTTTGGAAATAACTGAAGTCCTATTGGAATAAATAATTAAAGGCCTAAGCAATGGCTAGATGGAATATATAGAGGGCTGGGAATGTGGTGTGTAGTTCTAACTCTTACCCTCTTCCCCAGTCTAATGGAAAATGCACTCGTGTATGAAGTCGGTTTAGGTCATATAGCAAAGGCCCAGGAGGTAAGCCGATTACAGGTTAATGCACTAACTGTGCATAGACATTCTGAGTTTCAAAATAATTAGGACAAGTTACTTGCAAAATCGGTTACTGTTACCACCACTTCGTCCTGTGGTTTTACCACAGGATTAGAAGTGGTGGTAGGGTGGTTTTAATCCCCGTTTTTGGAGTCCATAGCACTCCATGGGTTTGTTGCCAGAATTACCACGAACAGTAATTCCAATGCGACAAATCTGCTGATTTTTGGAGGAAAAGTGGAGGATTCACCATAGCTTTTTGATGGAGGTGAATCGTTATCCAATGTTGGAATTCAGCGGTCCTGGAAAAACGGCAGTCATTTCGCTACCACAAAAAAAAAATGTCAGTAACAAAATAACCACCACTTTTTTACTGCACCGCCAAACTCGTATTGGGGCTTGGCTGTTTCGATAAGTAGACTTTCTTCTTCCTCTCTGCACTGGTGGGGTTTTTTTTCTTCCCAGGGCCGTTTTTTTTTCTTGGACCCTGCATGTTATTTGTCTTGTTTGCGCCCTCACACCTAAGGGTTTATGGATGCGCATTATAAATAGAATAAAGTAAAGTAAAAGTGTTTTCAATTCCGGAGTATTTACAGGATGAAGGAACTTGAATGAAATGGATTATAAATCCCACTGGCCCATATCATGAGATTTGCAGAATTCTTTTGACTGATTTTCTTATACAGTAATTATTGCCACTGCGTGTGGAAATGTGAGGGTCTCTGCATGTTTAGAACTTTGCCCTCTGCCGTGAATCGGAGATATAATAAACATATTTTGAAAATACTCCATGTAATATTTCTGAAAATTCACAAGTTACATTTGTTTTTCATGCCTGTTTAGAGGATGCAAGTGGATTCTATGTCAAGACCGGAGGCTCCCATTATGCTTCTCTTTCTTTATTTACATATTTAAAGAAAGGCTCAGCAGCAAGGTATTTTTGTGCACCAAGTGTCGTATGAGTAAACATAGAAAAAGGGGGGTGCACTAAATATACAATATAACAAGTAAACATAATATAACAGTAGTATTTCCAGAGTTATGAATGAAACAAACTCCATTTCCCAGAGTTCCCTAGTGTCACCAAAGAAACATCAACATGTGACTTAGTCCTCCAATGGGTGTCCTGATCCCTTCATAAACAGTCCTAAACATGATGCGACTTCCTCTTTCTTTGCTGCTCACAGCAAGAGATAAGTACCTTCATGTTTACCACTGTTTATGACACGTTATTTCATTTTCATAGTAATTGACATCGCTATATATGTTTAATTGTTATTAAGAGTGCACTCTGCCTCAAATTGAATTGATTTCCTTTTAATCATTACCTTCGTTATTAACTCCGACGCCAGCTGCCTTCTGCTGGCGTCGGAGACTGCGTGATTCGAAGCTTCGCTTCGCGCTAATACAATTTATCAACTGTTTCTTCCGCTTCACAAGCGGACCTCTCGGCGGGCTCGCGTCGGCTTCCCCGACCCATCGGTACTCTCCTCGGGCACGGGGAGGCCGGCGCGGCATTACTACAGCCCGCAACGCCGCCCACTAACCACCAGGGGAGCTCCTGCTCTTCCTGGTCCTTTCCTCTGTATTCCGGCGCTCGAGTGCGCATGACCGTTAAGTTATAACGGTCTTTGCGAACTCGAGCGCCGGAATCTCTCCTCAGGCGACAGCAAATACACACTTTATTTCATCGCGGATCAACAAGAATTCGCACGCGAGTGCTTGAATATATATTTAAATACATAATCTACATAAATTAAAAAAAAAAAAAAAAAGGAGAGAAAATCTCCCGTTCAGCATTCTCTAAAGACTATAACACTAAGCTGAACTGATTTTACTGGGCAGTGAGAGAAGGCGTTCTAAAACCCAGAAAAAAAAAAAAAAAAAAAAGTGAGTAAGGTGCTTTAAACTTTATTATGGCAGCGCAGTACTCACCTCAATCAGATCAGGCCTGGTCTGAGACTGCGGAAGATCACTGCTATATAGATGAGGTGGCGATGGCTAACAGCTTACAAAAGGTACTGGGATCCTCTGTGGAGACCAGTATTAGAAAAGCAGTAACAGACATGCTCTTTCCCATTCAACAACGCCTAGAAACTATGGAAGAGCATTTAAGAGGGACCTCCCCTCCTGGGAGGAAGAGAACGCAAAAGAGGAAGCACCTTACGGAAGGGGGATGTATACCGGCTCGCAAGAGCAGAAGCTCTACGACCCCCCCGAGCCAGCCAACAGATGCCACAGCTGCCGTTTCGGACGCCTTCTCCAGGCTGAAACAAGCCTTTATGAACAGGAAGGTAACCTCTTCCCATGAACCCTCTTACCCAGAGGAAGAAATGAGGGAAAATGTACCCTCAAGCCCGGAGAGATATGGACAGGGCACAGAGGACGACCAAAACAAGAGCGTCTACGACGCTGATCCTTCTCAATCCTCATCTGAAGAGGAAATTCAAATAGAGGGTTCAAAGCCCTCAGGTTCTGGGACTGCGGCAGACCCCATCCCCAAGAACACAACCGGAAACAAGCCTCCTGCAGAGGGGATGTTCACTCCGGAAGACCTTATGCACCCCAGATCCACAGACTGGGAACCGTCTTCAAAGACATCAAAATACATTCATTTCAGACTACGTAAGCCACTGGATAAAGAAGTCAGAGCTAGACTTCGAGCGGAATGTCCACGTCCAGATATTGCGGACAAAGTGGCTCTAACACCAGAGCTAGATTCAAAGATGATTACCTTCCTAGGTAAAAACGTAAAAGACCCAAGGAAAGGCATAGACCGTGCCTGGAAGTCCTGTCAGGACAAAGTACTAGACGTGGCGGGGCCACTAGCCAAGATTTCAGATCTAGCGGAAGAAGCAATAAACTCTTCTAATCCCATTGACCCGGTAATACTCTCTGGTTGGGTTCAACGGGCAATTTGCCTGTTAGGTAACGCCAGTTGTGCTATTTCGACAGAACGCCGAAAAGGCATCCTATATAAAATAGACGCCAAACTGAGCGAACTGGCAGACACAGAGTCGGGTCCAACAGCACAAGGCCTGCTTTTTGGAGATCCTTTTATGAAGGAAATGGCGAAATTCGTGGGAACATTTACAGCATTGGACAAAGCACAGGCCTCCATAAAAAGAGTCTTCGCGTCCAAGGTTTTCACCAGGGCCGGACGAGGCAGAGGTCGCTCCTCCGGCCGTTACTTTTTCGACAAAAGATCTCAACACTCCAGAGGCCAGCATAACTCCTGGCAAGAGCACTCCGACACTTTCTTTCCCTCAAGAGGTCGTGGAAGAGGGCGCCCCTGGAGAAGAGCGGCCAGATACCCAGCCCAACAACAATCTACAGGTCAGTGTACTTATAGCAGCGCCAGCGCCACTGACTCCTATAGGTGGGAGGTTAATGATGTTTATAAATGCTTGGGATACCTTATCAGGAGACGCCTGGGTCAGGGACACAGCTCGGGGCCTGCGCCTAGAGTTTTTCGAGCAGCCCATCCAGACATGTCGCCCTACTCCAATAGTAATGTCTCAGACAGATCAAATCGCCTTAGACAGCGAAATACACAATCTTTGTCTGAAGAGAGCAATTCGCCCCTGTCAAAGCCAGGGAGGGTTTTTCAGTCCCATATTCCTAGTTCGCAGGAAAGAAAAAGTACGACCAGTCATAAACCTCAAAGCTCTCAACGAATACATCATTTACCGCCATTTCAAAATGGAAGGTATACATATGCTCAGAGATCTTCTGAGACCGAACGATTGGCTCATGCGTCTAGACCTGAAAGACGCCTACTTAACAATACCAATTCATCAGGCACATATAAATTACCTGAGATTTTCCTGGAAAAATCGAGATTGGGAGTTCACAAGCCTACCTTTCGGGCTCTCTTCAGCGCCTTGGGTTTTCACCAAGCTTCTAAGGCCTGTAGTAGCTCATCTAAGAGAGCAAGGTGTTCGTCTTATTATTTATCTAGACGAAATCATTTTCATGGCACAGTCGCAAGAACTAGTTCAGAAACAGACCAAACTAGCCATAAACTTGCTACACAGTCTCGGTTTCCTTATAAATTGGGAAAAGTCAGTTCTTCTTCCATCCAAGAGCATGGAATTTCTGGGCTTTGTTGTGGACACCCAGAATTGTCAGCTCCGACTCCCATCAGCCAAGATCCATTCTACCAAAAGGGAGATACGCAGGATCTTGCAGAAGGACCTGTTCTCTCTTCGAGAACTGGCAAGAGTGATAGGGTTACTATCCTCCTCCATTCAGGCGATATTTCCCGGCCCTCTTCACTATCGCGAATTGCAAAGACTGAAAGGCCAACACTTAAGACACAGTCTTTCATACTCTCAACTCCTAACATTATCTCCTCAAGCGAGGACAGAACTCAACTGGTGGCTCACTCACATGGAGGCCTGGAACGGCAGAGCCATTTTCGGATCTGCTCCAGATATCATCATCGAGTCAGACGCCAGCCGCTCCGGATGGGGAGCGAGATGCGGCTCCATAGCCACAGGAGGGACCTGGTCTTATCAAGAGCTAGACCTGCATATCAACTGCCTAGAACTTCTGGCAGGTTCCTTTGCAGTACGCTCCTTTGCCAGAGGCAGAGCGAGTTGCTGTATCTTGCTAAAAATGGACAACATTTCCGCGGTAAGATACATCAACCATCTAGGTGGCACCAAATCAAGACCTCTAGCAGAATTAGCCAAGGACTTCTGGCACTTCTGTCTAGCACATCGAATCTCAGTTACAGCAGAATACCTTCCCGGCCTATCAAATGTGGTAGCGGACTGGTACTCCCGCCACTCCACAGACTACAGCGACTGGAAGCTCGACAGAGGAGTCTTCCTCCGCCTCCAGGAGCTTTGGGGCCCAATGTCCATAGATCTTTTCGCCTCCAGACTCAATACACAGCTACCAATGTTTTACAGCTGGAGACCGGATCCAGCAGCAACAGCAACAGACGCTTTTCTCCAACAATGGTCCCAAGGGGTACTCTATGCCTTTCCCCCATTCACCATGATAGCGAGGACCCTGGCGAAGGCCCGTCTGGAACATTCAGACTTAGTCCTCATAGCACCGGTCTGGACATGGTATCCAGTTCTTCTGGAACTTTCCTCGGATTTTCCAATCCTACTACCCCAATTTCCGGATCTTCTTCTAGATCCTTCGGGGCAGAGGCATCCCCTTCTTCTCAACGGTTCTCTGACCCTGGCAGCATGGAGGATTTCAGATCAAGATGGAGAACTCCAGGCATGTCACGCAGGGCGATCAGTCTCATCGAGGAAAGCTGGGCTCCTACCACCCTTAAGAGATATTCCAACTCTTGGGGCGCCTGGAGCACCTGGTGCCGGAGAAAAGGCTTACACCTAATTTCAGCACCTGTAGAGGAAATCTTGAATTTCTTAGCATCTCTAGTAGAAAGAGGGCTCGCCTACAGGACAGTGAACGCATATCGTTCAGCGATCTCAGCTGGTCACGACCTCATTGAAGGAATACCAGCTGGTGAACACCACCTCGTCTGCAGATTATTAAAAGGAGTCAGACTTACAGTTCCGCCCCTTTCCCGCTATGACAAACTTTGGGACGTTAACAAAGTATTGAATCTTTTCCTTTCATGGCATCATAATGAGGAGCTATCACGTACAGCCCTCTCGGGCAAGCTTACTACTTTACTCTGCTTAGTCTCCTGCAGGAGAGTCTCTGATGTCAGAGCCCTTGACCTAGCGGGCAGAACTTTTTCTCCTGACGGTATTGTATTTCACATACACAGAAGGACGAAATGTAACTCTAGGGTAATTTCTTACCCCGCCTTCAAGGACCAGCCTAAACTTTGTCTGGTGAAATGCCTGAAAGTTTATGAAGAAAAGACAGCCCCCCTTAGGGCCTCCCCCAACGGGCAACTACTGATAGCTCTGCGTAAACCACACAAACCGGTTTCCGCTCCCACCTTAGCGCGCTGGGTGCGCTGGACACTAACTCAAGCCGGGATAGATACCCAGCACTTCGGAGCTCACTCTGTGAGAGGAGCTATGGCCTCCAAAGCCTTTCAGGCCGGAGTTCGACTAGAAGACATCATGAGAATGGCAGACTGGGCAAGCGAATCAGTATTTAAACAATTCTACTTGAAACCAGTAGATCAACCGGCATCTATTGTGGTGAGTAAGCTTTAAACAAGCATAATGGGAGCCTCCGGTCTTGACATAGAATAAAGATTTTCCATAATAACTTACTAGAAAGTCTTGATTCTATTAAAGACACGGAGGCGAGCATTATCCCACCCAAAGAGAAAATAATACTGTACCTCTCTCCTAATTGTGACAATGTATTGTTATAAGTTACTAAAACTTACAAAAGAAATGATTGCATTTTATAAGAAATAAATAAATAAATAAATAACCCAATGACATTTTCTCCCACCCCGATAAGGGAACTAGGGTGGTTATATACATGAAGTAATTTTACTTTCAATCTCCTTTTTCGACAGCGCCTGCCGACAAATCCGCTTGATCAGCTGTTCAACAGATCTACCAACTACAAGTACTACCTTATCATGGACAGCCAAGTTCGCAGCTTCGAAAGAGGAAGTCGCATCATGTTTAGGACTGTTTATGAAGGGATCAGGACACCCATTGGAGGACTAAGTCACATGTTGATGTTTCTTTGGTGACACTAGGGAACTCTGGGAAATGGAGTTTGTTTCATTCATAACTCTGGAAATACTACTGTTATATTATGTTTACTTGTTATATTGTATATTTAGTGCACCCCCCTTTTTCTATGTTTACTCATACGACACTTGGTGCACAAAAATACCTTGCTGCTGAGCCTTTCTTTAAATATGTAAATAAAGAAAGAGAAGCATAATGCTCGCCTCCGTGTCTTTAATAGAATCAAGACTTTCTAGTAAGTTATTATGGAAAATCTTTATTGGGCACAGTAGTGTATTAGGTCGCTGGTGCACCACGAGAAATAAAGCACATTAGTGTCACTATTGAAACTGCTGTGCATTAGAGTGCAAAGGTTGTTTGGAGACCCACTGCTGAATTTTGCCACTTAAAAGATAAAAACATTTTATTTTCTGAGGGGCTGCAACATTTTTATCTCTATCACTTGCAAGGAGGTCAACATTCAGATTTCCAACTCCGAATGATGCAGTATTTACCATGTGTGCATCCTTAGGTAGTCGCCTAGGTTTCCAAACAGGAGGGTGATAAAAACTGGCGGTATTTGAAATTGTGTTCGTAAAAAAAAGAATACAAAAAAACTGGAGGAGAAATGACCGAATTCTTTTGACTAAAAATGGTAAGTATTTTTGTATATGTATAGTAAATAATAGTTGGGGGTAAGGGTATAAATTGGGGGGGGTGAGGGTGGGCTCCCTCCACATTAACAAAAAAAAGTCGAAAATGTAAAAGTCATTTTCGTTTTTCAGTCAAAATAATTAGGTAATTACCCCATTCTTTTTATTTTTCAAAATGTTCCGGGATATCCATTTGAAATACAGCTAGTTTTTACCATTAGTGCCACACTCACAATGAGGGCCTTTATGTTTTGTATCTATGACACAAGTGGATCAATTACATATTTGATTCACTGATGAGTGGACATATGTGTATTTCAAATATATTAGAAAAAGCAATTTTCTTAAGAACGACATCAAAAATCCAAATGAATTGACAATGTCTCAGTCTCTGGACGAATGTGTAGTAGAAATCGCACCACTGCGCTAGTGATGTCTAAGCATCCGCTTGATGAGTCATGTGTGTGAAGCATGAGTGCAAAAGAGCAAGGTAACTTAGGTCTGCTCATGGTTGAATGTGGGAGTGGTAGAAACACACAGGCATGAGTGCCATGTAATAATCAAAAATGCACATTG
Organism: Ambystoma mexicanum; assembly: GCF_040938575.1. NCBI lineage: Eukaryota > Metazoa > Chordata > Amphibia > Caudata > Ambystomatidae > Ambystoma > Ambystoma mexicanum. Next base: position 969,012,748 of record NC_090933.1, on the reverse strand, counting down.
ACCCAATATTCCCTAAACTCAGTTAAAGAAAGCATGAGGCTTAGGAGGCCTCCGACTGCCATCTGGATGAGCACTAGTGTTATAGTGATGAGGCATGGGCAATTACACCGGCATTCATATGTACATGTATGTGGAGCGGCATGTACCGAGTCACCAGCAGTCCTCGGCCTTGTACAGTACATAATCCAAGAGGCGTTGCTGTGGGGGGGGGGGTGACTAAGGGGCCTATAGCCCCCGGTCTTCTGGTTGTGGCCCCAGACAGAAGCTCAGGGGCTACAACCAAAAGGATATAGCTAGCCCCAAATCCCGCCAGTCCTGACATTAGCTTAGCCCCTGATCTTTTCCAGACCTAGCAACAATCCGATCTGCCTGTACTGCCCAATTGAAAAAAAAGAGTGCTTTGCGGACTATTGGACATGACTGTGCCACGCATGCCAGTCTATATGCTCAAATCAAATGATCCCCATCGTCTATTAATCAACCATATGCGTCCACACGGGCACCCAAGTTTCCACCTGTTAGTTTCTGGACAGTTCATGAAACGCAAGGAAATGTGTACCATCACTGGATGGTAGTGGTCCCTTCTCCAGTAGGGGAACCCCAAAACAAAGGCCACCTTGCAGCAATTCAAAGGATAGGTACATCGCTGCCTGGATAATATGACCTACAACTACAAACCAAAATCTGAAAAATAAATCATCTTTTCAAATACACAAGGACACCACTACTGGTCATGGCGTTTTAATAATCTGTGACTAAGGAGCAAAGAGAGTTTCTTGACAGAGGTCTGGTGAGCTGCGCGTGCTACAGTAGATTTCCCATGTTTACCATCTGTGCTTCCCATCTACTGCTGTGATGAAACACAACCCGCTTGGTTTTTAAAAAAAGAACAGCGTCACCCCAGCCGTATCATCGGGCGCGTGCTTTGCATAGTTTCCTAAAGCATCGAGCAGGCAGCCCCCCTTTTAAATAGCATCGCTGGCGTTTTGCGTTTCCACAGCACCTCTGCCCCCCTCACTGTGGACTTGTCATTTCCTCGGTGACTGCGCGGCCTACACCGGCAGGGAATAAGTTACCAGCATCATGCCTCCCGTCGAGAGTCAAGCGACGAAACCCGCTCAACGGGCCTTTAGGAAGATTCGCACTGCTTGCCTGGTCTCCAGCTTAGCTAGGGGCTGGCAACAGTGGGCGACCGAGAACACGGTCAAGCAGGCGCACGAGCCTTCCGGCTGGGTACCCAATGAGGAGAAAGATCCCGAGCGCGCGTCCAACCCGAAGCAGGTAAAGGCGGAAGAGATACTGCGCCCCGGTGCTGCCAGGCTATCAGCGGCAACCAAGCCTGATTGCCGCCATCCAACCAATCCCGAGGAAGATCTGGTTGAGAAGATTAAAAGCAAAGAGGTGACCAAAACCATCATTAGTAAAGTTCAGGAGAGAGGAGGTGACATTGGCTCCCTCACCGAAAGGTACGAGAAGGACCAGAGCGATGCAGAGAGATTCAGGGACGAGAAGAACCTCCAGGACTTTGGTAAAATGATTGAGGCCCGCCTGTCCCCGTGTCGAAGGAGGAAGTGCTCCAACTTGGTGAAGCAGCTGACCAAAGGCTGGAAGGAGATTGAGCAGGAGAGCGGCAAACCAGCAGGGCCTGCGCCGCCGAAGGGCCGGAGCGATAGTCTTGAGACAGAGGACAGTGGCTATGGGGATGGGGATGCAGAGGACAAGTGTCAAGGAGACGCTGTGAGAGAGCTGAACTTGCAGGACCAAGACACGGAAACGGCCATCCGAATTAAAAGTCCCACGGCGTCGCTGTAAGTATGACATTGATTGCTTTTCCATAGGGTGTCCACGTGTGGCTTCATTGGAAAACTATTTTTCTCATGAATTGTATCTTTGTAGTATATGTTGACCCACGCACCATTGCCTTAGATTGGGTTTGCCCTCTGATCGCATGAATGATACGGGAAGATAGCTTAGGGGCAACGTGCTCGCCTCGGAAGCAAGACAACACGGAGCAACACAGGTTCGATCGTCGTGTCCGCGCTTAGAAACCGCTGGGTATTATTAAGCGCGCTATAAATAACCTCTTATATCATATCATTCTCTATAGCAGCAACTGCATAGCTTCTATTACTAGTCATGGTGTCTATTCTTACAAAAGAAGCACTCTGCGAATTTAAAAAAAAGCCCTAAGGCCGCACGTTGCTTGCTAAAAATCAATGAAGAAATATTTTTTTCAAAATTTTCATGCAGTAGATTGCCCGATTGATTTGATCGTTCGACTTTTTCTTTTATTAAAATGTTGCATACAGTGAACGATTGAACACGGCTAAACTTAAGTATAATCTCACAATCATGGACAAAATAAGACCAATGTCAGATAACTATTACTTTGTAAATGTTTCGATAACTCAATGTCATTTAGTATAATCTACAAGAGCGTGAAGGATTTTTGTTTTTGAAGATGGTCCAGGCAAAATTAAACTTAACTCAACCATTGAACATCAAGAGGACTGTGACATTGACCATCCCAAAAAGTATGTGCGTTGAAAGTACCAGCATTCCATTAAGCGTCCTCATTTCAAAAAATATACACTGATGCAAGTGCTTGGGGTTATTGTTATGGCAAACACTGCCCAACAATAAAATACATTCTTTAATTGCATTCAACCAGGGTTATGTTTGCCGTGGTGCAATAATGGCAGTATGGTGAAAATACTGCCCTTGTGCAACATTCATCAAAGAAATACATTTTTTCCACCAGCACGTGTTTTACTCATGTGCCAATATTGTGGACAATTGCATTTGCGCTGGTGCAAAGTTTCTGTGGAAAGGTCCCAGGATGCCATTGGCATTGTGGAAAAGTCCCGAAGCCAATGTTTTTAAACAAATACAAACCTCGGAAAATTCAGCCGAACAATAAGTACTTGGAGAACTCATTTCACAGCCTTGATAAGTGTGATAAAAGACCCTAAGGCACATTCATAGCACACGGTGATTTGAGCGTCTAAACAAAAGTAAAGTGCATTGAGATTAGAGATCTAAAAGCACATCACAGAAATATTAGTCTACTACCTGCTGCAGAAAGAAAAGATGGTACTGTATCAAGGACAGAATCTTCTTGCACTGTTGTCTAGCCGAAAAGAGGCCAGTAGCCTCCTATAGAAAAAACACAGCTGTAGCGAATTACCGTTCTGCTGGGCAATAATATGGCGTTCATGCCCCATTGGGAGTGTGGACATGGCCGATAATGGCACACCAGCCCGAGCCATCGTAGGCAAAGTTAGGGAATAGGGCCTCAGCTTGGGCTGTGTGCCATTACCGGCCATGTCGGCCCTCCCACTGGGGCATGAAAGCCATTCGCACCCCAGGGTTCATCCGGGTGCGAATGGCTTTCTTTTCTTTCCTCCGGAGATTAATGCTGCAAGCAACAGCAATCTCTGAAGGAACAAAAATAACTCAAGATGGCTGCCACCATATGTCCCTTTCTTTTTCTATGGCAGCGGCCGAAGCCGGAGGTGCGGTGAGCCAGAGTGTGAGGTGTGGCAGGCCAGAGCTCAAAGCTTTGGTCCTGCAAGTAAGTGGGGAGGAATGGGGTGCAGGAGAGGTTTTGTTTGGTTGGGTGGGGTATGGGGTTAAAAAAGAAAAAAAAAATTGTGCCACCCAGGGAAAGGCCTTAGATGGCTGGCACAGCGGCAGAGAAACTGTATTCTCGCCCGCTGTTCCAGCCACCTGATTGGCTAAAGGCCCTTTCCTGAGTGCAAATACTGCCTCAATTACAGTTACATATTTTTGCCAGAGGTGTGATATTGACACCAGTGATATTCACCACCGGTTGCAATTATCACCAGTGATTAAAATACTGCCATTTAGTCATACGTTTTGTGGCAGTTAAAAAATACTGCTATAGGTGAAAATGGACTTCTCCAGCAGTAGAAAATAGCATCAGCCATAAACAATTTTGTTTATAGGAGTAGGGGTGGTGCCTCTGGGGCACACATCACTCATCAAGGATTACGTGACTCTTTAGTGACCTCACCCGGCTCACCTCAAGGATGCAGCAGCTAGTTCTGGATTTGACTCTTTTTAAGATCGGTTGAGAGTTGATCTTATTTTGGTAGGTATTACACCATATAGGCGTTATTGTTTCTAAAATTGGGATTTCAGATATTGATGCTGTTACCGCCAGTCTTAAGTTTTATCACCAGTGTGGTGTGCCCAAAGGTTATTATGCAAAGGAGTGAAAACATTAAAAGGTTTATGACACAACTTTCTTATCATGTGTGGCCTGTTCATTCAAAATAATTAAAGTCTTAGGTCAACTCAACTTGAGAATGTTGACTTTCATTCAGCATAAGATGATCAGGGCATTCGTGGTTGCAAGTGTCAGCAGGTGGGTAGTTTTCCCCCAGTGTTTGGTTTGTCATGTCCTGATTGAGAAATTTTCCACCAGGTTACCGCATATGACATGGTCTTTGCCCGGTCTTGAAATGTCCAGTGTTGACTGTGCTCCACCGGGGTAGACGACCCTCCCTCCAGGTTCCCGCATATGACATGGTCTTGCTCTCTCTAAATGTCTAGTGTTGACTGTGCTGCACCGGGGTGGGGAACCTTGCCTCCAGATTCCTGCATTTTACATGGTTTTGCACTCTCTGTACCTAAATGTTGAGGTTTGACTGTGCTCCACTGTAGCAGGGAATCTTTACTACAGGTTCCCGCATATGACAATCATTTTGCTATTCTCTCTCTAAATGTCCAGTGTTGACTCTGCTGCAGAAGGGTGGGGGATGGGGAAGCCTCTCCAGGTTCCTGGATCTGACATGGGGCCTCATTACGAGTCCGGCGGTAACCTGCTGGTTTTTCCGGCTCGGTTACCGCCGGACTCGAATTACCATTCTGCCTCCGTGATTCCTGGAATTACCGGGCCATTACAACCCCGGTGACCGAGGAATTCCGGAGGCGGAATTCGGTAAATCCCCATTGCCATTGAGTCCCATAGGACTCAATGGGAATGGGGACCATGGAAACACCAGCACCATCTTGTGATGGTGCCGGTGTTTCCACTTCTGCCTGCAGGCGGAAGTGTTAAAATCGCCAGGTCACACCTGACAGGAATGACACCTCCGCCTGCAGGACTCGAGATCAGGCGATCCGGAAACAACGGTGGCAGCGGGTTTACCGCCACCATTATTTCCGGACCACCTGACTCGTAATGAGGCCGATGGTCTTGCTCTCTCTGTCTCAAAGTGTCCAGTGTTGACTGTGCAGCATGAGGAACCTTCCACCCAGGTTCCCGCATCGTACATGGCTTTTTCTCTTTGTCTCGAAATGTCCAGTGAGGACTGTGCTGCACTTGCGTGGGGAACCTTGCATCCCGATTCACATATCTGACATGGTTAAACTCCCTCTGCCTCTAAAAGTCCAGGGTTTACTGTGCTGCACTGGAACTAGAACAGGGAACTTTCACTCCAAGTTCCCTTATCTGACATGGTCTTGCTCTCTCTGTTTCTAAATGTCCAGGGTTGACTGTGCTGCAATGGAGTGGAGAACAATGACTACAGGTCCCTGCATCTGACATGGTCTTACTTTCTTTCTCTCAAGATGTCCAGTGTTGACCGTGTTTCACAAGGGACCTTCCCTCCAGGTTCCCGGATCTGACATGGTCTTGCTCCATCTGTCTCTAAGTGTCCACTGGTGACTGCGTTGCACTTGAGCAGAGAACATCCACTCCAGGTCTCCACATCTGGCATGGTTTTACCCTCTCAATCTCTAAGTGTCCAGTGTTGAGTGCACTGCTCTGGAGCTGAGAACCTCCACTCCAGGTTCCTGCATCCATCATGGTCTTGCTCTCTATACCTCTAAATGTTAGTGCTGATTGGGCCAACCGAGAAACTTTCAGTCCAGGTTCCAGGATGAATCTGAAGTATTTTCTCTCACAGTTCAATTTTCCCAATTACAAGCTTGATAACATTTGCTTCCGGTTCCAGATGCAGCACTGGTTTCTATTTCTCACAATGTTCAATGGCTACTATATTGTGTCTGGGAAACTTGAATCCAGATTCCAAACAATGTGGTACCCTTGCAAACCTCCAGTCCAACTCCAGGACGTAGCACAGTTTCTCTTTCTCTCTCATAATGTTACATTCCTAGGAACATTCACCACAGGTTCAAAGTTGCCTCACTGCTTCTCTTCCCAGCAGAATCCCTGACACATGCACCTCCTCTATGTCTGCCTGTGCACACTATCACAAGCAGCTCTCTTCCGCCTCAGCCGGAACTCCTCACTCTGGTCTTCCATTTGCTTCATTCAAATCACAGAGCTGCAGTTTCATTCACGTAATGATCGATTTCGACAACAGACAGTTCATGCGTCTGTTTTACAGTCTGCATCCGGAACACTTCACCACACATGACAATAGGTAAATAATTAGTTTTGTTCAGTGCAATGTAACTCGCTTAAAATTGATAAGGAATATAATACTTTGGTTTGCACTTCTAAAAACAAAAAAGGAGACTCTACCAAGAATATGTGCAAATCTGCTGAAAATCATTTACTGATGGACAGAATATTTATGAATTATTCATAATCACCGTCAATTGCTTTGGGCAGCCTTCTATTCAATTGTGTTCATTTGCAAATTAAGTTTTGTTCAACCCCAACAGGGGCAGTCCAAGCCAAAATCTCAGGTCACACCCCTACTGGACAATAGACTTTTTGTTGGCCTCATTGAGATCACTGAGCTGTGACTTGCGACTCTAGTTAGTTGGGAGGTTCCTAATGCTGCTGGATCTGTGTCTGGAATGGATGGTGACCTCCCACTTGATTATGCCCTGGCAGTTCTATTTCGAATATGTGCCCCAGCTCCTGCTGGTGTAGGTCAATGGCTGCGCCCGCGAGTGCTTGTGGGCCTTGCTGGGTGTCGTAGTGGGATCGGCATCATTCCGCCTTGAATGCCGTCTGGTCACGGGTGCGGCCTGCCCACCCGTGTGGTGTTCTGCGGCTCTATCCGCTGGGTGTGTCCCACTCCCCCTTCTTTCCGCCACTTGCGTGGGCCGGAGGGTACCGTCTTCACCCGGTGCCTATGTCCTCCTCTTATGGCCCTCAATCAAAGGGGGTTCATCCCTGCCGGTCCCCTGGTGCCAGTAGAGTTGCACCCGTGCCCGCGGCGCAATGATCTATTGAGCCCTTTGGGCATGCACCAAGCCCCCCGGCCTGTCTTATCGCTTCCTGTGGGGTTTTAGGTGTACCTGGGCTGTTGTGGCCACCTTGAGGTTGACTGTAGGGCACCACACCTTTCCAGCGCTGAAAATGTCTATTTTGGGGCTGCAGCAGGGACCCCTCATTCACCCCTTCCGGTCCAGATTTACTCTCCTGCAGTTCTCCCCATGCATGGGCTTCCCGCTGTGGCAGACGGACTCCCTCTCTCCACCAGTGGAGACCCTATAAACTTGATCTTATTGTTGGGCCCCTTTCAAGCAGGCGCCGTGATGCACTGTATATTCGCCTCCAGGTGCGCGGTAAGCACCCCCCAGTTGGCTCGTGGGAGGCGCTGTGCACCGTCCTGGCTTATGCCTTCAGGCAGGCCGCCGAATGATCCGTGGTCGTGGCTGGGTTGCTCACTGCTCCCATCTGCATCCAGGCAATGCGCTCTGTCTTGTATCCACACATTATCTTTCACGGTCTCGGGGCACCTGTATTAACCTGTCATGAGCATTACCCCGGGCAAGCCGTGCTCTCGTGACCCCAGCCTATGCCAGCGCCGTGCGTACCTTTGTGTCTGTGCCCGGTTCTTCGCTCTCTGCACCGCATGTCCAAAGGCTGTGACTCTATGATCCTTTGTCACAGTGATCGGGTAGGTGTGCCCATCGAACAATCCAAGAGCTCTTTCGTTTCATTTTGAGCCCTCTGGCGCTCCGTTTCATGCAGGTGCTCAGTATGTTATTCCTCTCCCTTGTCTGTGTTCACCCCCAAGTTGTCAGGGCTTCTGTCCTTCGGGCAATGGGCCGTGCACTGGGTACCTTCTTTCGAGTCCCTGGCTGTCCTTCGCCACCCCTCTCGCAGCCGCCGCGGGGTGCGCAGTCCCAGCTGGTGTTCGATCACAGCTGCCAGTGCAGTTTGTACGCTTCTCCTCAGGCGCAACACATACGTTATGCCTCAAGCCCCCTCTGCCAGTCCCGGTCCGTGCACGGCAGCAGTGCGGGTCTCGGTGTGCCAGCTGGCTGCAGCCCCGCTCCAGTCCTTTGTCTTTAACATCCCTCCATCTTGGATTTCGTCGCGGCAGGCCGTCTTAGTTTCTCGGGCTCCAGTACATCAGAGTCACAGCACCTAGTGAAGGAAAAGCACACTCCGTGCAAGCCTGGCCTCTTCATGTACGCGATCTGGTGTTTCTGGGTGTCGCTTGCAGTCCTTTGGGCTCTTTTTATCCGGATCAGTGAAGGATCGGCAGGAGCTCCTTCGGGAACACGTCCTTCTGCATTGCTCTTAGGCCACACCCCCCCACGACACTTACTTATGGATTTCCAATTCTTATTATGCCAATATTGATCTCATAGCACAAGCAAAAGTATGGGAGAAAACTATGCAACGTGCACAGGAAGGTTTAGAATTCTGTCCTAAATGTGAGGAAATCGGATACCCTGACCGAATGCAATGATAAGGGAGTTCCAGCAAAGAGTGTTGCAATAGGTTGCACCTAGAGTTTAGAATTCCCTTCTTCCAATAGACTTCTTGTTGATTGCTTAAACATAGAAACGTTCAGCATTGGTCGATCAAAGTGTCAAATATGCCGTGAGGCGGCCTCATTTAGGAAATGAGGAAGTCTTACCCGAAACCAAAGAATGCTTTTCAAGAATTCCGTTCAAAGGTGCTTGCATCATTCATGCAAGCACCTTTGAACTGAATTCTTTTCATGCCAGGAGGCAACCAGCTAGACGACTATGCTTGTGAAAAGTGTTGTGTCCGGTTGTAGTGAATCACGAGTCTGCTTCTGCATTTTGTACTCTTTGTAGATGGTATTTGGGTGGAATGAAGGTAGATAGAGACTAATGATATAATCAAACATGGAGGAGATTAAGGCGTTTACTGTCAGGAAAGGTTAGGAAACGGAATGTGCAGCGTACGAGTTTTAGCTGAAAAACAAGATATTGGCTGGATAAAGCATTTTTGCGTGCCAATGGGAAGGCAAGTAGCCATCAAAAAGACAAACTACTGTAGAACAGGTAAGGAGAATTAAGTAAGCCACTGCCATCTTTCCTGTGCTTGACCGCAGAGTAATAGAAAATAAGAATTCAAATTTGATATTCAAGTAGCTGAAAAGTAAAATCTGCGACGGTGGACAATGTCATGCTAACCTTTTTCTGATAAAGAATAACATGACAATTGGGTCGCTGCTGCTTTGTATTAATATTAACAATGATTATGACAGAGATATTCACACTACTATTAATGATATTAAAAGACTGCACTTACAAAGAAAGAAAACGTCCCCCAGAGAGAGTAGGCCAAGGGTAATCATTTTATTACCCTCCAAACATCTTAGCCTACAGCTCCCTTGATCCCTCGCTATACTATGATGGCTTGGACTGATAGGAGTTGTAGGCTAAAACATCTGGAGAGTGACAGATTGAATAACACTGCTTTAGCCTCAACATGAGTGTCCCTCAGAACTAGTGTTTTTCATTAGCAACTGCAGCAGGCTCAGCAACCAATCAGATCCTTAGAACACAAGTTAAATCTCACTTCATACGCCCAAGCTCCTTGCAAACTGTTGGCTGAGTGCGCCCACCCCCTGCACGCTCCGGCATTCCCATCTGCTGCCAGAATTCATGTTAAAAATCATTTAGAGCTACCTGCCGCCTTCTGCGATCTTTACCCACATCTGCACTGCTGCCTTCGCACTACCACTCAAGGCATTATGGCCTGCATATATTTGTACATTATTTCCATCAGTCTCATGAATAGGTCTACAAAATTACTTCATTTTACTAAAGCGTCCTCAAGGCATGTTTATGTGTCTGTAGATAAGACAGAGGGTGAACATGAAGTCCACTGTTGGTGATGATTACGTGATTTCAGCGTGGAAGAAGATGCAGTGAACTGTCCACAAACAGTAGCTCAATGTGCAAGGCATCAGAGCCCACGCACAAACATCCTTATCCCCAGGTCTAGCAATTGCACTTACACCCTCCCCTCATAGTTTTTGGGAGTATAGTGTAATGATCCAACCTTCACAAAATGAAACATCTCTCACTTGACGCCTTGCATCATATCAATGCAGACTAATGCTCCACTTACTACACGCAGAGGACTAAGTAATTAAATCTTACCATGGAAGGAGTCCTCAGGCTCCAGTCACAGCATCCAAACACTACTCTCCCTACTTATTGTTCTGGTGTCTCCCGACACTGAATTGATTACTGCCAGCATAATTTACGGTGGCATTCTATTCTAGGAATCTTTCCAATTGTTCCGGAAAAAAGGCAGGAAAATCATGTTTCTCTTTGAAAAATGTTCACTAGTTTTATACATTTGCATGACCTAAAACATTGCTTCTCTTGCGACACTGATCATACCAGGTGTCTGGCTTTTTTCTTGCTTTATCAGTGCTACTACATTTTGTGAATAGGTTGACCATGCTTGGGTCCACTATGTCGACTGGGCAGAATTTCCATGCGTTCAGAACCTTTTTAATAAAACATATTAGACAAAACATGTGCACCTGACTAACCCACCAAGTCTTAAATTGTAACTTTTAGTTGTGGCAAGTGCTTGGTCCAGCACAGTGGTTAGCAAGGGTGTTAAGGGATCTTATTGCTAGCCAAAAGAATTACCCTTTTTAACCAAGATGAGACATTTGTGGTGGGGGCCAGCAAACAGTGGAGTAACTTTGCTGAAAATGTTGGGGGGGACATCATGATACCTGAAAGAAAGGGGTGGGTTGGAGAGGGCGGACGTTGGCATTGAGGAATAAGACTAAACTATTACACGACAAGAGTCCATTGCCGACGTGCTCTGTTATAACTTTCATAAATCTGGTGGGTATCTTTAAAATTCAATTCTAAAGACAAGCCAGTCTTCTGAAACGTATAACAACTGGTAGTCTTTAGAGTTCGGTGCATTGACAACAGTAAAAAAGCCTGAGCCACCTCTACCTAAAGAGGGCCTGCAACAGGGTGGAGAGTATTGTGAGAGAATGGAGTATTGTGTGAGTAAAGTAGACACTGTGAAAGTGGTAGGGCGAGAATTGAGTAAAGGGGTACTTTGTGAAAGAAAGGGGTCAGTGTCAGGCTTTAATAGCTCACACCACCCTTGTTTTTGTTACATGTTGTGTTCAAAAAAGCAAAAGAAAGGCAACATGCAATCTTGCAGAGTATAGCCTTATTATATGCTAAGTCAATTTGCTGGCTTTAAGCACCAAAGTCCTTTCTTTATGCAGTGCTAGTGCAATTGATACAGCCTTTATGGGATGCAGCAGGCTATTTACAAACCTTACCGCCTTGCATGCCAGCAGCAAGGGGGACACGTCTAAATTCACTCTTTTACCTGTGATGGGTGATCCCAGGGGCTGCTCCCCTGATCTCACTATGCTGCAAGGGCCTGGGCTGTGTGCGATCAAGTGGGCTTGGGCTGACCTATAGGACAATAGGCCCATGGCTGAAACAGAAAAGTAAAAGGCTGGCGTGGGCCAGTTTCTTTGGTCAAAGTGGGCCAGTTTGATGAGCTACCTCACTGTGCGTTTAATAGTTTTGATCAGTGTTGCTAAATAAATATTCTTTAAAATGCAAAATTTACATCCTATTTTAACAAATCTCCCCCCCCCCCCACAAAAATAAAAATTGGAATCCTGCAGCTCGTATTTTGGCTGCCACCGTTAATAAGAAGCATTTTCACATGGAGAAGTCATATGCCCGAACATTGAAGTAAATTGCTGTTATTATGCAGAGTATTCTGGAAGTCCTTCATCTCACATGGGCTCAGCATAGCGGCAGTGCCCTCTTGGAGTTTCCCCACAGCATGTTTATGCAAAAGGAAAGTTTATAAACAAAAGGGGAGTCTTTTTGAAATCCTATATTTATAATGAAACTCGTTTTGAAAACTAAAAGGGAATTAAACAACAGCCATGTGCCTTTGGTGCCACCCATTACAGTTGCACCATAAAAGGAAACAGCTGAACATGCTGAATGTGCAAACAGCCAGCAAGGTGGGCAAGACCATGACACATGATTGTGCACACTACGAAAGATTGACACACAACTACAGTCCTGTGCAACAGTGCCCTACCAGGTTACGTTGCCACACACGGGGGACAAATGACCTGGCTCCTAAGTAAGCAAACAGGGAGTAGTTAGTGGGACTCAAGTGGTGATCCACTGGGTAGTTTTAAGCACAGGGATTGCCAGCAATGCTATGGGTGATGGGGAAATGGTCTGCTACATCATGCACCCTGCAATAACAAGAGGTGCAAATCAAAATATTACAAACTGTACATTGTAACATGGCATGAACTATCAGCATGCTAAAAGTGACGGTCACCCCTGGCCTCAAAATGTGGTTCACCAGTTGTTATTGGCAAGTGAAATCGGAGTAATGGAAGTAAGAAAGGGTGTGCTACTAACTTGAAATGTCTACCTTTGGGTCACTGTATGGATACAGAGGAAGCAGGCTACCCACTCCTGCCCCCGCTGACTGCTCCATTCCCTAATCAAATGAAGATAGGAGAAACAATGCTGCACAGATGCACACAAGAGCCATCCCTGAGAAAGCCATTCCGGCTTGTTGGAAGCCTGGATCCAATGCCTACAGAGGGCTGATGCCTACCTCTCAGAAGGTTCGTCATATCAATAAGCCACACAACCGGTCCATATGCTGCAATATGGTCCTACAACTAGACATCTGCAAGAAGCCTATCCAGTAGATCCCTGGGAAGTGTGCCCACCGAAGTTAGTAGAACAAGCTACCTCTTCTATGCAGAGAAGGATGAAAAGAAATTAAATAACGTGTGCAGCAATGTTCGTTTGGACTGGAGCCGTGCACTTTACTGCGTGTTTGCAGTAAGTAAAGCATTTCGTTAAAAAAAGCAGTTTGCACGTATGGAATTTACACTTTTTAATGAAAGTGTGAAATCCCACCTCTGTGGGCTCTGTTTAGCCAAACAAATGTCACCGGTGCTGTACTGTATCACACACAAAAGTACAACCCCCAAATAAAAACAAGCACTGGCAATGGCAACAGTTTTTGCTTTTTTGTAGGCATGGGAAAAGGGCAGACATTTGCCATCACTGCCATAATGGTAATAACAGGCCATCAATGGTAGCCTCTGCAAAATCGTGGGAGCACCTGGGCATATAATAGCAGTCCCTGGCAAATGGATAGTAATTATTTAGAAGCTGAATCTGTTGGCTTTGCCAATGCATGTTTTTACAGGACTTTAACTTCAATGAAGGTGATGTATAGTGCTTATAAATCGAGTGGCTGAAGGCAGACCTGGTTTATTATGTGGTAAAACCACAGTTGTACATCACACCTTTCAGCGTTTGGGTCGAGTTGACACACAATAAGTACCTGGGGCATGCAGATTCTTCAGCACAATGATTCACCAGCAAACATGGGACAGGTGGCCGTGAGAGTATGAGGCACTGAACGGCTTGTGTAGAGTACAGTAAAAGGGTGTAAGCGTTCAGGATATTAATTTAGCAGAAACCGGCCAAGGAGCAGCCGCTCCTAGGGCAACAAGGAGGGGGGCATCGAGGCGGACAACAAGGCGGAGGACGTAGTGGGGGCAACAAGGCTGGCTGTAGGGAATGCAGCAAGGGAGGGCAGCGAGGCATGATGCATGTGGGGAGAGGTCGGGGGCAGCAGCGGGGGCCACAAACAAAGAATTGCAGCAAGACATTGTGGATTGAAAAGGTGGTGTGTGCACACATCTTGCGGTGCTCAGTGCGGGCACGTGAGTGTGTGAGTGCCGAAAAGGGCAGTAGAGAACATGGTAATATAAAAACATGTAAGGCCGTCCATGCCACAATGTTGTTTCAAAGTTATCGAAAACAGGCTGCAATAAAATAGGGTCAGAAACAGTAAAAGTAATTGACCCGGAATGCAAGGATGCATTGCTCTCTCTGGTGCTGTTGGCTTCCACAAGTGTGAAATGTGCTTTATCCATCATAAAAAACACTCTTAAAGCACTAAGCATCATAAAGACAGAAATCCTTGATTTATGAGCCACTCAAATGCAAGTCACATTTTAAAAAGATGCACTAATGTTAACACGCTTCACTCATCTCGTTATCTGGGATGTTTTTTATTAACATCACATGCACTGGGTCAATAAAATGGGAATATCCGTATAACAGACATCTCATTGAGATGTAAAGTAAGCTTGCCTTTCAGAGCTGAGGGGAGTGTCATTATTGCTCGCTACCATGGTCTTATAAGACATTTAGTTGGTGAAGGCCGCAGCCGTAGGTGCATCACAATTACTCTTACCAGCTGTGTGAGTGAATCCAGGCGGCCGACTGTGTCATTCAAATCTTCGTTCCTTCGGGCGCCTGCACTGCAATTTAGGCAAGGCAGAAGGTACGTAACCAGTGGGGAAACACGGCAGTCACAATACAGCCCCCCAGCCCTCCTGCCAAAAGTTGGGGGGGACAAAATGGCATTCCACAAAAGTTGGGGGGGACAAAACCCCCTCTGCCCCCCTATAATTACACCCATGCCAGCAAAATGTAATTATGCTGAGGGTGGCACAAAGCTTTGCACCAGAGAACGCTGCAGCAAGAGAACAGGCTGGTCTCCTGGTGCTTACGTTTACAAACCCGAGCCTCATGTCACAAAAGTCATCTCTATCCTTCTGGATGTGTGGAATCCAGAATAAGGGTCAATACGCCTGAAGAGACTCACCAGTGATGTATGCATTGAGAAGCAGCCTGCAGTCATGTGACAGCCAATCAGAAAGCTTGACATACTGGAAAGAGTTTTTCCATTGGTTTCTCCCTTCTCCAGCTGTCAGTTTCTCCAGTTTTCTTCTTCCAAAACTCTATGTCGACAGCAATGGAAATAGAAAGGGTGTTTTTTCATTTTTTTTAAAAGCTCCATTCGCTTTTTGCATGGCGGCCATGTTGTATTGTATTTCTTTTTCTTTTTGGTCAACATGTTTAAACTGTATGTTTGCCATAAAGAAAACAGCATTGATTCCAGTTGCAAAAGGGGATAATTCTTGTATTTGTGAGCTGTACCGATAAGTAACTCCCCCGCAACCCAGTGTTAAAGGCCTTCACTTTGCCATCTGAGACCTTTATAATGAATGCCTTCCTAAAGGTGTCTATCATATACCAATTTAATTGGAACTTACGGATGCAAGGTTTGTGAAAGATGGTAGAAAGCACCAGACCTAAATTCAGTCAAACACAATAGGTACTGACCAGAAGTAGAGGATACCATTGGTAAAATGGTGATTACCACTTCATCGAGGAAAAAAGAACAGGATACAACCTGCAATCACTGCCCTTCACTTATTCAAATGGAGTCATATTGCCTGCCTTTTGTGATGGAAGATGATAAGTTAATTAGTGGAAAGTATGGAAAAATGACAGATATTCTGGATTTAAGCATTTACATAAATTGACATCTATTGGGTAACTCTGACCATGTGTCAGCTGTCAAGGAATTCCTTCTGAAATGCTGCATGCGTTTATTAATTAATGGCCTCTGGTTGGCACGTGTTTCGGCATTAAGCCTTTCTCAAAACCGACATAACATATCATCAATGTAGCTTCCTAGCCTGATTCATTCTATCCGAATCCACTTCTCAACATCTTCAGATGAAGTACGCTTGAATCACTAGTACGAGGGTGATTATCTCCATGAACAGAATGATCAGGGATTAACCCTTTACTGAAGATGTTAAGAAGAGAATTCGGATAGAATGAATCAGGCTAGGAAGGTAAATTGATAGTGATATGTTATGCCCGGTTTTGAGAAAGGCTTAATGCTGAAACACGTGTCAACCAGAGGACATTATTAAAATATTTTTTGAATCAACCAGAGGACATCTTTGACTTACTATTGAACTATAATTTGACAAACATAGAATACAAGAAAATATTAACAACTACAAATATCTAATTTAGCACCGTGTAGCTTCCTAGCCTGATTCATTCTATCCGAATCCTCTTCTCAACATCTTCAGATGAAGAACGCTTGAATCACTAGTACGAGGGTGATTATCTCCATGAACAGAATGATCAGGGATTAACCCTTTACTGAAGATGTTTAGAAGAGAATTTGGATAGAATGAATCAGGCTAGGAAGGTAAATTGATAGTGATATGTTATGCCCGGTTTTGAGAAAGGCTTAATGCTGAAACACGTGTCAACCAGAGGACATTATTAAAATATTTTTTGAATCAACCAGAGGACATCTTTGCCTTACTATTGAACTATAATTTGACAAACATAGAATACAAGAAAATATTAACTACAAATATCTAATTTAGCACCGTGCTCAGCGCTTGCTTGGAAACACCAAATAGACTAGAATTGATTACATGAAGAAGGGGGTTGAACTTCTAGGTGTTCCCATCAGCGATGGGCACATTTCAACATATTACTGACCCACGGCGTAGTGATAGTCTCTGTAATACCCCAATCCTTAACACATTTATTAATGAATGGGATTAGGTCATGAATAATCCCATCCTCAGTATTGTATACAGAAGTCTAAGGGCTCGGAAGTTCACCTCTTTAGTAATTAAGCAGTTACCTGGGAAAGCTGTTTGGCCAAATTAAATAGGCCACTTTGGGGTTGGGGGTAATATAATAGTGGTAACATGGATATGTAGATTCACTCCCTTAATATTCTGGTTTTAAAGTCAGCAATTTGGCAGACAAGCTCTCCGTTCCCTCTCCTTGCACATCTTTCTCTCTGCAAAGCAGCACTTCTTATTGTGGTTAGGTGTATTTCTAAGCATTCCAACATTTGCCAGGTAAGACAACTGAGGTGGGGTGGAGGAAGAGATGGCAACCGCAGGTGGCATGAGATTAGGTGTTCCAGTTGTTTAATGTAGAAGGTTTTCTTCTGCTTTGTAAATACTACTGCACGTTTAGTTCGGATCCGACAAAAGTTTGAAAGTTTAAACGTGTTCAAAATTATTTAGGTAAACACAAGCTATGTGTTTGTTTTAATCTTATGTTAGAGACCACCTACAGCATGGTCCATGACCCAAAAGGTTGTGGGTTCAGATGATGGACATTTAAAAGTATGGGATACTATTGAATAAAGAGAAGGAAACAAAATCAGAAAATAAAGCATTCATATAAATAGATACAACTTTTGTATGTTGCCCTTTGCCCTTTTGTGTACGCCTGTGCAGGAATTGGTGTTCTATTGAATGTTCATTCACATTAAAACATGGATTTTTTTTTCTAATATTATTTTTTTATCAAAAACCTTACATATGTACACAAAAAAAATACATCGTAGAGTTACTCCAAACCGCATAGGAGAGAGTGGTCTTCTGTTTCCAAAATCAGCATATTCTCTGGTAGGTGGTATCTTCCCATTTCTGCTAGACTTCATTCTTTTTTTAGATTTAATGTAGCCTATGTGGTGAACTAGTAGTTAGGATATACAAAGTTTTATAAATGTATCAAAAGGACAGTGCTTAACATTGTCAGGGATGCGCTTTGGTCCACACATCTTTTTACGTCCCAGATGTAAGGTCTAAGTGTTCAAATGAACCTATGTCTCAGATTGCGTCTTAAGTTTTCCTTCTCTAGCAGTCTTCATTGGATGCTTTGGTATTATGACTACAGTTTTCAGAATGTAGTGTCTGAGCTTTCCTCCTCTATCCATATGGGACACATTCTTTGATAGTATGTGTACAATTCCCAGGATTTAGTGTCTGAGTTATCTTTTTCACAGGACACGTTAGTGCATTGACTACATTTCCCAACATGCAGATTCAGACCAAACATGTACTTTTACCTTCCTCGTCTCTCTTCCAGTTGGCCTAGTCCTTGTTTGACTTTTTACTACCTCTCCGATTTGCTAGCAGATTGTAATCATCAGTGACTTTTCTAACTTCTCACGGCACTCAGTTTTTCTTTCCGGATATCAGTCGCATTTCTCCAGCTGTCATAGGTCCTCTAGAAGGTCTTGCAGTGCAGTTTGTAACATTCCTTATTCCTCTAGGGAGGTTGCCTCCTGTATTCTCTGCTAACTGCCTGCTATTGCGTCCAGGTCCAAGAGTCCATCCAAATAGCAGGCCTTTCAGGTCAAAACTTCCAACTGGTTCCGGCATAACCAAAATCAGAGCACTTACTGCACGCAGCAGTCGGGCCATCTCTAAACAAGTCTTGTGCTGCTTCCCTTTTGTGCAGGTCACCACGCTTCGCCTAAACAGTTGTGCATCTTCCACTACTCAGAATTTGCATGCCTTCAACCCATTGGTGTGGAATTGCGTGACTTGTATCACTCTTCTGTAGGCCTCCGGCTCCAAATTCTTGAAAATGATCAATTTGTGGCCTTTGGTCACATAGACTAAGGGAGAGGCAGTTACAAGTATCGGGCCACTATCTTGGAGTCAGCTTTCATTGTTGTCTGTTCCACTAACTTACAAGGGATGACTGGCAGTGTTTCTGCTCGCATGAGGGTCGACATACGGTTACCAGTAAAATGGTCGAAAACATTTGGTCGACAGGACAATTGGTCGACACCATTTGGTCGAATGCCAAATGGTCGAATTTGTTTTTTTTTTTTTTTTTTACCCATTTTTTGGTTTTTTTTGGGTTTGTCCCCCCCCCCCCCACCAACACCCTTTTTTTCTTTTTTTTTTCCCCACACGAAAACCCACAAAACACATATATATATAAAAAAAAAAATTCGACCATTTGGCATTCGACCAAATGGTGTCGACTAAATTGCAGTCGACCAGTTTGTTGTCGACCAGTTGACTGGACACCTCGACATACAACACATGTAATTGTCTCTGGATGGAGGCACTAGCCACAACTACTATATTGGTGTGCAGCTTACTTCTAAAGCCCTGCCATGTTTGGTAGCTAAAATAAATTGGGATGTGGAGAACTAAAATGAAGTCAGATGGGGATGTCAGGATTTGAATCTATCTCATCCTATTGCAAATTCCGCAGTTTAACCACTTTACCTCACCTTTTCCATTCTCAGGCTTTTTTTTAATTTAAAAAAGCAGCTGATTTTGGTGTTTGTTTTATTTCTTAAATAAGTAAACGTGTAAACAGGGAGTTAACATGATTTCCCCAAGAGTGTGCAGTTCTGGTCAAGTGAAGAGGCAGGGATTAGAACTCAGATCTTCTGATTCCAAATTTGGCAATTGATCTACTAGATCTTTTCCATGCCCTCCTTTCCCATTATCTCCTGCCATTCCTTCCTAACCCCTCTCACAGATTCCCTCTCATCTCCCCGGTATTTCCTCGCCCTTGTACCTGTAGCCATTTGGGTAGTGTGGTGGGAAGGTGGACTTGTGCATGTGGAAGTATGGTAGGAAGGTGGTGCTGTTCCTATTCTGGTTTCATGGTGGGGATCGATTTGGACAGGAGAGGAGGGAATAGGATATGCCCTACTGTTGGGATGTGACTGTGAGGGCGTGGCTGGAGGATGGTGGTAGTTGGTCTATTTCCTTTTGTAATGGCTTGGCAGGCGAAGAACGATGGTCTGTAGGGTTACCTTAAGCAATGCCAGACGTTAAGATTAATTCTAACGCTTCCAGCCATCACCCTTTTTGTTTTGCTGGAGAATGTGCTTTGCCTGTTTGGAGTTGGGATAGATGGAGAGCCTTGGAATGTCACTCCATGGTTGGCTGTTTGGATAGTGCTGGTGCAACGTGTTTGTCTTGGAAGGAAGACAACTGCAACGCAAAGCTACACAGGTTTTGAATCTCAGTCTCGCACTTAGAAACTAGTCTCCGGTATTAAGTGCGCTATAGAAGAACAATTATAATTATAGTGTGTGAAGATGTTCATGGGCGACTGCTGATTGAGTGAGCTCTGTCTGAGACGAAGGAGAGGATGGGGCTAAGTTTCATGTTTTCTCTCTTTCACCTTTTAGTGCTACCAGGACTACAGATGAGCGTAAACATATGAAACAAGCCCAGCAGAAGCACAGCCAGGTGAACAGCATAAAGGGCAAGTGGCAGAAGTGGGCTGACCATCACATTACCAATCAAAAACTGAATCCTTTCAGCGATGAGTTTGACCCGGAGCTGGCCCTGAGTACACGTCTACGAAAAGGGGATGAGGGCTACGGTCGCCCCAAAGAGGGATCAAAGACCGCAGAGAGGGCCAGGAGAGCGGAGGCTCACATCCACCGAGAGATTGACGACATGTGCTTCATAATTTCAACGATGGCAGAACCCGGCACCAACGGCATGGTCCAGATCACTTTTGGCGAACTCTTTGACAGATACGTGCGCATCTCTGATAAAGTAGTTGGCATTCTCATGCGAGCCAGGAAACATGGATTGCTGCATTTTGAAGGGGAGATGTTGTGGCAAGGAAGAGATGACCATGTCATAATAACTTTACTAGACTGAACTGCCAAATTGTTCTGCCTTCCTGAAGTCACATTTCAAAAAGACTGGCCATGTGCAGGAAAAAACACAAGATATACCAGTCAAATGCCCTTGAAATCGTATTATAGCCCATAGACACATCATAAAATCTAAGAACCATTATTCAGATATCTGATTGTTTGCAAATATGAAATGTGTTATGAGAAATGCACGAAACAAAAGACAAATATTCTCTACTCAATACTTGGAGAAAGCAATGAATCTTCCAGACCCCTTTCAGTAGTGTTTTAACCTACCCCGGCCTCACATCCAGCCCATTTCACATTCTCTTCCTGAAACAATGATCCCTGCAGCCACCTGCGCGTATTTGTTAAAACCGAGCCAGGAAAGTGATCTAAATTGGGTCCTATCCAGGCATGACATGAATATCTGAAAAACATTCCCTACACCATACTCTAGGCACGGACCAATAGCAAGATGTAGTGATCTGCCCACAATCACTTAAGTTCTTGAATTGGTCTTATGAAACTCAAGAGTGTCTGGTGGATGATGTTAGGATTTAAGCCAAACAGCCTCTACGTTTGCCTTATTGCGAAATATAGCTTAATCGTCACAGCAGACAATCTCTGTATCAAAGACTTTGGGCCTCATTACGAATCAGGCGTTAAGGGGTTAACGGCGCCGACCCTTAACGCCTGATTCCGAGGCCCCTTTGCGCCATGGTGAGTTTAACGCCTGCTTTTTGCAGGCGTTAAAATCCATGGCGCTAAGGGACCATGGTGCTAATTACGCCACCGTAATTTACGGTGGCGTAATTAGCTCCTTCCCCACTCCCATTATGCCCTATGGGGCAAAAATGGGAATGGAGAAGGGTAAAATGGGAAATGGGGATTTACTGCCCCACTCACCTTGGAATGGGGCGGTAAATCCGCCATCCACCATGGTGTAAACGTAGTTTACACCATGGTGGTAAGGATAAGACCCAGGCGGTAACTTACCGCCTGGGTCGTAATGAGGCCCTTTAGGTTTAGGGAGCAGTACAGCAAGCTTGCCTCAGCATTAACCAGCTACATCTTTTGTACAATTCTGAACATGCGCCAATACATATTTCTGCTCAGCTGCACCAACAGATGTTTAGAGTTTACAATTCTAGTATAATATTGTAGATTACAGGTATATATGGAGACAGTATTGCCTTGAGACACTTTATCGTGGTTAGTTACCTGTATAGTAAACATTGCATCATCCTTTTCAAGGCAAATTATCATAGATGCTCCTTAAAACTTTTCATGAATATTCGGCGATTGCAGCCAAACATGACTTTCTGGTCACTGTTTTGAGAAGGGGCATTCTATATCTGAAATTGTTGGCTGGTCAAAACTCTAAAGCACCCTATATTTCATGAATGGGTTAACTACAGAAGAGCGGTCTAACCATGACCATATATAATGGCCCAACGTTTAAAAAAGGGGGGGGGGGCAGTGAGGAAGTAAGGAGGGAGTATGACCTGTGTAGACATGTGTATTGATCGAAACAACAAAAGAGGTGTGTGACTGGGGAAAAATCCCTAATCATGGGCACTCAGGAGCGGCCCTGCTATCTGCCTACAAATGTAGTCATCAGTGAGAATGTCCCTGGCACATAAGCAATATTTTGAATTATTATCTTTTCTCAGCCATAGTCCCTCACCTTATCCTGAGCATGACATTAGCATTAGTCATACCATTCTAGTCATGTGGTATGACTGGGTATTGTACCAAAATATCGAAGTCGGTTTTTCGAATCCCCTAATATGTAAATGGGGGTATGGGCAAGGGGATTAATTATGGCGGGTGGTGTAGAGGATCTCCCCCTCCACATTAAACTGCAGCAAAATGCATTTAAAAGAAAAGAAAAATGCAATGTTATAGGAGTAATAGAAATACGATATTATTACCTAAATCCGTTTGGCCGCAAGAGTCTGTGGCATTAACACAACAGTATTATTATTGCACCTATTTTACACTACATTTACTCAGACTGCTCCTCTTCTTGTCAGCAATCTGTCCTGAGCTTGTTTCTTACAAACACGTGATGTTACCATGTTATTTTAACATTGTGTGTGCCATCGAGTGTGCTTTGCCTAGCTTTTCAGTTGCACTGTCTCCCACTCTATCTGCAACGTGTTAGGACTTACCTGCCAGCTGTTCACTGTTCTGATCGTGGGGAATTGGAACGCGACTCATTACCCGAGAAGCTGGCATCGCAATTCTTCACGTGGCACTCCTCTCACACATCCATCCAATGCTCACTCATGCCAGCATGATGTACAGCATTCTGGAGCAGCACCTCGCAAGTTCTTTCTCTCTCTATTGGCTGGTACCCCCTCTATATCGTTTCGTTTGAGTCTCAGTCATTAGTACCCCGACACAATGTCTCTTCCACCTTCTCTATTTGTTCACAACTCCTTTGTTTAATAGACTTACCTCAGTTTGTAAGAGTGCTATACCCACTAGAACATATTCTACATACTTGTACGTGCTATTATCAATCAGAGTAGATGACAAAATGATCAATCCAATTGGATGATAAATCTATTGGCTTAGCTACATTTATGTAGGACTCTATTCCCACATGTGCCACAATACGATTTCCCACGAAGATCAACTTTGCGCATAATAGGGATGCATGATAGGGATCTGGAAATTGGCCCGTTGACACAGACCTTTCTATTGCACCTTCCTTGTACCCCCTACACCCAATGTATAACCATTTTGTTGAAGTCATTTTGGCTTCAAATGCAGGGCAATATCTTGCAATCCATGCTGCAGATCTACAATTTGCAGCATTTGACCACTTGTTTTTCCACATATAAACGGGTACTCATGGACATTCATGTTTGCATTTACACATTTTTGACTTCACTCAAGCCTTCTGTCTAGTAATAAAAATGACCACTGTCTTCCTCAATATGTATTTCAACTTAAACAGATCAACACAGACAAGAGAATCATTTCCACGCATAAAACTGGCTTACATTGTGAGTTGCCTTGAGTTATTTCATATCAGAAGTGATTAAAGGAATTTTGCTAGCAGAATGTCCTTTCTACGATAGGAATGGAACTAAAAACAACACAAATGTACCTGGAATAAGTGATCCAATTTTGAGCTTCCTATAAAAGGATCAAGAACTCACAAATACATTCAATTCACCTTCTCTACTCTGCAGTAACAGTTGATCTTTCAGCTTGTTCATCACATTGGGCTAATCCTTAATATTTTACAAATTCGAAGCCAGCTTCCACTAACGAACTCTGCAAATTACTCTCTTTCAAACTGAAAGGCAGCCTGCTTCTTCTTACAGAAGAAAAGTGTAACACGTTTTCAATCAAGTTTGTGTGTACTAGTAAAATGCTTAATCCTTATTTGCACTTCTATTGTTTGAAAAGTAGCATAGGAAAATGTGTCCACCCAAGAGGTTTACTGGGCAGGTCCCACGGTGAAGCCAGAAATGGTAAAACTTCACTAACTGGATATTGTAAGCCCATAAAGTTAGACTACGCCTTTCAAGGAAGATAACATGAGGATCAATTAATTTGGAATTGTTGACACTAGGATGCAAAACTTGTGTGAAAAGCAATTAGTGATGCTAACAGGTACATGATGCACTATTCACACGAGTGAAGCATTAAAAAAATAAATGTGTTTTTCGGATAAAGAGTTTTTTTTATATTGTGCTTAAAATGGTGATATCTGATATATAAAATCTTTAGTGATATATGTATTGCAATGTTTTCAAATAAACCTTTGACGGCATATGTTTGTGCTCAGTTTTTGTGCATGATGTCCAAAGATATGTTGATGTTCTTTAAAATATTATTTGAAATTAGCTGTAGAAGGGCACCATAGGCCTCTCTAGCTGTTCTGTCCAGCTTGCCTTCACCTCTGCTTCTGGGCTTGTGTGTCGTGCCATCTGCTATCCTCTCCTCTACTGGCAAGCCCCATGAGACATGCTGTCAGTGCATTTCCGATCCGACCACCTCTCTTCCTCTGGCTGACCCTGTGAAGCTCCCCTCTGCCCTGCTTTCCTCTGTGCCAGTGAGCACTGATCTGCATTAGCAGTGGAGATCCCTATTTTCTCCTGTCATCTGCTGGCTGGCCCTGTGCAGCTTCTGCTCGACTGCTCCTTTGAGGCTGCTCTGTGCATACATGGACTTTTTCTGTGCCGCACTGCAAGTGCAGCTCTATTCTCCTGTACTCAATTGGCAGAGATAACATTTGGTTTCAGGGGAGTGGTAAAGGCAGCTTCTGTGGGGGGCAATGCCATTGTAAACAATTCAAGTTCAGTGAAGGCAAGCAAATATTCTTTTTATTGGAGGGCATTAACATCTCCCAAATAGCATGAGCTATCGGGCGTAGTGAAGTCACCCCAAATAATCAGGGGTGGGGGAATTTTGTAAGATAGCATGTTGAAATGATGCATTCAATTGCACAGTTTCCAGAAAATCGGGTAATGAGGCAAACCATTTTTAAATGGTTCTTAAGAAAACATCATGCCACGTGATTTTACAAAAGTCTCATGATGCCTGGGTTCACAACATATGTCAACATTGCACTGTATGCCACTTTCATGAACTACACCCAAAATATCTGTGCCCACTATATATGTTAGCATGGCAACTATAATTCACTTTCATGAAGCTACAGTCACAATCTATCCATGCAAGTATGGCCACTGCAAAGCACTTTCATGAAGCTGCAGCCACAGTCTATCTGTGCCTGCATGATCATTGTGAATCACTTTCATAAAGCTACAGACACACTTGTTTAATGCCAGTATGGTCACTGTGAATTACTTTTATGAAGCTGTGGCCACAATCGATCTATGCAAATATGGTCAGTGTAAATCACATTCATGATGTTGCAACCACAATCTACTTCAGTAATAGTCACTGTACATCACTTTCATTAAGTTGTGGCCACAATATAGGCCACCTGTCAAAGCACACAGCGTGTTACACCTTTTTACCTGATAGTTCAGCCCCTAGGTTTCTGGTGGCGTCCACGATGGAAGCCTGGGACACTCGATGATCTGGTAGGCAGGCAGTATGGGGAACCTACAATATCTAGGAAGGAAACATGAAAAAAGGGTCAAAAGAAAAGCAGGGCAAGCTTTCGAATCCCACAACAGGAAGGCCATGCAGAGATTAATGTGATTTTAGGACAGTGTAGAGCAATGGAAGTGGGTGCCAGAAAAGGAACGCAAGGACTGAAGTGGAGCTTAGAGTCATGTAGGGCAAGAGCAAGCATGAGAGAAAACAGCAGGCAGGCTAAGGGCAAGAGAACGAATATAATATGGAAGAACAGCTTGATTCTGCTAGACAGAGCAGCAGAAAAGATTGCGATACATATAGGTACCTGCAACTTCAGGATTTACCTGGACAATGTTCTGAGAGCGAGGCAAAGCCTCTCTTTCGCTGTTACCATTACAGTGCACCAGATGCTGCACAGTGCGCATGCAGGAAACCAGATAGCGCCCTCGATGCCTGAATGACATGGCGGCCCCCACATTGTTGGAAAGCTGAATACTGGGAAGCTGAGGCAGCCGACCTGGGCCTGAACAGGGTCAGCTGAATCGACAGCGTGAATAGAGGTGACAACCGTCAGGTGAGTGACTCCGGTAGCTGCAACAAATGGTAGGGTGAACCAGAAGAAGGACTTAGACAATTGGAGTTCATTCTCAAGAGGTTTATTAAAAATAAAAGGGTAGAAATGGCTAAATTGCCCTATCGCTATGAGGGAAGTTCCCTGCATAACATAACAAAAGCTAAGGTGGGCTTCAAAGTCCTAAATAAAGTTCTTCAGTCCAAATTCTATCCACTAACTGCCCCTACCTTTTTAGAAAAAACATCTAACTAAAAGGGACTTCGGAAGCTTTGTTCAATAGCCTCAACAGGGCGTCGGCTTGCCCCAATTTATACTTGATGTACTCAGGGCTTCAACAGTGCCTTTTTCACAACACAGTCTTTGTATCAAGTTAAGGTTTCATATTCTCCTGTTATCACAGAAACTACTTCTTGTTGTAAACATTTCCATTCTTCCGAGATTTATTGAAAACAACCAAACTAGAATTCTGTACCTTATGTTACTTGCTCACTTAGTTCAAAGTGTCCCTATCTCTTTCTCAATCTCCCCTTCGTAGGATGTTTGCACCCACAGGTTTCTCAGACTCCGGTAACCTTGATCGCTTCCCCAGCTGTTATTGACAATGTTTGTATTTTTCTCAGTCCCCCTTTCATAGGGTATTTGTACATTCAGGTTTCTCAGGCTCCTATAGCCTTGATAGCAATCCCAGCTCCGATTCACAATCTTAGTATTTTTCTCAGTCTCCTCTTCATGGGGTATTTGCACAATCAGGTTTCTCAGGCTCCCGTAACCTTGATAGCTTTCACATCTGTTAATCACAGTGTTTGAAACTTTTATCGGTATACTCTCTGTCGGATTTCTCAGGCTCCTGCAACCTCATTAGCTTTCCCCGCAGCTACCAGTCTCTGTAGCTATGGTCTGACGTATGTGAAGCTCTGGGACTGTGGGACAAGGCGGTTCACTCAAGCATACCCCACACTCTGGCTTCTTTCGGCACGAGGATACAGTTCCATTACCAGCATCAGGGCCTTCTGGGCCCAAGTCTCCTTTACTTAGCAGTCTCTTGATTCAGAGGGCCTGATGTATCAAACAAAACACAAAGTTCTTTTCCTCTCACAAGTATTCAATTCAGGTGATTCACTGTTCACCCTGGATCCCCCTCAGTCAGGCACAGATCCCTTTATTACATTTCGTTATTGGGTGACTTAGTTCACCCCAGATCCCCCTCTGTTAAGCTCAGATCAATTACAGTTCAACTTTGCTATTGAAGAATTTTGCAATCAAAGATTTTCGAATGTGTGCAGGATTTGGCTTGACACGATGCATAACCACTTCAACTTCACAGTTTACAATTACACCCTCATCAGGAAACTGGGTTCTGTTCCCCAAGCTTTCTCTCTGCATACCTCCATCAGGTTCACACTTGCCTTTTTGTAATCACAGTTCACAATTTTACACTCTCTGTTGGATACCTAACAGGGACTTTCGAATGAGCACCCACGTGGTGCCGGACCACTCTGTATGCTATTTATTGTGCTTCAAAAGATCACTCACTCCTTGGATATTCAATTATGTTCATGTTGGTAATCACATACACCTTATGCTTTGTTCCTTGCAACTTTCTTGATACAACGTTGTCGCTTGCGACCTTGGGTCTAACACAGACCGGTCTGTTATTAGTCTACCCGACTCACTGGCTGTGCTGACTTTACTGGAGTGGCTTTGTTGCAGGAGCCGAGGGCAGTAAAACGGTGGCAATCTCTTCTCCCCACCTCGGCTATGGATGCAGAAGAGCCCTGCGTACCTACGGCACACAATGCACCTTTCTTCAGCGTTAGTTCCTGGTCTTATGTTTCTTATCCTCCAGGGCTCTTGAATGTAACGGTTTGTTTTAGTTGAAGAGGACAAGAGCAGGTCCCTCCTTGCAACCCTTTCTGTTCTTGCCGTCTTTCTCCTCACATTAAACCGCCATCTCGGAACTGCTACTTCCTCGGTTGTTTTGCTTTGCTCAGAGTGTGCTTCCGTGCGCCGCCTTTTATCCATGTGGGGAAGTGTGATAAGTCAGGTGTGTAATTATCAGTAATTGCCTGACTCTGCCTGACCCTTGTGTTGGGACATGTCATGTATACAGCTCCGGTGTTAGTTGGTTTTCTTTCATGTTGGGCTGTCCGTGAAAAAGTTATTGTGTCAGGTGAAGGGGTGTGGGGCGGCTTGAGTTCATATGTATCCTACTTGGTAGGATGGGGAAAAGGAGTTATTAGGAAGGGGATTTTGCGTTTCAACCTTCGGTGTTCCACTTCCATCTCCCGAGGACCGCTCATACAGGTGATCCGACCCGAACTGGTCCACCTCCAGGAACTGTATCAAAAAGCAATGGTGGTGTCCTGGCCACCTGGGTGACAGACCCCAGGGTACTAGCGGGTGAGGCACCTTCAGGTTTCTCACAACACGCATTGATTATTTTTTCACAGGGGTTGATCAGCTTGGGGAGTTTGTGGATGCCGCATATGAGGGCTGGATGGTCTCAGTTCACTCTCCTTTCATTGTACATTGGGTGATGAGCAACCAGCCTGCCCCGGTACCCATGTGGAGACTGAGGGCGGAGACCCTGCGGGATGGACCCTTCCAGGATGGCATGGCGGAACATATAGAAAAGTTCTTCTGTGTCAATGAGGGGAGTGCCAGTTGCCGGGGGAACCTATGGGACGCCTTCAAAGTGGTGATGTGGGGAGCTGCCATTACAAAGGCGGGGGCTTCAGAGGGAGCTAGCACAGAAAATAGCGGAATTGGAAGCAAATATCAACAAACAAGTGGCAGGAATTTATCCAAGGGAGGACAATGTGGAGGTGAGCCTCATCATGCTTAGTCAGGAATGCCTGGAACGCTGGGAATGGCTAGGTAGGTATAGCTATGTGAAATACACAGAGAAGCTACATGGGCAAGGGTATAAACCGGGCATGTTGCTAGCGTGGCTTTGCCGTGGGAAAGAAAACCGCACTGGGATTAACAAAATAGAGGATGAGTGTGCGGAGCTATGGCGATTGCAGAAGGAAATTAACAAAGTTTTCCAGAGATTTTACTGAGATTTATATGGGGCAGATGGAGTGGATGGGGGCATGAGATCACAGAGACACCATCGGAGATAGACTTACCCACCCTGAGCATGGAGCAGGCGGAGGCACTGGGTGCACCGCTCACGATAGAGGAGCTGAGGACGGTGATTGGGGCATTGCCCACGGGCAAGATGCTGGGAGAGGGCGGCATTCCAGCTAAGTTTTATAAGGAATTTGCAGATGAAGTGGGTCTGAGGCTACTGCAAACCTTTAAGGAGGCGTATGAGGTGGGGCGGCTACCCTCAAGTATGGAGGAATCTATCATTGTCCCCATATTGAAGCCAGGGAAAGCTGGGTGGTATTCCAAATTCTATCACCCAATATCTTTGCTTTACCCGGATAGCAAGATCCTTACGCCGGTCCTAGCGGAGAGGATTAAGAGGGTGATGGGTGTCATGCTCCGTCCTTGGAAACGTTGGAATCAGTGGAGATTGAGTAGCATTGTGCACTCCAACCGTATTCAACGGTCTAGTCTACCCCTAAAATGGCCACCAGGGTAATATAGACGGTCACCTCCGGATACGCTGTGTGTTGTATCCCTTCTTGGACCTTAGCTGCTGGTACTACTGCCCTAGTACAAGCGTTCTACTCTGATCGTTCATTGCCATTTTTCTCCCTTCTTATTCTTTCGCTCTTTTCTGTCCCTTGCTCAGCTGCCGCCTTTTTGCATCTTTCATCTCGTGCTGTATCGATCCTTCTTGTTGCCGTGCTTGCGGAACTCTTGTTTTACTTTTGGTTTCCCCTTATTTCTTGGTGTCGGAAATATTCAGCTTGTTTCATTTCTCACTCACTTACTTGCCTTATTTCATCTTATGGCGCACCGTGTTCGGCTTTGCTACCCGTTCTCTTTAGGGCTTTTTGACCTTTGCCGACATGGTTCGCTCTTATCTTAGTTCGAGACGATTCTGAGTCGCTCTGACTTTTCATTCTTTCTTTACTTTGTTTTACTTACCTGTCTTCTTTCACTTGGACCTGCCATTTCCGGTTTCCATTCTCAAAAGAAACCTTTTTTCATATGTTTCGGGGTTCTCTTGCCTGTTCATTTCGGGATACTTACTAGTTTATCTCCTACCTTCCTGCTGACTGTCATTTTGTAGGTAATTTGTTTCTTCTGTTCTTTGCTTATCTGGATTCCCTATTCCTCGGATATTTTGGTTACGGGGAACACTGGATCCACCTTTGCAGCCAACCTAGTATCCTCTTTGAAGGTTGCAAAACCCAGCCTTTTTGGTAAAGGTATACCAGTTTTCTTTTCACTGCATTTCCTTGCTTCCGTGTGTATGGAAGAACATTAGAAAACATCTGTGGAGACGGAAATACTTAATTCAAGAAAATGGCTATCCTTACAAGTCGGAACTGAGCACACATCTCTACAGGGTTTTTTTCTGCCGCATCAGCGCTTGTTCCCTGGACATTTTGGGAGCTTGCTCCTTGAGGTTCTCCTTGATCCTGTTCCCCTGCAGGTCACAGTGGCCTCTGAGGGAGCTCACCCTTATTTGCACGTTAAAAAGGAAAAGAGGCTCAAAGAAACCAAGAAGACCAGAAGGAATAAGAAATCTGAAAACTCCAAAGATACTTTTGAAGGGTCAGGTGAGGAGAGTGAACAGGGAGGTACTTCAGATCCTGACAGTATACAACACCCAATCAAATAGATGGCATCCCTGGAACAGTATCAGGAGTTGGTGAATGCGATTCAGGGGCTTCGTGTGGAGGTACAGATCCTCAAGGATCAAAATGCAGTCCTGAGTCAACAAGTAGCACTCTGTGAGGATACTCGGGGTGACCTCCCTCCACTTCTGTTCCCGTTTGGAAGATATGATGGCAACCCCAAACAACTCAAAGAATTTTTGGATGCCTGCCAAGTGTATTTTTCTTTTCATCCAAAAGCCTATGAAAGACAGATCCAAAGTGGGATTCCTGGTGGCCAATTTAGTGGGCAACACCCTAGCATGGGCAACTCCTTTAATCACTAATGCAGACCCATCAATGACTAACTATCTCCAGTTCGTGCAGAACTGCAAGAGCCGATTGGATCGTCCAAAAGTGCAGTTCTCTTCTTTTGACGTACAGACTTACGTTTCTCAGTTTCAACGACTTGCTTCACAATCAGGATGGCCTGACTCTGCACAGCAGACACTGTTTCAAGGTCTGCATGAGGAGATTAAAGATGAGTTGGCACAGATACCCCAACCTAACTCCTTTCAAGAATTACCTACTGCAGCTCTCCAGATTGAATTCAGATGTAATAACAGAAAACAGGAGAGAAGAAGAGGACGGTATTACCCCCCGTTGCCTTCCTTACCATCTACTACAAGAGACTGTGGTCCACCTGATGAACCAATGCAATTTGGTGCCACTAGAGGACCTATGTCACCTGATGAAAGAAAGAGAAAAAGAGAGAAAGGACTCTGTGCCTACTGTGGCTCCGCCAAGCATCAACTGAGTTCCTGTTCAGAAGTTCCTATCAAACGACAGGGAAACACTCAGCCTCGTACCTATGCAGGGGAGGTAATGGGGGTGATCTCACAACTCCCTGCAACAATACCAAACCAGTAGAGAATGAAGAGGACAGCCGTTTTATGGTATTTTCGGTCCAGCTGGAAACTTTCCCTACGAAAACCCTTAAAACACTAACCATGCTTGACTGTGGTACGGCTCGTAATTTTGTGGATATAACTTGGGCCAAAGCCAACCTGATACCACTCATGGAGAAGAGGAAGCCCATTCCGGTTGAGGGTTAAACGGAACTCCTCTGTCCTCTGGTCCCATTGTTATAGAAACCTCTCCGATCCAAGTAATGTTAGGTACTCATACCGAACAGCAGGTGTTTGACATTATAAGAGGAGCTCATTTCCCTGTCATACTGCGAATACCATGGTTAAGGCACCACAATCCCAAGATAGACTGGAGGGCTAATACCCTTCACTTTGTTTCTACCTACTGCTCACAATATTGCCTCACGGATTCAAGTACTTTTTTCCCAATCTAGCAAACAGGTTTCACAGCCAAGAATGATGGTATCCTTGGTGCCAAGACAATCCCAGGAATACTCTGAGGTCTTTGAAGATAGACTCCCATGTCTTTTGCCTCCTCATAGACCGGAAGACTGCAGTATTGAACTCCAGGAAGGTGCACAAATACCATTTGGAAGGACTTTCAATTCCCGAAAAAACAAGCACTCAAAGAGTACCCGGACGCTAACCTCTACAATGGACTTATCCAAGAATCCAAATCCCCTGGAGGGGCATCTTTGTTGTTCATCTCGAAGAAGGGTTCCTCAGAACTAAGGCCATGTGTTGATTACAGCGGTCTCAACCGCCTGACTATAAGAGACCGCTATCCAATGCCTCTCATACGAGACATACTTGAAGTGGTCCAGGGAGCCCGATACTTCACCAAACTGGACCTTTGTGGAGCATATCATCTGCTGCGGATTAAAAGAGGTGACAAATGGAAGACCGCCTTCAGGACACCATTAGGGCTCTACGAGTATCGATTGATGCTTTTCGGCCTAGTCAATGCCCCAGCAGTTTTCCAAAGGTTTGTTGATAAGATATTTGCAGATCGTTTGTTCTTGTCCATGTTAGTCTACTTGGATGATATCCTTGTATTTTCCTCTACCTTGGATGAACACCGCAAACAGGCGAAAGAGGTTTTACGGAGGTTCTAGGTGAACCAATTGTGTGCCAAACTGGAGAAGTACATTTTTGAGGCGTCTAAGGTGTCATACTTGGGGTTTATCCTTAGCCCGGACGGTGTCCAGATGGATACGGACAAGGTCAAGGCCATTTTGGACTGGAAGCAACCTACATCAGTGAAGGAGGTACAAATGTTTTTGGGACTAGCCAATTTTTATCCACGCTTTATCCCTAACTTCTTTGATGTCATTCTACCCATAACATCCTTACTAAAGAAAGGAGTGGTGTTCGCCTTCTCCACTGAAGCACAAGAAGTCGTCCAGAACCTAAAGACCCTGTTCACTACTGCACCAATTTTGATACATCCTTATCAGACCCAGCCTTTTATACTGGAAGCAGACTCCTCTGGAGGAGCAATAGGGACTGTGCTTATACACGAGAAGGAGGAAACAGAACATCCCATTGCATATTATTCTCTTACTTTAATCACCAGCGAAAGGAATTATTCTGTCCTAGAGAAGGAACTATTGGCTATAGGGCAAGCATTCAAGGAATTGCGCCACCTTCTCAAAGGTGCTGCTCACCCCTTTTTGGTCAGAACAGACCATCGCAACTTAAAGGTACTACAACAAATGGAGAACTCCCGCCATGCTTGGTGGGCATACTATTTTTCTCACTTTGACTTCAACATCACCTATGTTCCTGTTTCTAAGAATGTTGTGGCAGATGATCTGTCCAGAAGTCTCAGTGAGTGGTCAGGCACTTACATATGTAACAAACCCCTACTGCCGATGCTGTGGTTCCATTTCTTAGAGAGGTACAGAATACCACCAGAAGGATCAAGAAGGGTAGTCTTCCCAGGGATCTAAGACCGCTCAAGAACGGTTTGATGTTCCATAAACATGCTCTTGTTTTACCATCCTCTCAGCTACAGATGCAAGCTCGTAGCTGGTGTGATGACTTTCCCATTTCAGGTCACAAGGGTCAAATGACTACGTTGGATCTACTCTCCAATTCTGGTGGCCTGCTCTGCACAAGGATGTCAAACTATATGTCAAGGCCTGCCCTGTCTGTGCCTCCAGTAAGGTATCCAGACAGAAACCTATTGGACTCCTTCAGCAGAGTGGGTTACCATCACGACCCTGGGAACAGGTTTCTATGGACTTTATAGTTGGCTTGCCTGTCTCTAACAACTGCACAGCTACCATGGTAACTATTGATACATACAGCAAAATGGCACATTTTTTGGCACTTCCCAGTGTACCTTCTGCACAAGAAACCGCCAGAGTCTTTCTCAAAGATGTGGTGAGATTACATGGTATAGCTTGCACCATCACCTCAGATCGAGGTGCACAGTTCACATCCAAGTGTTGGACTTCTTTGTGTGAACAAATGGGCATCCATAGGGCTCTCTCATCGGGGTATCATCCCCAGACAAATGGGCACACAAAAAGATTGAATGCAACACTCGAACAATATCTCAGTTGCTTTTGCAATGTGGAACAAGATGACTAGGCAAAATATCTCTCAATGGCAGAATTTTCATACAACAACATTAAACATTCAGTCATCAACATGAGCCCATTTTACTGTACTTACCGATTTGATTCCCAACATCTTGCATGGAGCAGTTTTTCTTCCACCAACTCCCCTACGGTGGATAACTTACTTTCCACTCTCAAGCAGGTTTATAAAAGAGCATTGGAAGCACTAGAAGAAAGTCGTCAGTCCTACGAGAGACAGGCTGATCCCAACCATAGACCTAACCCAAACTAGAAGATTGGCACATTGGTGTGGTTGTCCACGAAGTACTTGGCTCGATGGGTTCATTATGGGAGATTTTCTCCCCGCTACATAGGCCCATTTCCCATCACTTCTCAAATCAATCCTGTTGCATTCAAATTTAAATTACCTCCCTCACTCAAGAGGGTTCATCTGGTGTTTCACATATCTCTTCTCAAGAATTATGTCAATGATCCCTTCAGAAGAAGACTCCCTCTATTCAGACCTACCACCGATCAAGATCCTGAAGAATATGAAGTGGACAGACTGGTGGATTATTGTTATAGGCGTGGAGAAGTGCAATATCTGGTCCACTGGAAAGGCTACTCGACTACTGACAGGACCTGGGAACCAGCCCGACATATGCATGCTCCCCGTTTGGTTCAACAGTTCCATAGACTGTATCCGGGTAAGCCTGGAGGGGTGGTGATCAGAAGGAGGCATACTGTCACGCTCCGTCCTTGGAAACGTTGGAATCAGTGGAGATTGAGTAGCATTGTGCGCTCCAAACGTATTCAATGGTCTAGTCTGCCCCTAAAATGGCCGCCTGGGTGATATAGACGGTCACTTCCGGATACGTTGTGCGTTTTATCCATTCTTGGACCTTCGCTGCTGGTACTACTGGCCTGGTACAAACGTTCTACTCTGATCGTTCATTGCCATTTTTCTCCCTTCTTATTCTTTCGCTCTTTTCTGTCCCTTCCTCGGCTTCCATCTTTTCGAATCTTTCATCTCGTGCTATATCTATCCTTCTTGTTGCTGTGCTCACAGAACTCACTCTTGTTTTACTTTCGGTTTCCCCTTATTTCTTGGTGTCAGAAGTATTCTGCTTGTTTCACTTCTCACTCGCTTATTTGCCTTATAATTTCATCGGCTTTACTTCCCTTTCTCTTTAGGGCTTTTTGACCATTGCCGACACGGTTCGCTCTTATCTTGGTTCGAGTCGATTCTAAGTCGCTCTGACTTTTCATTCTGTCTTTACTTTGTTTTACTTACCTGTCTTTCCCTTGGACCTCCCCTTTCCGGTTTCCATTCTCAATAGAACCCTTTTTTGCTATGGTTCGGTATTCTCTTGCCTGTTCATTGCGGTATACTTACTAGTTTATCTCCTACCTTCCTGCTGACTGTCCTTTTGTTGGTAATTTGTTTCTTCTGTTCTTTGCTTATCTAGATTCCCTTTTCTTCGAATATTCTGGTTACGGTGAACACTGGATCCCCCCTTGCAGCCAACCTAGTATCCTCTTTAAAGGTTGCAAAATCCAGCCTTTTTCGTAAAGGTATACCAGTTTTCGTTTCACCGCATTTCCTTGCTTCCTTGTGTATGGAAGAACATTACAACATCTGTGGAGAAGGAAATACTTAATTCAAGACAATGGCTATCCTTACAAGTCAAGTCAGAACTGAGCACACATCTCTACAGGGTTTTTCTGCTGCATCAGGCTTTTTCCCTGGACATTTTGGGATCTTGCTCCTCGGGGTTCCCCTTGATCCTCTTCCCCTGCAGGTCACTGTGGCCTCCAAGGGAGCTTGCCCTTATTTGCATGTTAAAAAGGAAAAGAGGCTCAAAGAAACCACTAAGACCAGAAGGAAGAAGGAATCTGAAAACTCCAAAGATACTTTTGAAGGCTCAGGTGAGGAGAGGGAACAGGGAGGTACTTCAGATCCTGACAATAGGGGCATTGATCCATCCAGACTAGACGAGATATGTCCCTGAGTGGGCAATGTCTGGGAACCTGAAAAGGCTATATGCAGTAAAAGATAGGATGCAAAGATGGGCATAGGGTTGCACGGTGGTGGCACTGGATGCAATCAAAGCATTTGATTATTTAAGGGGGGAGTGGCTGCACGCCTCCTTAAAATGATTCGGGGTAGAAGAGGGGCTTCTGAGGTGGGTTTGGATGCTCTATTCTACACCGGTCATGAGGATGTGGACAGGCAGATACATATCTGGACTGGGGCAAGGAACAGGGGTGCCCACTGTCCCCCATGCTCTATATACTAGACCCAGAGCCCCTTATGGTGTTCTTAAGAAAGGTGTTTAGGGACACGGGGCTCCTGGTGGACAGAGTACATCATGTGGTCTCGCTATACTCAGACAACATACTGTAATACATGCATAGCCCAGAAGATAATCTAGCACAATATCTGGAGGTATTGGATAACTTTGCGCCATTGTCAGGGATATTGGTCAATAAGCCAAGGTCCTGTGTGTTCATTGACAGGATGGGTGGGGGGTGGAGGAATCACTCCTTCCAGACTTGGAGTTGGAGTGGAAGGTTCAGATATTTCGATATCTTGGTGCTTTCCCCACCTGGCATATTCTAGACTGGTGCATGGGTACAGAGGTGGTGGCAGGGGTTCCAGAGACTCCTCGAGGAAGATGGCATACTGGGGCTGTTGTATGATGTATCAGAAGAGGGGCATGAAGTGTCCAGGTTGTACCAGGGATTGCTGGCAGTATTATCAAATGATGTTACCAAGGTGAGGTGCAAATGGGAATTGGACATGGGCAGGACGTTTACAGAACAAGAGTGGTCCAGCTTGCTGTTATACCCAAAAAAGGTTTAAAGGAATGCCAGGCTTATGCTGACCCAGTTCTATATGCTTCATAGAGCCTATATGACTCTGCATCTCATTTCAAAATTTCCAGGCTCAATGAGGGGGTGGGGGAGTGCTCGAGGTGTGGAGATTTTGAACTGAGGTTCAGAAAAAGGAGGTGTAAGAAGATATGCCTGGTGGCTGGAGGCTTGTTTACTCGGGGTGTTCCTGCATCCAAAGGGTGCGAAACCAGCGAACAGATTGGTGAACCTGGCATGGGTGTTGGCAAAAAGGAGGATTGCCATGGCTTGGAAATCTCGAGAGGGCCCACATATAGAAGGGTGGTGGAATGATCTGCAGCACTGGTCCATAGCCGAGGCTGCAGTGTGGCATAGTGCTATGCAAGCAGGAATGAGAGAAAGTTAGGAGAATGTGGCGGCATGGAAAGCCATGGTGCATTCACTGTTTGGTTCGCCAGATGACAAACCCCCTTGAACTCCCCGGTCGGGGGTAGCGGGATACAGGGGAGACTGCAGGGGTTGGTATGGAAGGCAGGATGAGCAGGGCATGAAGGGGGAAAAGTGCCGGTGCCCAGGTGGAACTTGTGTGTGTTACAAGCCATGAGTTACTAGTTGTAGTTAATTTAGTAGGGGTTGGTTGTATTGCAGGGATGGTGGTAATAACAATGAGGGTCATTACAAGTTTGCCGGTCTGGGAACTACAGTACCGGTAAACTTGCCGGTAACATAGCACCCGGACCGGCAAACTACAAGTTCTGCTCGCGGGTGCCATTACGCCCGCCAGGTCTGTCCTGGCGGCCGTACCGGCACCCGCGAGCAGAACTTGATGGTAGCATCGGCACCGTTTTTAACGGTGCCGGTGCTCCCATGCTCCCCATTCCCATTGAGCCCTATGAGGCTCAAATGGGAATGGCGACTGACAATTACCAGGAACCCGGCAATGGGTAATTACCGGGTCCGGAAGGGTTGGAATACCACGGTAATTGCCCATTGCCAGTATTTTCACGAGTTTGGGGGCAACCGGCACGGCTACCGCCAAACTCATAATGAGGCCCAATGTGTTGATAGTGAATATTGATAGTGGGACTGTTAACACAATGGAACAAATGTAAAATAAAAAGATATTAAAAATTATTAAAAATAAATAAATCTGTTGAACGAGTGGAAAGAAAACCCTGCTGAGTCTAGTGCCACTATATTATCCTGTTGGGTACCCAGTGAAGTGGAAAACATCGCTATCATACACCCTGATCTCACAAACAATGAAAAACAAAGATCTTTTAGATTTAATAGAGCAATTTCCTGACATGTTCCGTGAGGGACCTGGAAGAGTGAACGGCATATAGCACCACATTCGCACCCCAGTAGGTAAGGTGATACATTTGAGACCTTATCAATTGCCAGAATCACGTAAGAGATTGCTATTAAAGAAGTGGAACAGATGTTAAAGGCAAATATCAAGCCTTCAATGAGCCCTTGGTCCTCTCCCATTGTGTTGGTGTCAAAATCTGATGGGAGTTGGAGATTCTGTATAGATTTTAGAAAGGTAAATACCATCTCTGCCTTTGACGCATACCCAATGCCACGCATTGAGGATTTGATAGATAAACTGGGTAATGCTGTCTATCTGTCAACCTTAGATTTAACCAAAGGTTATTGGCAGTTTCCATTGTTTGAACTTGGCAAGGAAAACACGCTTTTGCTACCCGCATAGGATTATTTCAATTTAAGGTTTTACCATTTGGTCTCCATGGGGCTCCAGCAACCTTTCAAAGGCTAATGCATAACATTTTACAACCTTATTGTTATTTCTGTGGGGCATATATCGATGATATTGTGATTCACAGTCGAACTTGAGAGGATCATTTATACCATCTATACATCATTATGAGGGCCTTCAGGAAGGTGGACCTAACAGCCAACCCTTAGAAGTGTAATCTAGCTCAATCAGCTTTTAAATACCTGGGTTCTTTGTAGGTAATAGTAGCATCCAACCCCAACAGAAAAAGGTCCGAGCAGTCCTTGAAGCCCCCACGGAGGACCAAGAGAGATATGAGAGCCTTTTTCAGATTGATAGGCTATTATAGGTGGTTCATCCTACATTTCTCTAATAAGTCTGCCCGGTTAACTGATACATTGAAAAATGCCAAACCTCATAAAATGAAATTGGGAACAGAAGATGACACCTGTTACAACACTCTGAAGCAGACCTTGTGTCAAAATCCCACCTTGAAGGTAGCCGATTTCTCTAAAGAATTCATTCTTCACAGAGATGCTTCTTTGATAGGATTGGGTGCTGTCCTATGTCAAGCTCAAAATGGGTTTAAGCATCCCATACTGTATATTTATTAAAAACTGTTCCGTAGGGAGAACAATTATTCAGTCATTGAGTTAGAGGCTCTAGCTATAATGTGGGCCATCCTCCATCCTAAATACTATCTATTGGGGCGAAAATTCACACTGATGAAAGACCATTCCCCATAAGTATGGATCAGCCAGAGAAAGGAATCCAACCCTAGAGTCATGCAATGGTTCTTGAACCTTCAGCCATACTGCTTTTCAGTGGAATAACGAAAAGGTTGAGAGCAAGGTAATGTGGACTACCTTGCGAGGGTCCCCTCTGAAACCCACAGGTCCACCATGCATTGGGGAAGGGTATGTGAGAAAGCTGAAGGTTCTCTCACAACTACTTCCCTGGGATCCTCTGTTCAGGTAGGATATATGATATCATATGATGTGGCATTTATAACATGCATGTACACACGTGTTTCTAGTGTTTCTAGGTGAGACAAGACAAGGAGAGGGAAGAGGGAAGGGGAGAGGTGCCATGGGGAGGGGTAAGGGGAAGTGCAGTTTACTCACACGTACAGCCAGCGGGTGACTCATAAGTGCAGAGAGAAGGGACTGTAGGGGTGCAGATACAGACCCTGAAGTGCTGGGGAGCCTGGGGGCAGTGCAATGGCAACTGGACATGCAGGAGCCTGGGCCCATGTTCAGAGGGTGACCAGGTGACCAGCGCAGAGAGCAGTCAGGTGCATCAGCATGGAGGAGGAAGAGAGAAACAGAAGCGAAAAGGAAGGTCTTGAGGTGTTTCCGGAACCGGAGGTGGTTCTGCTCAAGTTTGAGAGGCAGGGAGGCTGTTCCAGGGGGAGGCCCTAGCCAAGGAGATATATCTGCCCCAACTTTCTGCTTGGAGAAGTGTCTGACCCTCAGAGTTGTAGATGGATGAATGAAGAGCTCGAGAAGGAAAATGTTTTGGAAGAGAAAGTTGGAGGTAGAGCAGTCCCAAGCCCCAGAAAGCCTTGTGGAGGATGCAGAGGGTCTTGAACCTGATCCTTGCAGCCAGAGGGAGCCAGTGAATAGAGTTCAGAGCTGGAGAGATGTGATCCATGATCTTGAGGCCAAGGACAAGTCTTGCAGTCCTGTTCTGGATGCGTGGTAAAGTTCGAAGAGTAGAGGCAGGAAGGTTTAGAAACAGGCTGTTGCAATAGTCCAGCCTAGAGAGGACAAAACCTCTGGAGACAGTGAGCTTCTGGGGGAAAGTAAGAAAAGGAAGAATACCTCTGAGGAGGTGCAGCTGATAGTTTGACTTCTTAGAGATGTCAGTGATGTGAGGAGAGAAGAAGAGGGTGGAGTCGAAGATGACACCAAGGTTCCTAGCCTCACAGGAAGGAGCAGGACGAGGGCCCAGAATAGGCGGCCAGAGAGAGAGAGGAAAGGAGGGAGCAGGTGTCCCAATGAGAAGGATCTCAGTCTTACTGGCATTAAGGCAGAGATCATTGGTGGCACACCATTCCTGAATTGCGGTCAGACAATCCGGTATGAGAGAAGAAGCAGAGATCACTGAGGGGAGCCTGAAAGAGAGCTGAGTGTCATCGACATAACATTGAACATTGGAGTAGAAAGTTGTGATACTGTGGGCAAGAGGTGCCAGGTAGTGGTTGACGAGCCAGGGAGAGAGGTTAGACCCCTGGGGAACACCACAAGTAGAGAGATAGAATAGAGGAAAGACCCCAGTTGGACCTGAGAGGGTTGGTAGGTGAGAAAGGAGGTCAACCAGGCCAGAGCCTTATCAGTAATATCAAGGTTGTCGCAGAGGCCATTGAGCAGGATGGCAGAGTTGACTGCATCAAAAGCTGAGGATAGATCGCGGAGAATGAGGACAGAAGGGAGTTTAGAGTCAAGATTGGAGAGCAAGTCTTCACAGGTGTTCAGGAGAGCAGTTTCCATGCTTCTGGCAGCTCCGAAACCATACTGGTGGTCATGGAGGCAACCAACAGATTCAGTATGTATATTAAGATGGGAGATAGGCAGCCTTTCCAAGAGTTTGCCCAGGAAAGGAGTGATGGAGATCGAGCGATAGTTAGCTGGAGAGGAAGGATCTGCCGAAGGATTCCTTAGAAGGGAGTGCACAAGAGAGTGCTTAAGGGGGAGGGGAAAGTTCCAATGGCAAATGAGTGATTGCATGAATCGCACAAGGCTGGAGCAAGGATGTCGATGTGGTCCTTAATGATTCTGAATGAGCAGTGGAGAACCTGCTTTGACGAGACTTCAATAGATCGGACTTAAACATCGTCAGGGGTGAACAGGGGAAAGGTGGAGGAGAGACGGCCTCAGACAGGCCAGAAGCGGTAGAAGAGGAGGCCGATGAGGTAGAGGAAGAGCGGGTGGACAGGATGTCCTGAGCTTTAGTACTGAAATGAGAGGCCAAGGCCGTGAAAAAGGGCCTGGGAGGGAACAGTAGAGGTAGAGACTGCAGCAGGATTGGCCAGCTCCTTACAGATTTTGAAAAGTTTGGCCGAGTTGTTAGATGTCACAGAGATGCAGGTTTGTAGGTAGGCTCTCTTCTTAGGGAGGACAGAGAGTCTGTACTGCCTTTGGAGCAGGTGGCAGGCCAGTTTGTCAGGGGTGAGCCCGATGCCCTCCACTTCCTCTCCGCCACCCTACACTTGCATTTATGGGCAGCAAGGTTGGAATTGTACCAAGAGTTGCACTTGGATTTGGGCTTCAAGCGGATCCTCATGACAGGGGCAAGGACATCCAGAGTGTTAGTGATAGAGAGATGAAGGTTAGAGAGGGCTGTGTCAGTGTGTGAGTCAGCCAAAGGTGCAGGAGGAAGAGAGAAATTAGCAGCGGCGAACACTTCCACTGACACGCTTAATAGGTGTCAGGTCTAACTTGGGCAAAGAGTAGGTTGTATACAGTTTTTTCCAAAATAATCATTATTATGTTCATGATGTTTTAATTATCCTAGGTTGGTAATAATTCAAACTTTATTCAGGGTTATGGTAACAGGTTGGTTTGGCCTTAACTTTGCCGCCTTTTTATAGCAGGAAGGGTACCCAACCCAGCATGAGGACAATGGTGCTGAGAGCTTATTGGTTAAAGTGTGCTCTTCAAGACTCTCCAGGCCTTCTAAACTGCCTTTCATTGTCTAAGCTAAAGCAACAAGGTCCTTTGTTAGTAAAGTTCCAGGTTTAGGTCCAAGAGTAAAGTTCAACAGGAAAACAGGAGAAGAAACATTTGAATTTAAGGTTCACAGTAAATTCAGAGCTGCCTGGGAAAAAAAAAGCAGAACAGTTGGTGGGAGCACAGCGCATTTAATGTGAAGATGAAGTAGTTGCTAGAAAGCAGTTTTGTTAGGATTAATTATTAGGTATTTAGTTAGATATTTTGGTTTGTAAAGACAGTTTAAGGGGCTTCTTTTTCTTTTTTTTTATACTTTGTTTGCTATCAAAAATAATTGATTTTACAAAGATTGTAGCTCTTTCTTTCTTTCTTTCTTTCTTTCTTTCTTTCTTTTTCTTTCTTTCTTTCTCTATTTGATTCTTGCTTTGTTTCTTTGGTTCTTTTGTTTTTGTTTTTGTTTCTTTGTTTCTATTTCCGTATGTCTGCTTCTGTCCTTAGGATGATGAGTTTGTATTTTGCAGGCATTCTGCCAATGCGGCTTCTCAAATTTTTGTGGTTGCTATTGTCCAACAGGTTTTTTTCCCACTTATGAGACGACACCGCCAGGTATCCTCCTCTCGTAGGGCGACGGATTCCAGCACTGGGGTTAGTTATGCTTTCCTAAAATAGGCTGTTTCAGGACATGACATCAGAAGATGTCTCACTGTTTCGATTTTGGCACTATTCTTGCATAGGCGGCACTGGTTCGTTGTTGATAGCCCTCTTAGAGCTCTTATTTCATTTGTATGAAGAAGGTTTAGCCTAGCCCTTAAGAATGTGTTTCTTCTTCGTTTGTCCGGGAAGCACGTGAAGGCTTGGCCGATTTCATTTAGTTTTTTGGTTTGGATGGGTAAGTGGTCTAAGAGTTTGATAGCAGCAGCTTTTTCCAGCGTATCAATCCAGTCAAGTTCATTGAGTTCCCTCTTCACACGTGTTGGATTTCGGGTTAGATTGTCCTCATCGCATCCGATCTGTGTCAGACAGGCTTTCTGTTTGAGAGCCCAGGTTAAGACAATTTTGCTTTTTCCAGCAGTTGATTCTTCTTTTAGCATTTTGTGTTGTGGGGCGGAGTCTGGCATGATGATTTCTCTAAAGAAGGCCATTTCGTTCCAATCGACTGTTGCCTTCAGTGACAGCAAGCCCAGTTCCCTCCTGATTGCGGGCAAGGATGTAGACTTCGGTAGGTGTAGTAGTTCTCGCCAGAGGTAAGATTCCAGTTGTGGCCAAATGTTCGGAGGAATATTTGGCATACCTTCTCCTCCGTACCTTATCGATGGGATGAATTTTCCTTTGTAATACTTTATTACAGGCAACAGAGAGAAGCGGCCAAATTTTCTGTCTAGGGCCTTGGCCTGTGAGGATAGTTTCCGAGTTTGTTCCCAGAGGTTTGTTTGCATGCTTATCTCTTTTGCGGAGGAGTCAATCATAACCCCTAGGTATTTGAATTCCTTTACCTGCTCTACTTTTGTGCCGTCTATCGTCCAAAGGTTTGGTTTTCTGTTTGGTTTAGTCGTTTTTTCGAAAACCAGGATTTT
Source organism: Ambystoma mexicanum (assembly GCF_040938575.1). Classification (NCBI taxonomy): domain Eukaryota; kingdom Metazoa; phylum Chordata; class Amphibia; order Caudata; family Ambystomatidae; genus Ambystoma; species Ambystoma mexicanum. The sequence continues at coordinate 968,968,509 of NC_090933.1, read as the reverse complement.
GGTTTTCTCCTTGTTGATAACCAGATTGTTTTCGGGTACGTATGAGTTCAAGCTATCCAGCTTCCGTTGGAGACCGATCGGAGTCTGATCTATCAAGATAATATCATCGGCGTATAGAAGCCTCAGGATTTCTGTGCCTCCTAGTTTTGGTGGGAAGGTTCTGAGTAGGTCGCCGGAATCTTTTAGGTCTCTGAGAAAAGCCGTGAAGAGGGCCGCTGCCAGAGGGCAGCACTGCTTTACTCCTCTCTCAGTTGTAATTTCTTTTGACAGAGTGCCTGTCTGATTTAGCTTCACTCTGATAGATGTTTTAGAGTGTAGGGCAATTATTGGTTCGAGGATCTGCTCAGGGCATTTCCATCTTTTCAGCTTCGCCCAAAGGAGGTCACGATCGATCTTGTCGAAGGCATGAGTCAGGTCCACGAAAGCCAAATAGGTCTTTTTGTCTTTTTCTCTTGCCCGGTTTTTTAGGATGCTTAAGAGCATGATGTTTGTTGTTGTTCCAATATTTGTGGTAAAGCCTGCTTGCAGCGGATCATTGCATGGCGAGTGTTTTGCCCACTGTTGGAAGCTTGCGATCAGGTAAGAGCCGTAGATTTTCCCTATTGTGTCCAATAGGGCAATCGGTCGATAGTTTGATGGATCAGATCTTTCGCCCTTCTTGAAGATTGCTACTACCATTGCTGAAGACCAGGAGCTGGGAAGTGATTTTGAAAGGCCGATTTCCTTGAAAACAATACTGATGAAGGAAGCCCATTCGGCTCGATGTGTTTTCAGATCGTAGTTTGTTATCCCTTCTGGGCCGGGCGCTCTAGAAGTTTTAGGTTTTGTATCGCTCTTTCAATGTCATCTTTGTTTGAATAGTCTTCTCACGGTGTGGCGCTCAGAGTGTGGGTGTAGGTCGCGTTTGTCAATGGTTTCTTGAAAAGAGTGGTAAAGTGTTTTATCCAAGAATCTTCGCTTACTGTGTTAGTAGTTGCTTTGCTTGAGGATGATCCCTCCCCCTTTACGAGGCTCCAGAATTCTCGGGAATTTTTCCCATTGACCTTTTTTAGCATCAACTCGGCATCTTGCTGGTAGAGGGAGGCTCGATAGAATTTTAGCCAGCCAGTATATTTCTTGGCCTCCTCTTGATATTGTTGCTTCATCGTTGGTGAGTTTGTTTTTTGTGCTTGTCGTTTAAGTTTTCTAAGTGCTCTTTGTTTCGTGACCAAAAGTTTATTGTATTGGTGCGGTCTTTGCAAAGCTGTGGTGGTTATCTTTGACTGATCTCTTTGATATGGGATCAAGAGTGGTTGGTAGTCTATTGTGTGTTGGCTTGTTTTGTTTTCTTCCCCGATGAGCTTTTGTCTGTATAATTCGGCAAGTTCCAAGATTCGATCGTTTGTCATCCATAGCCGGTTTCCGTGGTTGTTTACCTTAACCTTTGTTTCCATGGTTGTTTTTGGGGGGTTGTCAGACAGCCAGGTCATTTCCACAATGTTGTGATCACTTGCTTTTACTTGTGTGATGTCAAAAGATGTTAAGAGGTTTAGCAAAACTTCAGAGGTAAAGATGTAATCTATTGTTGCATTTTGGTGGGCTCTTTCCCATGTAGGTATTTGTTGTGGGTTTGTTGACTTTTGCGCAGCGTTGTATATGTGCCTTGAGTCCATCAGTCTCACCCATTTTTGTCCTCTTGAGTCTCCTCGGCATGCCTCTTTTGGGTTACTCGATGGTTCTTTGGCGAGGGGGCAAGACGCATTTAAGTCTCCACAGATGGCAATCATCGTGATCTCTTTGTTGGCTTGGATGTCATCGATCTCGGCTTCAATGGTCCTCAGAAATCTCTCAATTGAAATTGCTTTCGGGTTCCAATACACCGTTATTAAAGCCATTGTTGATTTTAATGACTTTTTACTTGTTGGATCTTTCCTTGTCCATTCCACCTGGATTGAGAGATGGCTTTGTGAGAATGAGCGTTTTCTTGTAATCTCGAGACCGGAGCCACTTTTCACAGCTATTAGCAGTTCTGCAGACAGACGGCCTATAGCAGCTCTTTTGGCTGGTGCGATTTCAAGTGAGTATCCATCTATCGCTTGGGCTTCTGCTAGCCAGGTTTCTTGGAATGCCAAGATATCGTATTTTCCGAGATTAGTATCTCCAGGAATTGTTAAATGTTTGAAACCCCTAGTGTTCCATGATCCGAGTTTCAGTGAGGCAGCTTCTTCCATTTGAGTTGGAGTTTCAAATGTTTTATGCCTCACTTCTAACTGCTATTTGCTAAATTTTGAAATTGAAAGTTTTGGCAGCCATGCCCAAAGTTGTTTGATTGGGCCAAGAGCTGTTTGGCTGGTTGTTTTTCCTGCGGTCAGAGGAGGGTTTGCATGCTCAAATTCGGTAGTTTTTTTTCCCAGTCTATTTTGGTTCTTCGGGGTGCATCCTCTGTGTGCGATGAGTTGTTTTGCCTCCGTTCATCCGGTCTCGGTGTCGGCGCAGGCTTTATCCTTGGATTTTTATTAGGAGATGCTTTGTTTTTTGTTGCTTGAAAGTGACGGTGGTAGTGTTGAGGCCTAGTGTTGGCCCGACAGTTCTCTGGCATTCTTTCTCGTTGGTTTTTTGCTGGAGCTCGCTTTGACCTTTTATATTCAGTGATGTTTAGTCCTAGTTTTAATAGGATTTCAGAGTCTGTGTTGGATAGAAACGAGTTTGAAGACTCCTTTATGTGAATATATGCTTTAGCTTGTCTAGCGTTGTGGTACGGTTCCACAAGCGTAATGTCCTTCGGTGTTAGGCGTTTCAGGTCTTTGGTGCTCTTCAGGATCTTCATAATAGGGTTAGCGATTCTTTGTTTGTTTCGGATTGTTCCATTTTTAGGATTATCCCTTTGTTGGTCTTGTGAAGAGGGCTATGGGCTGAACGAATTTTGTCATGGGGTCTTTTGTCTTTGCTTTGGTCTTGTTGAGCTTGGCCTCTTTGTTTTTTCATTTCGGCCAGCCCTTGCGGTTCTGGTTTGTCCTTTGAGGTTCTGTAATTAAAGGATAATTGTTCTGGTTTTCTTTCTCGTGTGGCTTCTTTCTGAGGACGATCTGTGAGCGAAGGAGTTGGTGTAGTGGTTGTTTGACTGTTTCTTCTTCGTTTTTTTGATTGATTTTCTTTTTCAAAAGAGCATGTCGATGTTGGTTTACATACCCTTGGGGACTTATTATCTTGTGTTTCTGGTGAGGAATGGAGAGTAATGTTCATTGAACTTTTGTCTGCCAAAAAGTCTTCAGTAGTTCTTGGAGATTTTTGTGTTTTGTTGGCGGACATCTCACTGGAGTTGGGCATTGAGCTTTTCTGGTAGTTGAAGACCAAATAGTTTTGCTTTTCAGTGAGCGCACTTTTTGAGTTGGTATCTGAAGTGTTTGGGTGATCAATGATGATACAAGCTTGGTCATTTGGTCTTCGTTCATGGGTGAATCTTTTTGGTCCCGAGAATACAAATTGAACTGGTCCTTGTTGGGAATCTGTTTGTGTGTGAGCACAAGAGCTCTTTGGCTTGGATTCCATCCTTGCTGTTTTGTTCAGTTCAAGACTTGGGATTGCAGAGTTGGGGCAATTTTTGCTTGTTTTTGCGCTATTTTCTTTTGCAGTGATGAAACCTTCAATGAAAATTAGCTTCGTATACAGTATAGCAATTAGCGTGGTATGATCTTTTAGTGTCTCGTTTAGTGACTCGTAGAGTTTCCCGCATGGCGATAGACCTATCGTTATGGCAGACATTATCGTCGTCAAGTCTGGTTGTTTTTTTTGTAGGAGTTTCTTTCTGCATTCCTGAAAGGCCTGATTGGTTTCTGTTTGGGGCCTCAAAGTAGGAATCTTGAGGGGCCCTCTGCTCCTGCTGATGGTTCATTGCCCGAGATTCTCGTGCGAAGTGAGGGAGAGAGGATCTTCTGGCCGAGCTTTGTGCGCCATAGAGCAGCCACTCTGCATCTGCGGATATTCTAGGGTGTTGAGATTTTGAAGCTTTAAGTTTATGAAAGACTTCCAGGTGGTCCGGCGTGGATGTTATTTGATTGCTTTGGCTGCCGGCCTCCAAACTTTCGTCAGCTTTTTTGGTTTCATGGGTGGTGGGCAGGTCAGTATCTACGGCTCCCAGTGTAACGCTCACCTGATTCCCGTAGAGGCGCCGGTCTTGACTGGGCGTATACCGTATCTTCAAAGGTGATGTGTAACACACGGCTGGCTCTTTGGGCTGGACCTCTGTGCACTGTATGTCTGACTCGAAGGGTAAGATGTCTGCAGATAGAAAATATGGGATTAAGGAACTGGGTTATTGAATGTCTCTCTCTTCTTCCCTTTCTCTTCTCCTGTAGAACCCCAAAGGTTAACGCTCTCACCTTAGGTAAGTGAACGCCGTGCTCTCCATCTGCCTCGGGGCAGGGTGCTGTAACCAGTTTCTTCACTGGATAAGGGGAGCAGGCCTCTTGACTTCAGAGGACTGCTGTCCGTCGTTTACTGCACGAACGGTAAGTTTCGAGTAATTCTAATGTCTTTAAAGTCTTTAGTAATGATGTTTCTTGTTTTGCAGGGTTCCGGCGATGGCGGATGACGGGCTGAAGTGAGTTGAAGATGGAGCCCGTGTGATGAATAGAAGCGCCTGGAAGCACGTAAGTAAGCGCTTGTTGCCTGCTTCACGATGCGCTCTAACTGTCTTTTTATTTTGCAGGTACAAGTTCGGAGCGGCTGCAGGGTGCCGGAATACCCACTGGGTTGGATGTGGAAAGGAGTAATGGCACGTGAGTATTAAAGTTCCCCAATGTCTTTAAACGCACCTTTTTTTGTCTTTCAGATGCGGGATGCAGCGCCGAAGGCCTCCGGAGCGTGCGAAGAGTTGGTAAGCTTTTGTCTTTCAGATGCCGGAATGCAGTGTGAAGACCTCCGGAGCGCACGAAGAGTAGGTAAGCCTTTGTCTTTCAGATGCCGGAATGCAGCGCGAGGCGTTGGTGACAGCCGATGGACCAGGTAAGTGAAGAGCTGTCACTGAAGACCGTAATGCTAACCTGTTCTTTCTTGTCTTTATAGGTGTTGCTGAAGACTGGATTCAGGATGGTAAGCCTTTTTCCTTAGGCCCAGGATCAGATGCAGAAGACACGATGAGCGTTCTGCTGCAGAGGATGCAGAATAACGCAAAGCAAGATTCATCCATCGGGTGTGGTTTAAATAGCCTCCTGTAGTGCTTAGCTGTCTCCTTCCACAGCCACGCCTAGGTAAGAAAAGAGTTCCTGCTTTCCAGAAGAGTTCCAGTGTTCTGAATCTAGGGAGTGGCTCCTGCCCCACCCAACAGGAAAAGTAGTTCCAAACAGAAGAGGATCAGAGGCTCAACTGGCAGGCAAGTAAGCAGCATGGTCTGCTGCAGGTAAGTCCACCCAAGCATTATGAGCCCGGCGCTTCCAGCGCTGGGACTGGGCATATTTATGAGCCTGGTGCCTCTGACGCCAGGACTGGGTCCAAAAGGTCCCAATTGGGACTGGTTGGCACTCGGAACCTGGGTTATGGATCTGCTTCCAAGGGAGTTGGGAAAACCCTGACCTTTTGGAAGCAGAGATCATGACAGTACCCCCCCTAAAGGCCCCTCCCAAACCGGGCTTCTCCGGGGGTTTTGGCTTGTCAGGAAATGTTCGGTGAAATCTTTTGATTAGACGAGGAGCGTGGACATATTCAGCAGGTTCCTAGGATCTCTCTTGGGGGCCGTAGCCTTTCCAGTCAATTAGGTAAAATAGTTTAGATTTGGAGATCTTGGAGTCCAGAATGCTTTTGACTTCAAACTCGAGTTCTCCATCAACTAGGTTAGGTTTTGGAGATTTAGTTAGTCGGGTTTGAGGTTGCACGGGTTTTAATAGAGGGACGTGGAAGACCGGATGTATCTTCATGTGCGGGGGCAAGTCCAACTTGACCACTACTGGGTTTACTATGGTAGTGATGGAATAGGGACCAAGGTATCTTGGGTTGAATGTGCGTGGCCCTTTTAGAGGTAGATATTTGGTGGATAACCAGACTTGATCCCCTACTTGATATTGAGGGGCTTCCTTCCGATGTTGATCTGCTCCTTTCTTGTATTGTTCTTTAGCCCTTTGAAGGTGAGAAACAGCTTCCTTAAAGGCTTGGGTGATTGTAGAATGCAGGTAGTCTACTGCTGGTGTTTCAAGATCTTGGAGGGGATCCAACTCCGAGGTTCTAGGGTGACTGCCGTACAAAAGAAAAAACAGGGTTTTCCCAGTTCCCGATTGGACAGAGTTATTGTAGGCATATTCGGCTATCCAAAGGATGTCTTTCCAAGTTTTTTCAGTTTGTTGCAGCATGCAGCGTAAATACTGTTCCAGAGTTTGATTGGTCCTCTCGGTTTGTCCGTCGGTCTGAGGGTGGTGACTGGTCGATAGTCTCACATCAATTTGAGCCGACCGACAGCAACTTTGCCAAAAATGAGAAATAAATTGACTACCTCGATCCGAAATTAGAACCGAAGGAAAACCGTGCAGTCGGACAATGTTTTCGAGAAATTCTCGGGCCAGAGTTGCTGCTGTTGGCAAGCCTTTGAGCGGAATGAAATGCGCCATCTTGGAGAATAAGTCCACGATTACTAGAATCGTATTGTATCCGGAGCATGGAGGTAGATCGGTGATGAAGTCCATAGAAAGCGTATGCCAAGGGCGAGGTGGGATGTCAATAGGGCGTAAGAGGCCTGCTGGTCTTTCCTTTTGACTCTTGTTTTGGGCGCATACTCCACAGGACATTATAAAGTCTCTGATATCTTTTTTCCAAGACGGCCACCAGAAGTAGCGCTTGATCTTTTCTGAGGTCTTGGCCATACCGGGATGTCCTTCCATTAAAGAATCGTGATAACAAGAGATTACTTTTTTCTGTAAATCTGTGCTGGGTAGGTATAATCGTTCTTGGAAATACAATAAGTTGTCCTTTACTGCAAAGTCCTTTCCCTGCAGATGCCAATTCTGTATGTCTGCTGGAGTTACAAGTTGCCTGGCTTTATCCTTAACTTCCTCTATGGATTCTGTGGCGATTACACCCAGAATTCTTTGTTCGGGAATGATTGGTACAGGTTTAGGGTTGATCAAGTGTTCTTCCACTCCCATCCGAGAAAGGGCATCAGCTTTACCGTTCTTTGTACCAGGTCGATAGGTAATTATGAAGTCAAACTCGGCAAAGAATAATGCCCAACGGAGTTGTCTAGAGGATTGGGCTTTTGCGGTTTTCAAATATTGCAGGTTTCGGTGATCCGTAATCACAGTAACGGTGTGTCGGGCCCCCAGCAGATAATGCCGCCAAGCCTTAAAGGCAGACTTGATAGCCAGAAGTTCCTTGTCAGTAATCGTGTAATTGATTTCAGGAGGCGAGAATTTGCGGGACCAAAATGCCACGGGATGCAACTGATTGGTTACCGGGTCCTTTTGTGATAGAACTGCCCCCATGGCAAGGCTTGAAGCATCAGTTTCCACGATGTAGGGGAGTTCGGGGCGAGGGTGTTTTAAGATTGGTGCAGAGATAAATTTAGTCTTCAAATCCTGGAAAGCTTGTTCCGCCTCGGTAGACCATTCAAAACGTTTGTTTTTCTTTAACAAGGCAGTGATGGGCTGGACTATTCGAGAGAATTCGGGGATAAACCTGCGGTAAAAGTTAGCGAAGCCTAACATGCTTTGCACACCTTTTACGGAGGATGGTGATGGCCATTTGAGAACTGCATCGACCTTCTTTGAATCCATACGCACTCCGCCAGGTGATAATATGAATCCCAAGAATTCAACTTCAGTCACGTTGAAAACACATTTTTCCAACTTAGCGAAAAGTTTGTGTTGACGCAATCTTTCGAGGACCATTTTCACGTGTTTCCGATGTTCAGATTCCGATGAAGAATAAATGAGGATGTCGTCAATGTAAACAACAACACACACATCTATGAGCTCTCTGAGGACATCGTTCATAAAATATTGAAAGGCGGCCGGGGCATTGCAAAGTCCGAAGGGCATGACCTGATATTCAAATAGCCCATACTTGGTGCAGAAGGCCGTCTTCCATTCATCGCCCTCTTTTACTCGTACCAAGTGGTAAGCTCCTCTAAGATCCAGCTTTGTATATATGCATGCTTTTCTGACTTGGTCCAGGAGTTCAGGGATCAAAGGTAACTGATATCTATTCTTAACAGTGATCTGGTTCAGGGAGCGATAATCTAAACAAGTTCTAAGGTCTCCTTCCTTTTTTGGAACGAAGAACAAAGCTGAAGAAGCAGGGGACTTGGAAGGACGAATAAACCCATTTGCCAGGTATTGATCCAGGTATTGTCGAAGGTGAAGGTTCTCAGGCTCGGTGAGGGCATAAATTCTACTACAAGGAGGAGTAGATCCAGGTATCAGGTCTATCTGGCAGTCATAAGACCTATGAGGAGGTAGAGAGTTAGCCTGATCCTTCCGGAAAACATCTTGGTATTCTAGGTATTCGGGAGGTAGCTGGGGAGTCTCTGAAGAAATTGCTGCCAGTGCAACACCAGGTGGAGGGTGACAAGTAGAGACACATTTGGGAAACTGGACCGTTCTTGCTCGCCAATCGATCAGAGGATTGTGTTTCTCTAACCAAGGTATTCCTAGAATAATCTGAAACTGAGGGGCCTTGATCACATCGAACACGATCTTCTCATGGTGTCCATCTTGACTTACTAGCGTCACCTCTTGAGTGGTATGCGTTACTGGCCCGGAGGCTATCTCCGTACCATCCACCGTAGTAATGACGTCCTTTACAGCCTTGGGACAAAGCGTTAGATTCATCCTCAAAACCATTTCATGATCCACATAATTGCCGATGGCACCGCTGTCGACGTAAGCTTCAATTGCATGTAATCGATCCGGATTATCAGGGCTAATGAGGACCATAGGTATCACGAAATGCGAGGTCACGGAACTGGTTTTCACGCTCGGCAAGAGGACCTCTATTCTTGTCGGGCGAGGTCGTTTCCCTGCTCAGAGTTTGTAACTTTGGTAACTGCAGCTCCTACTGCCTTCTTGGCAGGTTTCACCGGACAGTCTCGAAGAAAGTGCCCTGAGTTTCCGCAATAGAGGCATAATTGCAACTGTTTTCTCCTTTCCCGCTCCTTTTGTGTTAGAGGACCTTTCAGACCCCCTATTTGCATGGGTTCCCCGGAGTCTACTCCTTTGGAAGGAGTTGGCGGTTTGGAAAATACTCGAGCATCAAACTTGGAACGATCGGCCTTCCTGTTCTGCAGTCTGTGATCTATTTGAACGACTAAGTCTATATAGTCCGAACAATCTTGTGGGGGATTCACTACTTGGGCTAACACATCTTTGAGCTCTCCACGTAGACCTCTATAAAACAGCGTAATCCTTTTGTCCTCAGGCCATTGAGTTTCCACTATCAGTCTGCTGAAAGACGCAATATAAGCCAAAAGGTCTTGATTACCTTGTCGCAACGAAAGAAGCTCATTGTCCCAGGCCTGCCCCTGTGAATGTCTTGCGAACAGTTTTTCCATACTGAGCTGAAAAGCTTGAAAATCATGGAGGACCGGATCATCTTGATTTACTAGAGGGATCGACCAGTCTGCCGCATTGCCACTAAGGTACGAAAGCACGAAAGCTACTTTAGCTTGATCAGTTGGAAAGGCTGCTGGCCGGCATAAGAAATGCAACCGGCACTGATTGATAAATACTGCAAACCTCTTTGGGTCACCAGAAAATCGTTCGGGCGGAGCCAGAGGTACATTCCCAGGTAGGTTGATCTGCACTGGATTCATAGAGGATGTAGAAGGAAGATTTCCCCCAGATGCGGGTAACGGGGTCTGTCCGGCTTGTGACTGTAGCAATTGTCTAGCGAGATCATCTGTTCGCTCCTTGGAAATAATCAGTTCCCTTCTTAGAGCGTTCGTTTCCTGACGGGCTGCATGCACTTCTGCCCTTAGTTCCCCAAGTAACTGGGCTAGCTGGTCGGTATCCGAGGTTTCCATAGCGCCTGGACGGGAGTTTTGTGGTAGGCTTTGCGTTCTGTAACGCTCACCTGATTCCCGTAGAGGCGCCGGTCTTGACTGGGCGTATACCGTATCTTCAAAGGTGATGTGTAACACACGGCTGGCTCTTTGGGCTGGACCTCTGTGCACTGTATGTCTGACTCGAAGGGTAAGATGTCTGCAGATAGAAAATATGGGATTAAGGAACTGGGTTATTGAATGTCTCTCTCTTCTTCCCTTTCTCTTCTCCTGTAGAACCCCAAAGGTTAACGCTGTCACCTTAGGCAAGTGAACGCCGTGCTCTCCATCTGCCTCGGGGCAGGGTGCTGTAACCAGTTTCTTCACTGGATAAGGGGAGCAGGCCTCTTGACTTCAGAGGACTGCTGTCCGTCGTTTACTGCACGAACGGTAAGTTTCGAGTAATTCTAATGTCTTTAAAGTCTTTAGTAATGATGTTTCTTGTTTTGCAGGGTTCCGGCGATGGCGGATGACGGGCTGAAGTGAGTTGAAGATGGAGCCCGTGTGATGAATAGAAGCGCCTGGAAGCACGTAAGTAAGCGCTTGTTGCCTGCTTCACGATGCGCTCTAACTGTCTTTTTATTTTGCAGGTACAAGTTCGGAGCGGCTGCAGGGTGCCGGAATACCCACTGGGTTAGATGTGGAAAGGAGTAATGGCACGTGAGTATTAAAGTTCCCCAATGTCTTTAAACGCACCCTGTTTTGTCTTTCAGATGCGGGATGCAGCGCCGAAGGCCTCCGGAGCGTGCGAAGAGTTGGTAAGCTTTTGTCTTTCAGATGCCGGAATGCAGTGTGAAGACCTCCGGAGCGCACGAAGAGTAGGTAAGCCTTTGTCTTTCAGATGCCAGAATGCAGCGCGAGGCGTTGGTGACAGCCGATGGACCAGGTAAGTGAAGAGCTGTCACTGAAGACCGTAATACTAACCTGTTCTTTCCTGTCTTTATAGGTGTTGCTGAAGACTGGATTCAGGATGGTAAGCCTTTTTCCTTAGGCCCAGGATCAGATGCAGAAGACACGATGAGCGTTCTGCTGCAGAGGATGCAGAAAAACGCAAAGCAAGATTCATCCATCGGGTGTGGTTTAAATAGCCTCCTGTAGTGCTTAGGTGTCTCCTCCCACAGCCACGCCTAGGTAAGAAAAGAGTTCCTGCTTTCCAGAAGAGTTCCAGTGTTCTGAATCTAGGGAGTGGCTCCTGCCCCACCCAAAAGGAAAAGTAGTTCCAAACAGAAGAGGATCAGAGGCTCAACTGGCAGGCAAGTAAGCAGCATGGTCTGCTGCAGGTAAGTCCACCCAAGCATTATGAGCCCGGCGCTTCCAGCACTGGGACTGGGCATATTTATGAGCCTGGTGCCACTGGCGCCAGGACTGGGTCCAAAAGGTCCCAATTGGGACTGGTTGGCACTCGGAACCTGGGTTATGGATCTGCTTCCAAGGGAGTTGGGAAAACCCTGACCTTTTGGAAGCAGAGATCATGACACCCAGGTCTTTACTTGGGGGAAATTGGGAGGGTTGAATTGTAGTTGGTGGCCCCAAAGGAAGGGGCAGTTCAGCCGACCCCTTTGCAGTGTTTAGGTCAGTTGGCAAGGGCTCAACTGTGCAGTTTTCAGCTGAGTTATCTTCTGTGACGTTTGGAGCCCTGCTGGCTTTGGAGATTGGGGCAGTCTTTCTTGTTTCACTGCTGGTTGCAGGTCCATCAGGGCCTCGAGTATCTCATTGTCTGTTAGTTCCGTGAGCACCTTGTGTTTTCATTTGCCTTGTCTAGCAAACAGTTATTTTAAGGAATTGCAGATCATGGTTTTGGGGGTGGCTCCCACTGGCTCTCTTTGTTGTGCCTTTTTGGTTTGGCCAAGTCTTTTGGTGTTTTTTTGTCCTATTTCTATTGTGTTTTTTTTGTGTTGTTTGATTCGCCATTGAGGCTTTGGACGCTGGTCTTTTTCTTTGTCTGATGATTTGGTTTAGGGTCTTGAATGTATTCCCACTCCTCAGCAGTATCCGGAGGGACGATTAATTCACCGGCTTCCAGTTCTTTTTCCTCCATCTGTTCTGCAATACCACTAGTCTCCTACGGGGGAGCTAGCACATCCGTGCTGGGTTCGGACACGATCGTGTGAGAGCAGCCAGCTGGAGCCGCGCTCAGTGGGTGGAACGAGCCAGAGGCTCCAGCAGCCTTGAGGCCGCCCGCGTGTATCTGGGCGCGAATCTCCACGGCAGATTCGGGTGCCGCCACCTCGCCATCGCACCTTGGCGGACCTTCCGCCTTTGAAGGCGACGCCAGCCTCCCAGCTTGGGTCGCGGCCGGGGAGGGGGAGCCCGTCGATCCAAAGAGGATCCTCTGCTCCAGGCAGACATTCGCAGTGAGTGGGAGTGCTTGTATTACGCAGCAGTTTGTTTGTTTTGAAATTTTAGCCTGCCCTGCTGCAGCCACTTCCTGGCCAAGCCCATGCTCCCGTGGATGCATTTCCCTCGCGACCAGTCCTCCGACTGGCCGCATTGGGCTGCCTGCACCACTGGGCACGGGCTGGGAGCTCGAAGCGGTTCCCACGTTCTCATCGTTTCCAGTGTCGTTTTCCTTGTTTTCAGAGAAGGTTATTGCTGGAGCTTCAGTCCCGTAGCTCGTCCGTTTGATTGTGGGTTTTTGTATATTCGTAGATTCTGTTAGGGGGGTGTGAGACTCAGCCCCAGGTTGTTGACTCCTCTTGGGGGATTTCTAGGTGATTGCTGCTGCTTTTTCTGGGCACTGTGACCTGATTGATGTAGAATTTGGGCCGCTGCCCGTCAGGGTGGTGTTTGTGGACAACAGAGCTTGGGGTCTCAGTTTGACTGGATGTTTTGAGGAAAACAGAAGAGTTGTGGGCAGTTGGAGTTGCCGCGAGCTTCTAAGGTGCATTTTTTCTTCTTCTGTTGCCTCGCTAGAGATGTCTAAGCTGCAGTGTTGCCGGAGGTCAGAGGCTGTTGCCATGTCTCTGCCAGTCCTGACAGGGACTGCAGAGACTGCAACTGACTCTGCTCTGACTCCGTCTTCCAGCTTCTTTGTTTTGTTCCTCAGTAGAAAAGGAATCCTTTGAAGTAACGTGAGGAGAACAGTAAATCTCAGCGCGCACTAATAGACGCTTGTTGCTTTGAAAAAGATTTTTAACAGAACTAGTTACATGTGCGTGGGTTGTGCATGTGAAGTCAGCGACTGAATTTTAGCAGGGAGATTGCGAGGAATCTAGTCAATTTCATTTCTTTAGAGCCGTCAAGTGTCAACTAGAAAGGCAACATCTTCACGTTCAGTTGAAGTCTGACAGATTAGCATTTCTTTCCTGACTGAACTTTCCAGTGCGCAACTGTGAGAGAGTAGCGTCTTCCTCCTTACGCGCATGTGTCAAGGAGCAGTGCTTTTCTTTTGAAATAATTTGGGAACTCAGGAGCGGAGATTAAGCATTTTAGTGCGCGTCGGCAGAGAAATAGCATCTCTGATAGTACACACATGCGGCAAACTGTAGTGCTGTTGTTTTCTTTCATTTGCAGTTGAATGAAGAATTCAGAGCAGTGTGTATAGCGGGCATGTTTAGAGCAGAGGCTCCTGTGTTCTCAATTGCAGTCAGCAGACTAAGTAAACATCACATTTATAATGCAATACAAAGGACCAATAAGAAATATTTAATCAACAAGATAATACTATTGGGTACAAAAGTAACGTTTACGGGAAAGCTCAAGCGAAACACTGAATTGTAATTTACCAAGAAAAGACATTTCTTCAGTTATGTTTTGAAGTTTCAAAGAGGATTCAAGTACTCAAGTCAAGTCAAGCTTCTGTCTGTGAAAAATCTTTTAGCAGTCATAACTATATTCTGATTTGATAATCCTCCCACCTTTCCGAGGAAGAAAACAGGTATAGAACTAAATGCTGGAATAGTGTTGGGAGAGTCAGGATTTTAGAGTGAATTTTAATCTGCTTGTTTTATTTATTTTTCTTTCCCTCTGCAGATTTCCGCCTAGCCAGGAAACAGGAGTCTGTTGTTTGTTATTTTACCCACTTCCCCTTTATCTTGAAGATGTTTGTTTTTTCAGCTGCTAATATAAACAGTTGTTAATCAGACGTCTTGAGGGGTCTGTGAGGTTCAGCAGCTCCTGTGGACATGAACAAGTCAGGAACGGACAATGGATCGGATGACCGAGAAGGTAGATGGCAGTGCTGGAGTCGTCTTGACCTGCGGGGAAGAGAGAGATAGAGGTGGGAAGAAAGGAGAAATAGATCACTTCAAGAGAGAGGAGTGGTAAGAGGGTTAGAGAAGGGGAGGTCTGAGGAGATCAGAACATCCAGGGTGTGTCCTGCAGAGTGAGTCGGGCCAGTGGGAAGAATAGAGAGAGAGAGAGAGAGATAGGGAGAGGGAGAGAGAGAGAGAGAGAGAGAGAATCACAGAGGTTGCAAAAGAGTCCTGAAGAAGGGCTGGTATCATCCAGGTGGATGTTTAAGTCTCCGAGGAGAAGTTGAGAGGTAGAGGCAATGTTTAAGTCTCCGAGGAGAAGTTGAGAGGTAGAGGCAAGGAGTAGATGTAAGCCCACTCAGAATGGAAGAGGGCGACAGCTGGTAGATAGTAGCCACAGTGAGAGAGAGGCCATAGAGATAGAGAGCCTGCAGACCAAGCATTCAAAGGAGATGTAGTGCTGCACTAGAATGATAGAAGCAGGGATCCACTCAGGGAAAATCAAGGCTACATCCCCACCTGGACGGTTGGGTTCTGGGTTCAGAGAGGATATTGTAGCCATCGGGAAGGAGAGTATTGCAACTTGTGACAGAGCTGGCCGTGAACCAATTCTCAGTGAGACCTAGTACATCCAAATCAAGCTCCTCCAGGAGACGGTAGATGTCAGAATAGTGTTTGACAGCTGAATGAGAGTTGACAGTAGCAAAGTGGAGCAGGTTGCCAAATTTGTACAACTTCTGGGGAGGGATACAGGCCAGAGGTAAACCTGTGAAAGTTTTGGAGGTGCCTGAGGATGGGCAGAGGAGGAAGGAAGAGAAGGCCGGGTAGTCAGAGAGGGAGAAGGGAGTGCCAGAGGGGTGGCAGAGGAGGGGGCAACAGGGTGGCCAGAGAAGCAGCAGGGGGTGCTGAAGACGTGGCAGAAGAAGCATGCAGCAGAAGAGCCAGAAAGGGGTAAGAAGGGATAGCAGGAGAGAAAATGAAGTTGATAAGGTGCAGGAAGCATCTATCAAAGAGGAGGAGATTGGCCGGAGGGCAATGGACCAAGACGGTGCCATTTAAGTAGACATTGATGATGGTCTTAGAGGAGTGGAATGGGGCCAGGAGGGCCTCCCACCGGGTGCCACCATTAATGGGAGAAGAGGAAAAAGGAGGGAGAACAGAGACCATATGGGGAGTCCATAAGCCTGGAGAGGGAACAACAAAGAGTATGTCGGTAAGGGTCTGTCTGAATGAAGCACTGGTATAGGTATCAACGATAGGGAGGCCTGGGTTGGAGAGGAGACCAGGATGTCCCTTCCTGCCAGACCTAGCGAGAGGGATAGGATAGTCGATCGAAAAGCAGTTAGAAAAGATAGATGAGGCAGAGAGCACCATAGGGGGTGCAGAGAGGAAAGAGGGGGTAGGGAGAGGGGAGGTTTTGCAGGGGGATGCAGACAGGAGGGAGGCACAGGGCAGGCATGAAAGGGAGGGGGGCACAAAAATAACAATAACATTGGATCTACAAATCAGATGCCGTGTAGAACCATCAGCAAAGAAAAGAGCACAACAGGGAACCTAGAAGGAGAGAATGCAGATGCAATACAGGAACAAAAACAAAACACAGAGGTCAGCAGGGAACCTAGAAGTGCAGAATGCAGGAAATTTCAATGTGATACCACAAACCGCGGTAGCAACACAAGATCAAGAACCGTAGACAGCAAGCACAAAGTCAATACAGTCAACAAGGTACAGAACACAACAGGAACCTAGAAGAAGAATGCAGGCAATGCAAAGTAATGCCAGAAAAACAGTGGAGCACGAGACAGTGTCAGAATTGCACACAATTGATCGAAGAGGAAAGGGCTGAGATGCAAGAGGAAGGAAGGGAAATGCAGGATGGGGGTGGAACAGGATGCAGGACCTACGATGTGAGGGAGCGCACGCGGCCAAGTTGTAAGGAAGTGCACACACACAAACAGTATGAGGGGACCTACGATGTGAGAGAGCGCACGTGGCTAGGGAAGCAAGGGAGAGCACACACGTGAATAGGATGAGGGGGCCTATGATGCAGGGGAGCGCACGCGGCTAAGGAAGCAAGGGAGCACACATGGCCTGAAGTCAATCAGGAATGCACGCGGCCTGAGTTGAAGGGAGTGCACGAAGAGGGGAGACACAAGTGTGTGGGTGTGGGAGGATTGTTGCAGGGGGAGCAATGCGTATGCAAGAGGAGGAAGGGGCACAAGGTCAGGGGGGCTGCATGGAGTGAAGAGTAGCTAACACTCCCTGAACCTTACCATGCAGCCACAGACAGGAGGGGGAGGTCATCCGCGCTCACAGTCTGCGCCGCTACCCTATCACAGCCAAACACCTGCGTCACTCAACACCACAGCCGTGTCCTGCGAGGGCTTTGCCGCAGAGGGTCTGTACCTCGGTTCTGATAGGCACAGAAGCATGGACGTAGCAAAGCATGCTATGTATAATCAGGCAACATCTCCTGTGCACCTGCGTCACTCAACACTGCATCCTTGTCCTGCGAGGGCTATGCCGCAGAGGGTGTGAAAACACCCAGATTCGACTTTCCCAAAAAGGGGAAAAGGGCAGGTTTTTGAGTACAGCACAATACAACACACCCAGATTCGACTTTCCTAGAAGGGGAAAAAGGCTATGTTTTTGAGCACAGCACAATACAACACACCCAGATTCTACTTACCTGATCAGTCGCAGCAGGTCGATGGCTGCAGGCTACGTACTACCACGGTGGGCACCGGCAGACACCACTGGAGCTGTCCTTAGCCGAGGGGACTGCCACCCCCTCGGCTAGGGAAGGGCCATCGCTCTTGGATCCCAACCCTGGGGTAAACAAGTGAGGCAGGATCACCTGAGAGGAGGGACTGTGGGGAATGGAGAGAGGGTACCTGATGGTGAAACATGGTATCTCCCCTTTCCTGATACCGACCTACCTTTCCCTCCCTGAGTCTTTATGAGTTATTGTCAGTCTCATTCGATCATCCCCTGTAAATTCCCTTTGAGTACTGGGGAGAAGAAGAGGCAACTAGGAGCAATGCAGATTTCCCATCGTAAAGACCACTATGGTACTGTGACGAGGAAGAGAGGCTTAAATGCATATAGCCATGAAGATCAGGCATGTCACACTAATTAGTTTACTCAGAGTCAAGCAATTAGAAATGGCTCGTTCCACCTGAAATCCATCAACAGTCAGGGAACATATAAAAGATGGCGTGCAAAAGGAGGTAGAGAGAGGTTCTGTAACGCTCACCTGATTCTCGCAGAGGCGCCGGTCTTGACTGGGCGACTACCGTATCTTCAAAGGTGATGTGTAGCACCCGGTTGGCTCTTTGGGCTGGACCTCTGTACCCTGTATGCCTGACGTGTAGAGTAAGATGTCTGCAGATAGAAAGTATGGGGTTAATGAACTGGGGTTATTGGGGTGTCCCTATCTCTTTCCTGTTCTCCTCTCCTGTAGACCCCCAAAGGTTAACGCTCTCACCTTAGGTAAGTGAATGCCGAGCTCTCCATCTGCCTCGGGGCAGGGTGCTGTAACCAGTTTCTTCACTGGATAGGTAGCGCAGGCCTCTTGAATTCAGAGGACTGCTGTCCGTCGTTTACTGCACGAACTGTAAGTTTCGAGTCATTCAAATGTCTTTAAAGTCTTTAGTAATGATGTCTCTTGTTTTGCAGGGTTCCGGCGATGGCGGATGACGGGCTGAAGTGAGTTGAAGATGGAGCCCGTGTGATGAATAGAAGCGCCTGGAAGCACGTAAGTAAGCGCTTGTTGCCTGCTTCACTATGCGCTCTAACTGTCTTTTTATTATGCAGGTACGAGTTCGGAGCGGCTGCAGGGTGCCGGAATACCCACTGGATTAGATGTGGAAAGGAATAATGGCACGTGAGTATTAAAGTTCCCCAATGTCTTTAAACGCACCTTGTTTTGTCTTTCAGATGCGGGATGCAGCGCCAAAGGCCTCCGGAGCGTGCGAAGAGTTGGTAAACTTCTGCCTTTCAGATGCCGGAATGCTAACCTGTTCTTTCTTGTCTTTATAGGTGTTGCTGAAGACTGGATTCAGGATGGTAAGCCTTTGCCTTTCAGATGCCGGAATGCTAACCTGTTCTTTCTTGTCTTTATAGGTGTTGCTGAAGACTGGATTCAGGATGGTAAGCCTTTTTCCTTAGGCCCAGGACCGGATGCAGAAGACACGATGAGCGTTCTGCTGCAGAGGTTGCAGAATAACGCAAAGCAAGATTCATCCACCGGGTGTGGTTTAAATAGCCTCCTGTAGTGCTTAGGTGTCTCCTTCCACAGCCACGCCTAAGTAAGAAAAGAGTTCCTGGTAAGAAAAGAGTTCCTGCCTTCCAGAAGAGTTCCAGTGTTCTGAATCTAGGGAGTGGCTCCAGCCCCACCCAACAGGAAAAGTAGTTCCAAACAGAAGAGGATCAGAGGCTCAACTGGCAGGCAAGTAAGCAGCATGGTCTGCTGAAGGTAAGTCCACCCAAGCATTATGAGCCCGGCGCTTCCAGCGCTGGGACTGGGCATATTTATGAGCCTGGTGCCACTGGCGCCAGGACTGGGTCCAAAAGGTCCCAATTGGGACTGGTTGGCACTCGGAACCTGGGTTATGGATCTGCTTCCAAGGGAGTTGGGAAAACCCTGACCTTTTGGAAGCAGAGATCATGACAGTACCCCCCCTCAAGGCCCCTCCCAAACCGGGCTTCTCCGGGGGTTTTGGCTTGTCAGGAAATGTTCAGTGAAATCTTTTGATTAGGCGAGGTGCGTGGACATATTCAGCAGGTTCCCAGGATCTCTCTTGGGGGCCGTAGCCTTTCCAGTCAATTAGGTAGAATAGTTTAGATTTGGAGATCTTGGAGTCCAGAATGCTTTTGACTTCAAACTCGAGTTCTCCATCCACTAGGATAGGTTTTGGAGATTTGGTTAGTCGGGTTTGAGGTTGCACGGGTTTTAATAGAGAGACGTGGAAGACCGGATGTATCTTCATGTGCGGGGGCAAGTCCAACTTGACCGCTACTGGGTTTACTATGGTAGTGATGGAATAGGGACCAAGGTATCTTGGGTTGAATGTGCGTGGCCCTTTTAGAGATAGATATTTGGTGGATAACCAGACTTGATCCCCTACTTGATAGTGAGGGGCTTCCTTCCGATGTTGATCCGCTCCTTTCTTGTATTGTTCTTTAGCCCTTTGAAGGTGAGAAACAGCTTCCTTAAAGGCTTGGGTGATTGTAGAATGCAGGTATTCTACTGCTGGTGTTTCAAGATCTTGGAGGGGATCCAACTCCGAGGTTCGAGGGTGACTGCCGTACAAAAGAAAAAACGGGGTTTTCCCAGTTCCCGAATGGACAGAGTTATTGTAGGCATACTCGGCTATCCAAAGGATATCTTTCCAATTTTTTTCAGTTTGTTGCAGCATGCAGCGTAGATACTGTTCCAGAGTTTGATTGGTCCTCTCGGTTTGTCCGTCGGTCTGAGGGTGGTGACTGGTCGATAGTCTCACATCAATTTGAGCCGACCGACAGCAACTTCGCCAAAAATGAGAAATAAATTGACTACCTCGATCCGAAATTAGAACCGAAGGAAAACCGTGCAGTCGGACGATGTTTTCGAGAAATTCTCGGGCCAGAGTTGCTGCTGTTGGCAAGCCTTTGAGCGGAATGAAATGTGCCATCTTGGAGAATAAGTCCACGATTACTAGAATCGTATTGTATCCGGAGCATGGAGGTAGATCGGTGATGAAGTCCATAGAAAGCGTATGCCAAGGGCGAGGTGGGATGTCAATAGGGCGTAAGAGGCCTGCTGGTCTTTCCTTTTGACTCTTGTTTTGGGCGCATACTCCACAGGACATTATAAAGTCTCTGATATCTTTTTTCCAAGACGGCCACCAGAAGTAGCGCTTGATCTTTTCTGAGGTCTTGGCTATACCGGGATGACCCTCCATTAAAGAGTCGTGATAACAAGAGATTACTTTTTTCTGTAAATCTGTGCTGGGTAGGTATAATCGTTCTTGGAAATACAATAAGTTGTCCTTTACTGCAAAGTCCTTTCCCTGCAGATGCCAATTCTGTATGTCTGCTGGAGTTACAAGTTGCCTGGCTTTATCCTTAACTTCCTCTATGGATTCTGTGGCGATTACACCCAGAATTCTTTGTTCGGGAATGATTGGTACAGGTTTAGGGTTGACCAAGTGTTCTTCCACTCCCATCCGAGAAAGGGCATCAGCTTTACCGTTCTTTGTACCAGGTCGATAGGTAATTATGAAGTCAAACT
This sequence comes from Ambystoma mexicanum, assembly GCF_040938575.1. Taxonomy (NCBI): domain Eukaryota; kingdom Metazoa; phylum Chordata; class Amphibia; order Caudata; family Ambystomatidae; genus Ambystoma; species Ambystoma mexicanum. The sequence continues at coordinate 968,948,042 of NC_090933.1, read as the reverse complement.
CGGCAAAGAATAATGCCCAACGGAGTTGTCTAGAGGATTGGGCTTTTGCGGTCTTCAAATATTGCAGGTTTCGGTGATCCGTAATCACAGTAACGGTGTGTCGGGCCCCCAGCAGATAATGCCGCCAAGCCTTAAAGGCAGACTTGATAGCCAGAAGTTCCTTGTCAGTAATCGTGTAATTGATTTCAGGAGGCGAGAATTTGCGGGACCAAAATGCCACGGGATGCAACTGATTGGTTACCGGGTCCTTTTGTGATAGAACTGCCCCCATGGCAAGGCTTGAAGCATCAGTTTCCACGATGTAGGGGAGTTCGGGGCGAGGGTGTTTTAAGATTGGTGCAGAGATAAATTTAGTCTTCAAATCCTGGAAAGCTTGTTCCGCCTCGGTAGACCATTCAAAACGTTTGTTTTTCTTTAACAAGGCAGTGATGGGCTGGACTATTCGAGAGAATTCGGGGATAAACCTGCGGTAAAAGTTAGCGAAGCCTAACATGCTTTGCACACCTTTTACGGAGGATGGTGATGGCCATTTGAGAACTGTATCGACCTTCTTTGAATCCATACGCACTCCGCCAGGTGATAATATGAATCCCAAGAATTCAACTTCAGTCACGTTGAAAACACATTTTTCTAACTTAGCGAAAAGTTTGTGTTGACGCAATCTTTCGAGGACCATTTTCACGTGTTTCCGATGTTCAGATTCCGATGAAGAATAAACAAGGATGTCGTCAATGTAAACAACAACACATACATCTATGAGCTCTCTGAGGACATCGTTCATAAAATATTGAAAGGCGGCCGGGGCATTGCAAAGTCCGAAGGGCATGACCTGATATTCAAATAGCCCATACTTGGTGCGGAAGGCCGTCTTCCATTCATCGCCCTCTTTTACTCGTACCAAGTGGTAAGCTCCTCTAAGATCCAGCTTTGTATATATGCATGCTTTTCTGACTTGGTCCAGGAGTTCAGGGATCAAAGGTAACGGATATCTATTCTTAACGGTGATCTGGTTCAGGGAGCGATAATCGATACAAGTTCTAAGGTCTCCTTCCTTTTTTGGAACGAAGAACAAAGCTGAACAAGCAGGGGACTTGGAAGGACGAATAAACCCATTTGCCAGGTATTGATCCAGGTATTGTCGAAGGTGAAGGTTCTCAGGCTCGGTGAGGGCATAAATTCTACTACAAGGAGGAGTAGATCCAGGTATCAGGTCTATCTGGCAGTCATAAGACCTATGAGGAGGTAGAGAGTTAGCCTGATCCTTCTGGAAAACATCTTGGTATTCTAGGTATTCGGGAGGTAACTGGGGAGTCTCTGAAGAAATTGCGGCCAGTGCAACACCAGGTGGAGGGTGACAAGTAGAGACACATTCTGGAAACTGGACCGTTCTTGCTCGCCAATCGATCAGAGGATTGTGTTTCTCTAACCAAGGTATTCCTAGAATAATCTGAAACTGAGGGGCCTTGATCACATCGAACACGATCTTCTCATGGTGTCCATCTTGACTTACTAGCGTCACCTCTTGAGTGGTATGCGTTACTGACCCGGAGGCTATCTCCGTACCATCCACCGTAGTAATGACGTCCTTTACAGCCTTGGGACAAAGAGTTAGATTCATCCTCAAAACCATTTCATGATCCACATAATTGCCGATGGCACCGCTGTCGACGTAAGCTTCAATTGCATGTAATCGATCCGGATTATCAGGGCTAATGAGGACCATAGGTATCACGAAATGCGAGGTCACGGAACTGGTTTTCACGCTCGGCAAGAGGACCTCTATTCTTGTCGGGCGAGGTCGTTTCCCTGCTCAGAGTTTGTAACTTTGGTAACTGCAGCTCCTACTGCCTTCTTGGCAGGTTTCACCGGACAGTCTCGAAGAAAGTGCCCTGAGTTTCCGCAATATAGGCATAATTGCAACTGTTTCCTCCTTTCCCGCTCCCTTTGTGTTAGAGGACCTTTCAGACCCCCTATTTGCATGGGTTCCCCGGAGTCTACTCCTTTGGAAGGAGTTGGCGGTTTGGAAAATACTCGAGCATCAAACTTGGAATGATCGGCCTTCCTGTTCTGCAGCCTGTGATCTATTTGAACGACCAAGTCTATATAATCCGAACAGTCTTGTGGGGGATTCACTACTTGGGCTAAAACGTCTTTGAGCTCTCCACGTAGACCTCTATAAAACAGCGTAATCCTTTTGTCCTCAGGCCATTGAGTTTCCACTATTAGTCTATTGAAAGATGCAATATAAGCCAAAAGGTCTTGATTACCCTGTCGCAACGAAAGAAGCTCATTGTCCAAGGCCTGCCCCTGTGAATGTCTTGCGAACAGTTTTTCCATACTAAGCTGAAAGGCTTGAAAATCATGGAGAACCGGATCATCTTGATTAACTAGAGGGATCGACCAGTCTGCCGCATTGCCACTAAGGTACGAAAGTACAAAAGCTACTTTTGCTTGATCAGTTGGAAAGGCCGCTGGCCGGCATAAGAAGTGCAACCGGCACTGATTGATAAATACTGCAAACCTCTTTGGGTCACCAGCAAATCGTTCGGGCGGAGCCAGAGGTACATTCCCAGGTAGGTTGATCTGCACTGGATTCATAGAGGATGTTGAAGGAAGATTTGCCCCTGATGCGGGTAACGGGGTCTGTCCGGCTTGTGACTGTAGCACTTGTCTAGCAAGATTGTCTGTTCTCTCCTTGGAAATAATTAGTTCCCTTCTTAGAGCATTCGTTTCCTGACGAGCTGCATGCACTTCTGCCCTTAGTTCCCCAAGTAACCGGGCTAGGGGGTCAGTATCCGAGGTTTCCATAGCGCCTGGGCGAGAGTTTTGCGGTAGGCTTTGCGTTCTGTAACGCTCACCTGATTCTCGCAGAGGCGCCGGTCTTGACTGGGCGACTACCGTATCTTCAAAGGTGATGTGTAGCACCCGGTTGGCTCTTTGGGCTGGACCTCTGTACCCTGTATGCCTGACGTGTAGAGTAAGATGTCTGCAGATAGAAAGTATGGGGTTAATGAACTGGGGTTATTGGGGTGTCCCTATCTCTTTCCTGTTCTCCTCTCCTGTAGACCCCCAAAGGTTAACGCTCTCACCTTAGGTAAGTGAATGCCGAGCTCTCCATCTGCCTCGGGGCAGGGTGCTGTAACCAGTTTCTTCACTGGATAGGTAGCGCAGGCCTCTTGAATTCAGAGGACTGCTGTCCGTCGTTTACTGCACGAACGGTAAGTTTCGAGTCATTCAAATGTCTTTAAAGTCTTTAGTAATGATGTCTCTTGTTTTGCAGGGTTCCGGCGATGGCGGATGACGGGCTGAAGTGAGTTGAAGATGGAGCCCGTGTGATGAATAGAAGCGCCTGGAAGCACGTAAGTAAGCGCTTGTTGCCTGCTTCACTATGCGCTCTAACTGTCTTTTTATTATGCAGGTACGAGTTCGGAGCGGCTGCAGGGTGCCGGAATACCCACTGGATTAGATGTGGAAAGGAATAATGGCACGTGAGTATTAAAGTTCCCCAATGTCTTTAAACGCACCTTGTTTTGTCTTTCAGATGCGGGATGCAGCGCCGAAGGCCTCCGGAGCGTGCGAAGAGTTGGTAAACTTCTGCCTTTCAGATGCCGGAATGCTAACCTGTTCTTTCTTGTCTTTATAGGTGTTGCTGAAGACTGGATTCAGGATGGTAAGCCTTTGCCTTTCAGATGCCGGAATGCTAACCTGTTCTTTCTTGTCTTTATAGGTGTTGCTGAAGACTGGATTCAGGATGGTAAGCCTTTTTCCTTAGGCCCAGGACCGGATGCAGAAGACACGATGAGCGTTCTGCTGCAGAGGTTGCAGAATAACGCAAAGCAAGATTCATCCACCGGGTGTGGTTTAAATAGCCTCCTGTAGTGCTTAGGTGTCTCCTTCCACAGCCACGCCTAAGTAAGAAAAGAGTTCCTGGTAAGAAAAGAGTTCCTGCCTTCCAGAAGAGTTCCAGTGTTCTGAATCTAGGGAGTGGCTCCAGCCCCACCCAACAGGAAAAGTAGTTCCAAACAGAAGAGGATCAGAGGCTCAACTGGCAGGCAAGTAAGCAGCATGGTCTGCTGAAGGTAAGTCCACCCAAGCATTATGAGCCCGGCGCTTCCAGCGCTGGGACTGGGCATATTTATGAGCCTGGTGCCACTGGCGCCAGGACTGGGTCCAAAAGGTCCCAATTGGGACTGGTTGGCACTCGGAACCTGGGTTATGGATCTGCTTCCAAGGGAGTTGGGAAAACCCTGACCTTTTGGAAGCAGAGATCATGACAGGTTCAAGAAGTTCAAGTGCTGCAGAAGGTGCAGGAGGACTGAAGAACCAGAGAAGTATCATGCAGAGGGGACGAGAAGCCGAAGCGCCAAAACGCTGACAAGGTTCCTGGGAGTCCCACCGGGAGTGCAGTGCCAGACTGGGAACAACTGACAAGAAGGCAGAGAGCGACCACTACGAAGAGCGGAGAATGAGTCTAGCACGAATGCCGGGAGGTGCAGAGGGAAGCATCCAGCAAAGGGGAGTTACAGTCCGGTAAGTGCCAGTGGACACTTGGGACGCAGGGGCACTCCGGGAGGGGCTGTTGAGCCTGAGGCTTGCAAAATCTTGAATATTGAACATAATGAAAAGCTAACCATTTGGAATCTTGAACGTAACGAAAAGCTGAACATTTGCAATCTTGAATGCTGAACGTAGTGAAAAGACTAACAGAGCGTAGCAACAGGGGCTATTGAACCCAAACCATAAAAAGGAGACCAACATTGAATGTTGAACGAGATGAGAGGGGCTATTGAGCCCATACAGTGAACACTTATATCTATTGCTGACATTGACAAGAGAGGCTGCATGAACCCACGCAACAGAAATTGTTTAACGTCATCATTGCCAAAAAGACAACTCCAGAGTAAAGTGAAAGACTTGAAATTGTGCACCATTCAATATCATCTATGGGAAACGTATGGTTGTGTGACCTGTGATGGGTGGACCGTGTGGTTTGACAACTGCGCCGAGACCATTACGTTTACTAGGAACAACTTTGCCAACATCAAGACTATAATCATAAGCAGGATATGTGGTTAATGGTTGTGTGACCTGTGATGGGTGGACAGTGTGGTCTGACAACTACACATAGATCACAAGCCACGAAAAAAGATTGGACAAGCAACTAAGAGGTGTGAACCATTGGTAAAGCTAATCAAAGGAGGGGTCAAGTGGACTCTATAATCTCTCTTGTGAACGTATAAAACTATGAACACTTGGTAACAAATTAATTCTTGGGGCGGGGGACCCTGAGAGTTAAAATTGGAGAACCTTTGTCTTGAGGAAGGGAATCCCAAGACTAGAGTGCTGTGTATGAACTTTTATTGCATTTGAATTTGGGGAAGGGAAGCCCCTCTGATGTGAATTGTGATATGTGCGAATCTACAGAAGGTAACTTCAGAGCTTGCTTAGTCCCTGCTGAAAGGAAGTTATATTGTAACTGTGTTTAACTTGAATCAGAGAACTTTAGAGAAACTTATATTTCCACTTTTTGAACATTTGTTTTGGACCACTGACTTTCTGGTTGAGAGCATTTCCCCACTAGTTTTTTTGTAGTTGTGAAGACAAGCATAGGTTTTTACACATACCTTTTGCTTTTGGACTTACTGACATAGACATCCTTTAGATTTCTTTAGGCAGGGAAATCCCACCGTTGCCTAGGGTTAGTTAGGCGTTACACCATCTTGATTATTAATGAAATTTGGTTCAACTATATTTTTGTTGTCTGTGTCAGCTCTCTTGATATCATGCCTGTTTCACTGGAGTTAACTTTAAAGTCACCTGATAATAGTGGAACTCTGTATAAGAACACTCATACTCGTCTTAGTAAAGACAGAATAAGAGTGGAGGCTAAAAATCATTATTGGAACACTGGTATTCATTCCAGGAGAGAGTGAGTTGTAGAGAATAAGGAGAACCATTAATGGATCACACATACAGTCTCAGTAAGACCAAACAGGTGGATAAAGTTAAGGATCATTACTGGAACACGCACACTCCTCCCAGTAAGACCAAAGAGTTGGAGAGAAGTGAGAATTGTTACAGGAACCTTCATACTCGTCCCAGTAACTGTCAAGTGGTAAAAGAGTATCAAGTGGTGAAAGAAAGTAAGAATCATTTTGGGAACAGTCCTACTAGGACCAGCCAAGTCAAAGAATGGACACTGAATAAAAAGAAAATTCTCAAGTTTAGTAAACCAGAAAAGAGTGAAGGACAATATCAAGAGGGGGAAACAAAGTGTAAAGGACACTGTCAAGAAACTGAGAAGCCCAATATCTGAATTATACAAGTTCATCAAAGTAGTTGCCAAGAACTACCTACAAATACTTTACTAAAAGTTAACTTGCTACAAAGCAGACCACAGGAGAAGGGAGTCATTTTCCTATGTTTTAGTTCTTTTGATAGCGGCATGGATGGGTCAGATTAGATTTGGGCAGTGGACAGATCTTCCTTTTGGACTCACTGGCGACTGAGGGGCACCCAAGTTAGTTTGTGTTAATAGGGAAAACCCTTAGCCTATGGAAAGATAGGAGTTCTTTCACTTCTCTTTAATTAAGGATATTCCAAAATAGAAGGCACAAGTCCTTGACCTTCTTCTGACCCACTAGATAGGGTGTCAGAGTGGGATCGGGACCGACTGATAAAAGTTGGGGGAACCTACAGTTCACTAATCTAAGCCCCAAAGCCCATGCTCCCATGGTGGCTACAGCAGAATCTATCGGCTTTGAGGATAGTGCAGGGGCAATGATTTTGACTTGGAAACAAGACAATGCATAGCAGCACAGGTCCAAATCCCACTGCTCCTGTGGATGCTTGATTTTTCAAAGATCTAAGGGTAACATTTGCACTTACCCTTACAGACGATTCTTGCATAGATTCCAGATTACAGGCCTCAGCGATTGACTTCCTGGTCCAGCCTTGCTCTCTGAGTCCTGCACACCTACTTACAATTACCCTTGCCTCACACGGGCAAGTGCGATTCAAGTGCAGTTGGCAGTCAGCTAGCTGCCGGAGTCTTAACAATGGAGGAAAAATTGATGCAATTTGCATTTAAAAATTAAAGGTTGCCATTCGAGGAAATATCTTTCTCTACAGGTCACTATCCAGTGTCTCAGTGAATAAATCTGTTTGACCGTTTGTTTGCCGTAGTTAGCCGTTCACTTGCTGCCTCGACCTCCACGGGTTTGTAGCCTCAGGCATAAGATTTCTCCCCCATTTTGGTATCGAGCACTGGTCTTGTGTCAGTACCAAGAATGTCAATTCAGCAGTGGCCGGGCATTGACTAGAAAAAAGCCATGACATCTCTCAGATTCATTTCCAGGTTGTCGAAGTGATCAGAAAAAAAGATACACATGAAGATCTAGCAAAAAGATTAGGCCAAAGAGAGACCTTTTGGATTGAAAGATTGGATGCCCTAACCCCTGGAGCAATCAACGAAGAAGTGAACTACATGTGCTACATATGATTGAATTTGGAATTGTGAAACAGGTATGCGGAACATTACCCATACATACACTGAAGCAAACAACGTTTGTATACCAATATGGTGGGTGTTGTTCCATAATATGGAACCATCCGCATTATCTTTGGTTGCATTTCAATGTACCTCAGGCTTGCTTTGCTTAATTAGTATGAGATGCACAGATTGTGGTGATAAATGTTTGCATACCAGCATTGCGATGCCAAGTAACATGGAACTACTGCCTGGAACTTGTTTTTTGTACATCTCTACGTATCACCAACCTGCTGTGTTTTGAATTACAATGAGGTACGCAGATTGTAAACCAACACTGTGATGCTCTGCAGCATGTAACCACTGCCTTGAATGTTTAGTCACGTTTCTACACGTTTCAATGCATTACCATCCCACTTTGGTTGTAATTATATCTATTGGTTATACGCGTGATCGTTAAACAATATATGTACTTCTTACTGTCCTTTTGTATCTATTACATGCATTTGACTATTGAATCACGATCCTCCTATGCAACATTTTGTTATGTATGTGAATGGCCTTGGGCTCTCATGTAGGCTTTTTCATTGTGATAGTCTTTTGAGAGCAATTTAGCAGGCAATATAAGATCGGAGTTGGGTTCCATGTGGGGGGCATTGGTCTAACAATATGAAGATAGCCAGTGAGAACATGGGCATTTATCATGATTACTTTGCAATGCAATGATTATGTAATCATATGTTTGTTAAAAATGACAGTGTTTAGCCCTGAAGACGCATGTGAATCCGAAATGCATTGGCTACAGGATACTATGGAAATTTGCACAGCCTTTTTGAAGCAATTAAATGACTGAGTCATACAAAATAACGAGAGTAGATGTGATTTAATTATTGAAATGTTTTTAAATGGTTTGAACCTTTATATTAACATTTACTTTTACCCTATTTTCAAGGGATAAAGATAGCTCTTGGTAGGTTCACAGGCAACTCTGGACCTTTTGTGTTTAGAAAGAAGTGACAAACCAGCAGCCAAATGTGACAAGTGTTTAATGTGTAGGGTGCTGTGGCTAATGTGAAAAAGAGAGCGTGAAAACATCTCAAGCAGCTGGTGGGTTGGGTTGACTGGGTTCATATACCTCGGCAGGAGGACAATCCCGGAATCGCAATAGTAAATGAAAGCACAATGCTGATGGGAAAGGGTTGCCACCATCTCTCTGGTGTCAGTGAAGAGTTTCCTCTTCAAATAGCACGATTTTCAACCAAGGAATTGGATAAAGGACTATCCGGTATAAAAGAACAGCAGCCCAGGTCTATACAAAGTGGGCTACCATCATTGAAGTCCTTTCTTAAAACCTCACAGAGGTGCTGAGATTGCTACATATACTGCCTCAACTAAGGGTCTTCTCGACAAAGGACCTGCTGAAAGTAATTCTATCGGATACACAAAATGAGGTAAGTTGGGTTAACTTGCACTTAAAAAATGCTCAGAGTGTGGATTTTAATCATGACGTTTACATCCTTCTTTCTTAAATTGGGTTACTCATTTGAAACAGGGGCTCCATAGGAGAGTGCAGAGATACTCCAGAATAAACGAGCTGGCGGATTACTTGAGAGGCAGGTAAAATATCTACCAGTACAAAAGGGTAATACCGTGTACCTCCCACAAAACATGGTTGCTCAGGTAGACTGGGTCTGGCTTCCATATTGCGAAGTTAAGCACATGCACTGAAATCATACTGAGGAGACTCTGTTGTTAGTTGGATTACTCAAGGCCATAGGCATCTACTTTGTAAGAAAGATGGCTTCAGCTCACTACTGAGAGCGGACATCATTGCCCTTCTGGAAACATGGCTCATCAGCAAAGTTTGCATTGATAATCATAGGGTGATCAGCAGAGCTGCCCAAAATGGTAACTCCGGTCGACCTCGTGGTGGTTCAATTATTGGAGTAAAAACAAACATCATGATGCATGTGTATAAAAAAGAAGTCAGATAATGTTGTGAGTGCTAATATAATAGTAAATGCTGGCCAGAAGACATGACAGGTCCTCCTGGTTAATATCTATGACCCACCCCCCCGCTTCCTTACAGGAGGTTATAGAGGCTTATTACGAGTTTGGTGGTAAATTGTAAAATTGGCTGTAAAGGAATTACAGGCTCCACGCTAATGTGGAATTATCACTGGCGGAATCACTGCTGTCAGAAATACCATCGAGATCCGGAGGAATTAGTGTCAGGGCTAATTCTGATGGCAGAATTACAGCCAGAATCAGAAATGGTATTTTCACAGCATCACAAGTTGAAAAACAGCAGAATTACACTGAAAATCAGTGGTAATTCAGCCAAATACACAGTGCAGTTACCTCCACTGAAAGGTGAAGGTAAATGCACACAGGTGATGGAAATCAAGTCTCAATGAACTCAATCCTCTTAGGAGGGGTATATAAGGTCCACAGCGTACCCAAACACACATCCACGCAACATGCAGCCACAAGCAGACGTTGATTATGGTATACACAACCTGCTACTATTCATTCAGCTACAGCAGAATGCGAGACCCCCGCAGGGAAGGAGACAGGCAACACAAATGCGCAGGAGACGTGTGCTGTGGAGGATACCCATACCACATGTCCGCCCATCCCCTTGGACACTGACGGACAACCAATTAGTGACACTATATCACTTGGACTGTCTCACCATCACAGGCCTGCCCACCATGATCAAGGCTGATCTCCAGAGCGCCATAGCAATCAGAACTGCCACCTCGCAACCCTACTTGTAAAACTTGTGTCCATCCTACACTTCTGTACCATAGCGGAAGCGGATTCCAGCACACTGTTTGGACGCTGCATGGGCTGTCCCAGCCAACTTTTTCAAAGCTGCTGGAACAAGTCCTGGATGCGCTCATGGGGCATGCCCATCAGTACATCTCCATGCCCACCACCTAGGCGCAGGTGCACAGAGCAAAGGCGCGTTTCTACACCGTTGCCCAGTTCCCCAACACCTTAGTGGCAATGGATTGCATACATGTGGCTTTAGTGTCCCCCCCCCAGCCAATGGAGCAGCCATACCAGAACAGGAAACAGTTCCATTCCATGAATGCCCAAATGAAATGTGATGCCGGCCTCATAATCAGCCACTGGAGTGCCACACATAATACCATGATACTCAGGAACAGCACCCTACCAGTGTACATGGAAACACACAGAGGACAGCGTACCTGGCTTGTGGGTAAGCAGTAGTAGTCAATCTGACAAAGACATACTACTGTGACACACATGGAGAACGGAATGTGAAGTAATGTGAGCAAACTACAAGTCCCATAATGCATCCCCAAGAAAGCAATGGCTAGGTGAGGATGATTGACTGACTTTCCACAGTACACATACTGGCCTCAGGTGACTCCACAGGGCATCCTGGCATGCAAGGTAGCATAACACAATCAGTGACACCAAGCAAGGCATCAATCAAAGCCATTCCCTGGTCATGGAGCTGTACAGGGCCTACCTCCATCTTCTTAGTGTCAACTGCATGGGTGATGTCAGTGTGTAGACAAACACATGATGAATGATGTTGCATACACTGTGAATGACTTAAAGTGCGCTCTGTAGGCCAATGGCCCTCCTCCACAATTGATGCAAGGTGCGTCATCCATATTCACAAATGAGCGCACGTAGGCCAAAGGCACAATAGGCCCATATACATGTACCTCAACACACAAACAGCAATGTCTAACACTGTACATAACATTTCTTGTAGGTGACTCAAGCTATCTGCAGTTACCCTGGCTGATGACACCTGTGAGGAACCCTGGTACACCAGAGGAGGCTGCCTATAATGAGGCCCACAGGAGGACCAGGACATGCATTGAGTGCACCTTCGGACTGCTGAAGGCTAGATTCCGGTGATCCACAACAGATGGTGCGCTCATGATGTAAAGCCCTGAGAAAGTGGGTAAAATCGTAGTCATATGCGCAATGCTGCACAACATCTGCATACGAAGCAACATACAAATGGCTCCAGATGAGGATCATTCCCCCCTGGCTCTGATGAGGAAGATGTTGCAGGGGAATACAGGGCACCTCAGTACATAGGTGGGGAGGTGGGGGAAGGACAAATAAACCACCAGGACCTCATGGGCAGTTTTTTTTTACTTAGCACATATGCACCTCTGACGCCACTAATGATTCACTGAATGCACACGTATCACCATTATAGAATAAAAGCTGTACTAATTGTGTATACTCAACAGTGATTTATTTTGGTTCATAGTGACTGTTTGGACAGTCACAGTTTCGACTGGTGAAAGTTCTGACACAAAAGTGTCGAAAAAAAGTTTCGACATTTTTTTAAACATTTTTTTTATTTTTATGGGGGCGTTCCCCCGCCCTCGAACGCCCCATTTTTTTTAAAAACACCTATTTAACTATACCAAATTAAAATAACCCCTATTTTTTTTAAAAAATTCAAAACTTTTGTTTTCGGCACTTTTGTGTCAAAACTTTTACCTGTCGAAACTATTTTTTTGAAACTTTGACGGGACACCTTTATTTTCATATCAACAAACCTTGATCCCCAACTCCATTCATCCACCTCACAACCTGATCCCCAACTCCATCACCCATGACACACCCTCAGTCTGTCCCATGTGCTGAACCACTAGCACTTCCTTTTGTCCCTTTTTGCGCAGGCAGGGGAGCATGAGACATGTGGCTCTGGGAGCGTCGGGGGGGGGGGGGGGCATGCTGGCCAATGACCCCCTTAGTAGGGGTGGCTGACATGGAAATGACTAGCTCACTGCCCCGGAGGCTGATAAGGGTGTTACTTGCATTTGTGTGCACTGTTTTCCAGGCGCAGCTGGTCAATGGATGTGGCCACAAGCCTGGAGGCCCACTGGATCACGTTGCGCATGGCCTGTGAATGGCACAATTGGTCCTGTGAGATGGCATGCATTTCAGCCTGCCGTTCCTCGATTCTGGCCAGCCACTTCCAAAGGGCCTGCAATGTGGGGCACTGCACTGGCTCAGGAGAAGGCTGTGGGCCCACACCCTCATTGTGGGAGGCCTGGTCTTCCTACTCTGCATGGTCATCCATGTCCTCAGACTGCTCAAAGTGGAGGTCACAGCGAGATGACAAGGGGGAGGACTGCATGGATGAGAGGCTGCGCAAGGGGGAGAATTTCAGTGAGAAGTGTCTCACCGGTGAACATGCAGGACTGGAGTTGGATGAAGAAGACTCTGATTGCACAGTGGCAGAGCGTGCAGTGGGCTGGACACATGCCTGGATGTTGTAGTACTCCTGAGTCCCCATCCCCAGAAGAGGTGGGGGTGCCCCTTTGGTGGGTGGATCTGCAGCCTCTGTAAAGGCCCGAGTAGGCGGTGAATTGCGGCCAGTGTGCCAGTGGCCATAGAGGTGGGCGGTACTGTCATCTTTAATTTTCCTTTTTTATTGACACTCCCACTCCTGGCCAAGCTGTGGCCTTTGTAGCGCTTGCTGGTGCTTGTGTGCCCAAAGTACTGGCACCTTCAGACGGTTCCTGGGTGTTGTGTGTGCCTGTGCAGAGACATGAAAGTGTGTGTCAATAACTTAATGGAAATGTGTTAGGTGTGTTGTCATGTAGTGTCACATGTACTATGGAGCCACAGGGTGCTACGCCTCCAGGGAGGCATACTTCATATAACTGACTGTATGGCAGCTTACAGCATTGATTGATGTGCGTGCACATGGTCATTGTGGGTGTCTTGCCTTGCTTGGACCGTGCAGTCATGTGCATTACTGACATACAGGGTGATGTGTGTGCATGTAGGGCAGGACGGGTGTTGCTTGCATATCCTGTAGTACTGTCAGCTGAGGGGTACCCTGATAGTTGTTGTGAGTAGTGATGACATAAGGTTGGACATTTTCTCCATGGGGGCCTTGTAGCTACTTGCCAGTTGCAGTGGTTGTTAGTTTGAAATACACGTCTAGTGGTGTTCTTTGCTTGACATACACTACATGTTTGGTACCATGTTTGCTGTTGTGTCTGTGCATGGGTAACCGGTGTGCGGGCAAGGGTTGGTTGTGATGTGTAATGCAGATGTTTGTCAGTCCTTGTTACTTGCATTTCATTGGTGGTTGTTGCGTATGTCATACCCTCGTCATCCTACTTGGTTGGGATGTAAGGGGGATCACAGCTTCAATGACTCATGCTGTAATGGCCTGTAGTTTCACATGGATGGGTCATGCATTGTGAGGGTTGCTGTCGCCTGGATGCATGGCAGTCTGTGTATGCTTACATGCTATTAGGGTTGTTCTACAATGGGCCCATCATTCACTCATTTACTCACCAGGTTCTCCCTGACTGCTGGCTCCTACCTCAACTGAGCCTGCACCCTGCGGGGCCCACCATGTGGAGGATGCTGCCAACCATCTCCTCACATGGGGTCAGCTGCAGAAGGTCTACTGTTCCTCCACCTGTGGCAGCCGTCTCCCTGCAGTGGTTTGAAATAAGGCTGCAGACTTAGAACAACTTATTTGATTGCAAACCAGGGATAATAATTGGCTGCGTGCCCATAGATCTGCCACCCAAACAGCTAGATGGTTAACCATGCTTCGATTATTAAGGCTGTGAGACAGCCAACTTTTGTTGCAGTAACTGAATTTATACAGACATAAGGAGACAATGGATGAGGTAAACCCAATAAATGCTGAAGAATGGAAAGTACATACAAAAATCCACCATGGTAAACAAAAGGCTGGAAATCCCCCACAAAAAGGAGGAGTACATGAATCTCGAGTTCTGGGTATAAATGTAACTATCGAGGATATTCTCCTCAAGATCCAGACACTGAAGGTCTCTAGAGCCCCTGGCCTCGACAGTCTCACCAACTTGGTAATGGCAATAAAAACGAGGGTCCTGGGCCTTTTTACACGTTATATCGTAGGGTGATGGATGATTTGATTTTAGTATTTTTAATGAGCATATCCCAACAAAGGGAACCTGGCAGAGCCTGCACCTGGGCGCAGATGGAGATTACGTGGATGGCGAGGCAATTTCAACATGCAAGAAATCTATACCTTTTTTTTTAAATTTTTTAAAAAATTTTATTTTTATTAATTTTATTCAAACCAAACAAAAATACAAACCAAACACGCAGTGCAATTTATTACAGTTCCATTAAACACATTTAGTCTTTAGTCACTGCTCCCCCAGTCCCACCCCCCTTTATGAGCCTATTCGTTCTTCGCATTCAGTATCTGCTTCATGTGGCAGGGTTTCAATGCCCTCGGATTCTGTCGGATACAATATTACTCCAAACATTTCCGCTATCAATAATTTCCATGCCATCAGGGAGCCCACTTCTTCCTCCCCACCCATGCTACTCGTCTCTTGCCATACCATCGTTTCAGCCTCTGCCCATTTCTGCAACTCCTTCCACCATACCTCCACCCGTGACTTGTGACACTTCTTCCATCCCATAGCAATCCTTCGTTTTGCGAGCACATATGCCAAATCTCTCAGTTTCCCAACATGTTTAAGTTTCCGTGATCTGGGGAACCCTCCCAGCAAGCAGGCCCAGGCCGTGTCTATGACAAGCGTGACCCCCTTCTCTGCTAGTTTTTGTGCCACTTCGCCCCAGAAACACTCAATTACTGGGCATGACCAAAACATGTGTGTCCTGTCAGCATTTTCCTTGTCGCACTTAGGACACGCCTGGCGCCCAGAATTTCTGAACTTTGATATCCTCAGAGGGGTCATGTATGCCCTGTGCGTTATATACAGCTGTATTTGCTTTAATCTGGCATTTCTTGACACCTTCTTGTGGTATCCCAAGGCACGTTCCCACATCCCATCCTCTATTAGGGTTCCCACCTCGGCTACCTAGTCCAGTCTCAAATGTACTAATTCCTTCCCAACCTTAGTCATCACCATCTGGAACGCTCACCTGATTCCCGTAGAGGCGCCGGTCTTGACTGGGCGTATACCGTATCTTCAAAGGTGATGTGTAACACACGGCTGGCTCTTTGGGCTGCACCTCTGTGCACTGTATGTCTGGCTCGAAGGGTAAGATGTCTGCAGATAGAAAATGTGGGATTAATGAACTGGGTTATTGAATGTCTCTCTCTTCTTCCCTTTCTCTTCTCCTGTAGAACCCCAAAGGTTAACGCTCTCACCTTAGGTAAGTGAACGCCGTGCTCTCCATCTGCCTCGAGGCAGGGTGCTGTAACCAGTTTCTTCACTGGATAAGGGGAGCAGGCCTCTTGACTTCAGAGGACTGCTGTCCGTCGTTTACTGCACGAACGGTAAGTTTCGAGTAATTCTAATGTCTTTAAAGTCTTTAGTAATGATGTCTCTTGTTTTGCAGGGTTCCGGCGATGGCGGATGGCGGGCTGAAGTGAGTTGAAGATGGAGCCCGTGTGATGAATAGAAGCGCCTGGAATCACGTAAGTAAGCGCTTGTTGCCTGCTTCACGATGCGCTCTAACTGTCTTTTTATTTTGCAGGTACAAGTTCGGGGCGGCTGCAGGGTGCCGGAATACCCACTGGGTTAGATGTGGAAAGGAGTAATGGCACCTGAGTATTAAAGTTCCCCAATGTCTTTAAACGCACCTTGTTTTGTCTTTCAGATGCGGGATGCAGCGCCGAAGGCCTCCGGAGCGTGCGAAGAGTTGGTAAGCTTTTGTCTTTCAGATGCCGGAATGCAGTGTGAAGACTTCCGGAGCGCACGAAGAGTAGGTAAGCCTTTGTCTTTCAGATGCCGGAATGCAGCGCGAGGCGTTGGTGACAGCCGATGGACCAGGTAAGTGAAGAGCTGTCACTGAAGACCGTAATGCTAACCTGTTCTTTCTTGTCTTTATAGGTGTTGCTGAAGACTGGATTCAGAATGGTAAGCCTTTTTCCTTAGGCCCAGGATCAGATGCAGAAGACACGATGAGCGTTCTGCTGCTGAGGATGCAGAATAACGCAAAGCAAGATTCATCCATCGGGTGTGGTTTAAATAGCCTCCTGTAGTACTTAGGTGTCTCCTTCCACAGCCACGCCTAGGTAAGAAAAGAGTTCCTGCTTTCCAGAAGAGTTCCAGTGTTCTGAATCTAGGGAGTGGCTCCTGCCCCACCCAACAGGAAAAGTAGTTCCAAACAGAAGAGGATCAGAGACTCAACTGGCAGGCAAGTAAGCAGCATGGTCTGCTGCAGGTAAGTCCACCCAAGCATTATGAGCCCGGCGCTTCCAGCGCTGGGACTGGGCATATTTATGAGCCTGGTGCCACTGGCGCCAGGACTGGGTCTAAAAGGTCCCAATTGGGACTGGTTGGCACTCAGAACCTGGGTTATGGATCTGCTTCCAAGGGAGTTGGGAAAACCCTGACCTTTTGGAAGCAGAGATCATGACAGTACCCCCCCTCAAGGCCCCTCCCAAACCGGGCTTCTCCAGGGGTTTTGGCTTGTCAGGAAATGTTCGGTGAAATCTTTTGATTAGGCGAGGAGCGTGGACATATTCAGCAGGTTCCCAGGATCTCTCTTGGGGGCCGTAGCCTTTCCAGTCAATTAGGTAGAATAGTTTAGATTTGGAGATCTTGGAGTCCAGAATGCTTTTGACTTCAAACTCGAGTTCTCCATCAACTAGGATAGGTTTTGGAGATTTGGTTAGTCGGGTTTGAGGTTGCACGGGTTTTAATAGAGAGACGTGGAAGACCGGATGTATCTTCATGTGCGGGGGCAAGTCCAACTTGACCGCTACTGGGTTTACTATGGTAGTGATGGAATAGGGAGCAAGGTATCTTGGGTTGAATGTGCGTGGCCCTTTTAGAGGTAGATATTTGGTGGATAACCAGACTTGATCTCCTACTTGATATTGAGGGGCTTCCTTCCGATGTTGATCTGCTCCTTTCTTGTATTGTTCTTTAGCCCTTTGAAGGTGAGACACAGCTTCCTTAAAGGCTTGGGTGATTGTAGAATGCAGGTAGTCTACTGCTGGTGTTTCAAGATCTTGGAGGGGATCCAACTCCGAGGTTCGAGGGTGACTGCCGTACAAAAGAAAAAACGGGGTTTTCCCAGTTCCCGAATGGACAGAGTTATTGTAGGCATATTCGGCTATCCAAAGGATGTCTTTCCAAGTTTTTTCAGTTTGTTGCAGCATGCAGCGTAAATACTGTTCCAGAGTTTGATTGGTCCTCTCGGTTTGTCCGTCGGTCTGAGGGTGGTGACTGGTCGATAGTCTCACATCAATTTGAGCCGACCGACAGCAACTTTGCCAAAAATGAGAAATAAATTGACTACCTCGATCCGAAATTAGAACCGAAGGAAAACCGTGCAGTCGGACGATGTTTTCGAGAAATTCTCGGGCCAGAGTTGCTGCTGTTGGCAAGCCTTTGAGCGGAATGAAATGCGCCATCTTGGAGAATAAGTCCACGATTACTAGAATCGTATTGTATCCGGAGCATGGAGGTAGATCGGTGATGAAGTCCATAGAAAGCGTATGCCAAGGGCGAGGTGGGATGTCAATAGGGCGTAAGAGGCCTGCTGGTCTTTCCTTTTGACTCTTGTTTTGGGCGCATACTCCACAAGACATTATAAAGTCTCTGATATCTTTTTTCCAAGACGGCCACCAGAAGTAGCGCTTGATCTTTTCTGAGGTCTTGGCCATACCGGGATGTCCTTCCATTAAAGAATCGTGATAACAAGAGATTACTTTTTTCTGTAAATCTGTGCTGGGTAGGTATAATCGTTCTTGGAAATACAATAAGTTGTCCTTTACTGCAAAGTCCTTTCCCTGCAGATGCCAATTCTGTATGTCTGCTGGAGTTACAAGTTGCCTGGCTTTATCCTTAACTTCCTCTATGGATTCTGTGGTGATTACACCCAGAATTCTTTGTTCGGGAATGATTGGTACAGGTTTAGGGTTGATCAAGTGTTCTTCCACTCCCATCTGAGAAAGGGCATCAGCTTTACCGTTTTTTGTACCAGGTCGATAGGTAATTATGAAGTCAAACTCGGCAAAGAATAATGCCCAACGGAGTTGTCTAGAGGATTGGGCTTTTGCGGTTTTCAAATATTGCAGGTTTCGGTGATCCGTAATCACAGTAACGGTGTGTCGGGCCCCCAGCAGATAATGCCGCCAAGCCTTAAAGGCAGACTTGATAGCCAGAAGTTCCTTGTCAGTAATCGTGTAATTGATTTCAGGAGGCGAGAATTTGCGGGACCAAAATGCCACGGGATGCAACTGATTGGTTACCGGGTCCTTTTGTGATAGAACTGCCCCCATGGCAAGGCTTGAAGCATCAGTTTCCACGATGTAGGGGAGTTCGGGGCAAGGGTGTTTTAAGATTGGTGCAGAGATAAATTTAGTCTTCAAATCCTGGAAAGCTTGTTCCGCCTCGTTAGACCATTCAAAACGTTTGTTTTTCTTTAACAAGGCAGTGATGGGCTGGACTATTCGAGAGAATTTGGGGATAAACCTGCGGTAAAAGTTAGCGAAGCCTAACATGCTTTGCACACCTTTTACGGAGGATGGTGATGGCCATTTGAGAACTGCATCGACATTCTTTGAATCCATACGCACTGCGCCAGGTGATAATATGAATCCCAAGAATTCAACTTCAGTCACGTTGAAAACACATTTTTCCAACTTAGCGAAAAGTTTGTGTTGACGCAATCTTTCGAGGACCATTTTCACGTGTTTCCGATGTTCAGATTCCGATGAAGAATAAACGAGGATGTTGTCAATGTAAACAACAACACACACATCTATGAGCTCTCTGAGGACATCGTTCATAAAATATTGAAAGGCGGCCGGGGCATTACAAAGTCCGAAGGGCATGACCTGATATTCAAATAGCCCATACTTGGTGCGGAAGGCCGTCTTCCATTCATCGCCCTCTTTTACTCGTACCAAGTGGTAAGCTCCTCTAAGATCCAGCTTTGTATATATGCATGCTTTTCTGACTTGGTCCAGGAGTTCAGGGATCAAAGGTAACAGATATCTATTCTTAACGGTGATCTGGTTCAGGGAGCGATAATCTATACAAGTTCTAAGGTCTCCTTCCTTTTTTGGAACGAAGAACAAAGCTGAAGAAGCAGGGGACTTGGAAGGACGAATAAACCCAATTGCCAGGTATTGATCCAGGTATTGTCGAAGGTGAAGGTTCTCAGGCTCGGTGAGGGCATAAATTCTACTACAAGGAGGAGTAGATCCAGGTATCAGGTCGATCTGGCAGTCATAAGACCTATGAGGAGGTAGAGAGTTAGCCTGATCCTTCCGGAAAACATCTTGGTATTCTAGCTATTCGGGAGGTAACTGGGGAGTCTCTGAAGAAATTGCTGCCAGTGCAACACCAGGTGGAGGGTGACAAGTAGAGACACATTCTGGAAACTGGACCGTTCTTGCTCGCCAATCGATCAGAGGATTGTGTTTCTCTAACCAAGGTATTCCTAGAATAATCTGAAACTGAGGGGCCTTGATCACATCGAACACGATCTTCTCATGGTGTCCATCTTGACTTACTAGCGTCACTTCTTGAGTGGTATGCGTTACTGGCCCGGAGGCTATCTCCGTACCATCCACCGTAGTAATGACGTCCTTTACAGCCTTGGGACAAAGAGTTAGATTCATCCTCAAAACCATTTCATGATCCACATAATTGCCGATGGCACCGCTGTCGACGTGAGCTTCAATTGCATGTAATCGATCCGGATTATCAGGGCTAATGAGGACCATAGGTATCACGAAATGCGAGGTCACGGAACTGGTTTTCACGCTCGGCAAGAGGACCTCTATTCTTGTAGGGCGAGGTCGTTTCCCTGCTCAGAGTTTGTAACTTTGGTAACTGCAGCTCCTACTGCCTTCTTGGCAGGTTTCACCGGACAGTCTCGAAGAAAGTGCCCTGAGTTTCCGCAATAGAGGCATAATTGCAACTGTTTTCTCCTTTCCCGCTCCTTTTGTGTTAGAGGACCTTTCAGACCCCCTATTTGCATGGGTTCCCCGGAGTCTACTCCTTTGGAAGGAGTTGGCGGTTTGGAAAATACTCGAGCATCAAACTTGGAACGATCGGCCTTCCTGTTCTGCAGTCTGTGATCTATTTGAACGACTAAGTCTATATAGTCCGAACAATCTTGTGGGGGATTCACTACTTGGGCTAACACATCTTTGAGCTCTCCGCGTAGACCTCTATAAAACAGCGTAATCCTTTTGTCCTCAGGCCAGTGAGTTTCCACTATCAGTCTGTTGAAAGACGCAATATAAGCCAAAAGGTCTTGATTACCTTGTCGCAACGAAAGAAGCTCATTGTCCAAGGCCTGCCCCTGTGAATGTCTTGCGAACAGTTTTTCCATACTGAGCTGAAAAGCTTGAAAATCATGGAGGACGGGATCATCTTGATTTACTAGAGGGATCGACCAGTCTGCCGCATTGCCACTAAGGTACGAAAGCACGAAAGCTACTTTAGCTTGATCAGTTGGAAAGGCTGCTGGCCGGCATAAGAAATGCAACCGGCACTGATTGATAAATACTGCAAACCTCTTTGGGTCACCAGAAAATCGTTCGGGCGGAGCCAGAGGTACATTCCCAGGTAGGTTGATCTGCACTGGATTCATAGAGGATGTAGAAGGAAGATTTCCCCCAGATGCGGGTAACGGGGTCTGTCCGGCTTGTGACTGTAGCAATTGTCTAGCGAGATCATCTGTTCGCTCCTTGGAAATAATCAGTTCCCTTCTTAGAGCGTTCGTTTCCTGACGGGCTGCATGCACTTCTGCCCTTAGTTCCCCAAGTAACTGGGCTAGCTGGTCGGTATCCGAGGTTTCCATAGCGCCTGGACGGGAGTTTTGTGGTAGGCTTTGCGTTCTGTAACGCTCACCTGATTCCCGTAGAGGCGCCGGTCTTGACTGGGCATATACCGTATCTTCAAAGGTGATGTGTAACACACGGCTGGCTCTTTGGGCTGGACCTCTGTGCACTTTATGTCTGGCTCGAAGGGTAAGATGTCTGCAGATAGAAAATGTGGGATTAATGAACTGGGTTATTGAATGTCTCTCTCTTCTTCCCTTTCTCTTCTCCTGTAGAACCCCAAAGGTTAACGCTCTCACCTTAGGTAAGTGAACGCCGTGCTCTCCATCTGCCTCGAGGCAGGGTGCTGTAACCAGTTTCTTCACTGGATAAGGGGAGCAGGCCTCTTGACTTCAGAGGACTGCTGTCCGTCGTTTACTGCACGAACGGTAAGTTTCGAGTAATTCTAATGTCTTTAAAGTCTTTAGTAATGATGTCTCTTGTTTTGCAGGGTTCCGGCGATGGCGGATGGCGGGCTGAAGTGAGTTGAAGATGGAGCCCGTGTGATGAATAGAAGCGCCTGGAAGCACGTAAGTAAGCACTTGTTGCCTGCTTCACGATGCGCTCTAACTGTCTTTTTATTTTGCAGGTACAAGTTCGGGGCGGCTGCAGGGTGCCGGAATACCCACTGGGTTAGATGTGGAAAGGAGTAATGGCACGTGAGTATTAAAGTTCCCCAATGTCTTTAAACGCACCTTGTTTTGTCTTTCAGATGCGGGATGCAGCGCCGAAGGCCTCCGGAGCGTGCGAAGAGTTGGTAAGCTTTTGTTTTTCAGATGCCGGAATGCAGTGTGAAGACTTACGGAGCGCACGAAGAGTAGGTAAGCCTTTGTCTTTCAGATGCCGGAATGCAGCGCGAGGCGTTGGTGACAGCCGATGGACCAGGTAAGTGAAGAGTTGTCACTGAAGACCGTAATGTTAACCTGTTCTTTCTTGTCTTTATAGGTGTTGCTGAAGACTGGATTCAGAATGGTAAGCCTTTTTCCTTAGGCCCAGGATCAGATGCAGAAGACACGATGAGCGTTCTGCTGCTGAGGATGCAGAATAACGCAAAGCAAGATTCATCCATCGGGTGTGGTTTAAATAGCCTCCTGTAGTGCTTAGGTGTCTCCTTCCACAGCCACGCCTAGGTAAGAAAAGAGTTCCTGCTTTCCAGAAGAGTTCCAGTGTTCTGAATCTAGGGAGTGGCTCCTGCCCCACCCAACAGGAAAAGTAGTTCCAAACAGAAGAGGATCAGAGACTCAACTGGCAGGCAAGTAAGCAGCATGGTCTGCTGCAGGTAAGTCCACCCAAGCATTATGAGCCCGGCGCTTCCAGCGCTGGGACTGGGCATATTTATGAGCCTGGTGCCACTGGCGCCAGGACTGGGTCCAAAAGGTCCCAATTGGGACTGGTTGGCACTCGGAACCTGGGTTATGGATCTGCTTCCAAGGGAGTTGGGAAAACCCTGACCTTTTGGAAGCAGAGATCATGACACCATCTCATACAATCTAGAGATCTCATGCCCCCCCTCTGATATGTCATATATTGCCCCCATAATAGCATCTGGTTCCTCTGTCAATATTGTTTCAGGCCACGTTTTCTGAATTTTCTGCACCATTCTGTGGTACGTAACATATTGACCTGTATGAAATCCCGCCTCTTCCCCAAGTCCTTCAAAATCCCCAATGGTTCCCTCTTGCCAAATGTCCTCCAACGTAACCAGCCCCACCAATTCCCAATAGGTCCTGATAATCACCCTCAGCTGCTTATCTCCCCCTGCCAGAGCAACCAACGGAATCTGCGGGGAGCATGGGAATGGTTCCTCCATCATCCGGCAAGCTCGACGCCACATTTTCCACCCAAGCATCATCATCCCAGGGCGCTCCTTCATTTCTGACTCAGGCAACCAGATCATTTCCTTTAAGTAAAATGAGGTACAGTTCTGCCCAAACAACCTAAGTTCAGGGGTCTCTTCATCAGAGAGCCACTTGGCCACATATTGCAATTGACCCGCTACATAATAAGCCTCAAAATTAGGCAGTTTGATACCCCCTTTTCATAGAAGTTCTGCAACTTCCATAGCACCACTCTATTCCGGGTGCCATGCCACAGGAAGTCCCTACACATACTGTTCAGCTTAGCAAAGAACTTCTTAGGTATCATATGTGGAATGTTACTAAAATAATGTAGAAGCCTAGGTAGGACCACCATCTTAAGCATTGCCCCTCGTCCCATAATTGCTAGGGGCAACTTCTCCCAAAACTTCATGCATTTCCTGATTTTCTCGATGGCTATCTCGGTGTTGCACTTATGTTCCTCTTCTGCCGTGTGGTACACGTCTATTCCGAGGTAACAGAAAGAACTCACCGCTCACGGTATTTGTAGCACCGGCAACCTTTCTAGAGGGGTTCTCATATAGCCACCGAGCGGGAATATGCTAGATTTTTGGGGATTCACCGCTATGCCGGACAGCCTGGCATACTTCTCCATCACTTCCAAAATATATTGGAGATTTTCTTCCGGGTATTTCAAGTATATTAACAAATCATCTGCATATAAGGATATTAGGTGTTGTTCCCCCCCCACCTCAATATCTATCGTATCATATTGTTGCCTGAGGTATATCACTAGGGGCTCTAGGGCTAGAATGTAAAGCATCGGGGACCAAGGGCATCCCTGCCTAGTACCTCTGCTAAGTTGCCATCTCTCAGATATCACTGATCCTGTTCGAACTCTGGCCAGCGGCTCACTGTATAGCATCTTCGCCCACTTGATGTAACCTGGCACTACTCCGTATCCTCCCAGGGCCGCCAACAGCCATGGCCACTTAACCGAGTTGAAAGCTTTTACTGCGTCTAGTGACACAATCGCCATTTCGCCTTCATTCCTACCCCCCCATTCGACCACCCGGTGGAGTAGCCTGTGGTTGTGAGTTATATTCCTATTCGGGACATAGCCCGTTTGGTCTGGATGAATCAATTTTCCAATTACTCTCTGCAATCTGCCAGGACAGCTGTCAATATCTTACTATCCTGGTTCAGCATCGACAAGGGCCTGTAGGAGCTACAGCTATGCCCTGGTTTATTGGGCTTGGGGAGCGGTATTATGATTGCTTCTCTGAGCGACTCCGGCAACCGTCCCACCTCAAACACTTCATTAAGCATTTCTAGCATTGGGGGGAGCACTTCCACTTTATATAATTTATAAAATTCACTAGGGAACCCATCTGCTCATATATCTTCTAGTGTTTCGATTATCTCCTCTTGGCTGCCCCTCTCCTTATCCTCGTATAGCACCCTGTAATACTCCGCAAATACCTTGTTGACTCCTTCTTGGGTGTCCGCTACCTCGCCATCTTCTCTAGTTATAGTCCTAATCGGGGGTCTAGGGGTTTCGCTCTTTTATAGCCACGCTAGGAGCCGGCCCGTTTTATCTCCTCCTGCATGCTGTCTCTCTATGTACTTTTTATAATTGAGGTTGCAGAGCCTTTCCCAGTGTTCCGCACATTGCTGCTGTAATTTGAGTACTAGCTCCGTATCCACACTGCCACTTCCTAATGCTCTTTCTAGTTCATCCTCTTTGTAGGTCAGCCAGGACCCCACCCTGCAGGCCCCTTGACTTAGCTATGGCAACCCCTCGCATCACCACCTTAAAGGCTTCCCATAGTGTACCCGCCGAGTCAACACTACCAGTATTCACCTCAAAATAATTAATAATCTCATCTCTTATATCCTCTCTAAAGACTGGATCTTTGAGTGCCTCTGCTCGGAGGCGCCATGTCGGAATCCGCACCCTCGGGGGGCAATATTGCCACCCGAGGACCAGGGGCCAGTGATCCGAGAGGACCCTTGCCTTATATTCTATATGGGTACTCTCTGTCATTACATCTTGAGTGGCAAAGACATAATCAAGTCTTGAGTGCAGCTGCTGCAGCGCTGAGTAGTGTGAATATTGTCTCTCATTAGGATGTTTTGTTCTCCACACGTCTGCCAAGCCAAAATCATCTAGCAGCATCTGCAATGCTTTAGCCGCTAGGGTGGGCTTATCAATCCTGTCATCTGACCTGTCTACCTTGGGGTTCATTACACAGTTGAAATCCCCACCCCAAATCACCGCACTACCCACACACGCGCTAAGGTTGGTGCACAGAGTTCTGAAGTATGCCGCCGTGTTTTGATTAGGGGCATACGTATTTACAATGTATACTTCTTTGTTCTCTATCAGCCCTTTCAATATAACCATCCTCCCGTCTGTCTCCACCACTTCCTGTATTAGATGAAACGGGACGTGTGGCGCCACCCAGACAAGCACTCCCCTAGCATAGGCCGAGTATGACGAACCCACCACAATCCCTTTCCATTTTCTCCCAACCAGCTCCAATTTCTCCCGCGTCAGATGCGTCTCCTGTAGCAGTGCAATATCTATCTTTTTCCTTCTCAAATAGAGCATGACCTTATTCCTCTTCAAATAACTGTTAAGTCCTCTGACATTCCACGTTATTATCTTAAGATCTCCCATTGCTCGTTAATACTCTCCTCTCTCTCTTCCAACCAGTCCCTCCCACCCACACAACACAGATACCACACTCTAGCTCTTCCGCATAGGCTCCTGTTTGAACTTAAACTCCCCATAACTATGTACACACCAAACTGCCCGCCTCCCTCCCCTCCTCCCACCCATCCCTTCCCCAACAACACCCTCCCCAACGGTTGCCCAGCTCCATTCCTGGATCTCAGGCATCCCCACATCTAGTCCTGTCTAGCACAAACCTGTGCTCAGGGCTCAGTAGGGTGAAGCCGCCCTAATGGCCACTGAACTACTAATGTTTCGGGGTGGGTTGCCTCCATCCTGTCGCTCCTATTTTCAAATTTCTTACGCTTGTTGTTAATGCTATGCAGCTACCAATTGCATTTTACCCACTATATTCCAGTCCACGCCGAGCACAAGTCTATCATTGTTCAACTGAACTCACTTCCCCAGGATAACCAGGATCACCTTCCCACTTACCCCCTCAATGTCCGTGGCACAAAATCTTTAGTTGTCATGTTCATGCCGGTCCCGGTCCACCTCTTGTTCCAGGCAACCTTGCAGGTCCAGCCATGTCACCACCTCCTCCGGGGTATCAAAAAAAAGTGCCCTGCTCTTATGTAACACCTTTATCTACGCCGGGTACAGAAGCATGTACTTGATGCCCGCTGCACGCAACCTCCTCTTGACGGTCACGTAGCTATATCTCTGCCTCTGCACCAGCATCGTGTAATCCGGGTATGCCGTGACATTGGTGGATGCTCTCTCTATTGTTCCGCCTTTACGAAAGTATTCCAGGATCTTCTCTCTATTTCTATAGTTCAAGATCCTTGCAATGATTGGTCTCAGCGGAGGCCCAGGTCGCGGTTTACTCATTAAGGCGCGATGCGCCCTCTCCACCGTGAACCCCTGCGAGAGCTTGTCTGCTCCTATCTCCTGGAGGATCATGTTCTCCATGTAGCTTGTGGGGTCCTGGCCCTCTTCCCCCTCCGGCAGGCCGACCACCCGTATGTTATTTCTTCTCGCCCTTTCTTTCGCTTCTTCCACCCGATTTTCAAGATTGGCAACCTGCTTTTTTAGTACATGAACTTCCTTTGCATTATTCGCACTGACATCAGTATTGGTCTTAACTGCACCTTCCAGTCCACTCGTTCTATCTGCCAGTGCCCTGACATCTTGCCGTAACAAGGTAAGTTCAGTTCCTACCGTATCAATTTTGTTCTCTAGGGCTGTTCGTAGATCTGCCATTGCCAAGCCCCATTTAGTACTCAACTCTGCTATGGCCTCCAGGATCTGATGCCTGTCTCCTTCTGGGGCTTATTCCACAGGAGTCGCGACCATGCTCTGCGCCGATGTTGTAGGGGTCCTCTGCGTGGGTTGTTTGGTCTTGGCTCTTAATCCTTTCACTGACATAGTACCGCCCTTCATGCGTGTTTGCTCCATCTCCGTATTGTCGCTGTGGCTCCTCCGGTTCTCTCGATCGTTGGGGTGTCTATCTTCTTACTTGCATTTATTATGGCACCTGAAATTGTTACTTAGGTGGATTGTAGCCTCCCATGTATTACTATTCTCACATAATGCTTGTTGGCGCAACTTCGTGACAGGAAGGGTTCTGTGCGTAACTTTTTATTATCTTGCAGGCATCACAATCCGCCCCTTCCACTCATACCTTCCGTGCCAAGTGTCCCTGTAAATACGAGTGATGATACACGGAACCACACCGTATGCGGCACACGATTCTTATGCTGCCCGTTTCCACCACCGCAGCCCGCTCATCTCAGTGCGGCACTCAGCAGTCTTCACAGCCGCCTTATTTCCATAAGCGGGTGGGAGCCGCGCTGCCATGCGACCGCCCACGGGCGCTACTTAGGTGTCCAGCCGGTGCACTACTTTCTAGTATGGCAGCGCAGAACGATGCTCGGCTCTATTGCTTATAGCTGACGTTTCCGCATTCAGCGCTGGTACGACGGAGCCCCGTAGTCTCCCCAGGTAGCGGAGAGCCGCCTTAACCCGCGGCACCTCCTTGCAAGCAATGTAACCCTTAAGCTGCTACATTTATCCAGGCCCGGGGCGTTTTCCCATTGACACAGCACAAGGCGAAGTTTGCAGGCAGCCGCCTCGCTCGTTGTCCATATGCTTCAGCAGCAATCCAGCATCCGCAGGGCTGCGATGCCGCTCCCTTTGTTGTCCGCCATTTTGGCAACAACGTTTCCACATGGCCGCCGCACAGAAAGTCAATTATCTGCCGATCCGCAGACACGGTTGCCTTGCCTTTCTGGATTCCTGTTCTATATATATTCCAACATCCTTTCCTTCCGTTTCAAGCCTTAAAACGCATATTAGTAGCGTAGATTCTCGGATGAGAGTCGGATCACCAAGAGCTCTGCACAGAGATGCGACCTAGTCCATGGCTAGTTAGCCACACCCCCAAGAAATCTATACTAATACCAGTGTACAAGAAGGGCCCAAGGGGTGATCCATCCAACTATAGATTGTTGGCTATGTTGGACGCCCATGGGAAACTCTTCTGTACAGTCCTTCTTGAGGAACTGCATAAGTGGATTAAAGCGTCATCCCTCCTTCCTATTCAGCAAACGGGATTCTGTAATCGTCAAACACACAGCTTTATGCCGCCTCCATAGATTATTCCAGCACTTTCGACAGTGTGGTGAGAGCTGGCCCGCTGGCGTATAAACAAGGGTCGGCTCAGCTTAATTATACAATTTTACACTAACACCTCAGTTGCAATCAGATGAAAAGGCCGGGGCCACTTAAGCAGATACATTTCCACCTGCAACGACCGCAAGCTAGGCTGCGTGCTGGCCCTGCAATTATTTAATCTTTACATTGCTGACTTGGGAGATGCTTTGGCTAAATGTAATAACTATCCACCTTAAATAGCAATTTTTAGGATTTCCTGGTTATCCTATGCAGATGGCATTGCCCTGCTCGGTCTTACCCCCTATTGGACTGCAGCACTCCTCAACTTTGCTGGAGAAATATTCCCTGGAAAACAATTTAAAAATAAATATCACCAAGTCTGAAAAATTGTTAGTAGGAAGATCAGGCTCCACAAAAGATGTAACTGGAAGATGGGGGGGCAGCTCTATGGATCAAGTTAAAATATACATCTATTTGGGTATTTTGATCGCCCCAACAGTTTCTGCTAAATTTCAACAGGATTATACCATTTTGAACACCCTGAGTAGATTTGGTCTCATTAAATCCTTTGTGCAGACAAAAGGGGGACACTCTCTGGAGGTAATAATCTCTGTTTATAAGACTATTATATTTTCAGCTGTACTTTACAGTCTGGAAACCTTTACAGATAAGCAGTTGCAGTGGCTAAACATACTTCAGGGTAAACTATGGCGACGAAATCTTGGGCTTGCTCTGTCCACGCCAATAGAGGCAATTTGCACGGAGCTAGCGTTCTTATCATTGACAATCATGCTTGCAATAAATAGAAGTGTGCTATCGAATAAAATACTTACTGAGGAGGCAATACGTTATTTGGCTGCCATGCACCCAATGGTACGGCTTCATCTTACAAGTCTCACGCAATGAGAGCATTGTATATATCTCGCCTTATGTTTCACAAGCAGATAAATTGGTCTCTGGTGGACTATATTGATAAAGGTATTGTTATGGTCAGGAGAACATTGGTAAATAAGGTTTATGTATGGGATTGTTCCAATACCTTTTCCCATTTACATGGGAAACAAATCTATGCTGAATTTTGCACAGCAATCTTTTCCTTATCTAAAACCTAAGGGTTAATATTAGGACCACCATTGACCAAAATATCTGTCGGCTTACTATGCTCCTTGTCTAAATCTATTGCCCACTCGTATGATTATGGGTCCTAGTGAGTGTACCCCGATAGACGAAAGGGGATGCAGGACATGTCCGCCTCATATGAGGACATTAGACATGTGTTTACGCAATGTCCTAACCTTGTGCTGCTATATAAGATCCATTACAGCAAATTTGTAAGCAGTTTGGAAAGCATTGCCGGAAACCAATTTTGGGCCTCTATTGTCAGTGCTGAATCGAATGTCATCATAAATGCTGCATATATGCTTTGGAAAGGGTCAGTATGGAATGGAAAGCAAATTAATCACAGGGTAGCATCCATGGATTTTCTTATATGATTGTTCCATTTAATTTGGATTTGAAATGTTTTATTTTCTATCCTACGTGTGCAATGATCAAGTGTTTGGTAGTGTATTCCTTCGAAATTAGCATTGTATATTTTTATTCATTGAGAGATCTCATTTGTCAGACATATCTTAAATGTGTGTTTAGAAAAGTATAAAGGTTTAATTGTAACCAGATAAACTTAAAAATAAAGAAGGGATTGCAATGGATATGATGGAACCCATAAAACCAAATAAGTTGAGAAATCAATTTATCCTAGTAATAGGCCTTTATTACAAGTCGACGGTCCGGAATCTGGTTTTTCCGTGAAGGCGGTGACACCGTTTCCACAAGCATGTGGAAGTAAGGTGTGATTACAGTTTGCCAGTCGCGCGCAACACACCATCGCAAAAACGGGGTTACCGCCGTAGCACAAACACCCACAGAGACGGATGCACTGGGTAAAATGGCAGCAGAACATCCGTTTCTGCCACCTCCGCACCGGAAACAGAAATACCGGTTCTGGAAACACAGTGATTGCGAAAACCGAAAAGAGAGCGGCGGCCATTACTTAAACCACAATCCACTGCAATCCCCAGTAACCACTAGGCCTACAGCTCCTGTGGCTTGCTACAAAAAAACCACTGAGATGACATCCAGGATCCCAGCCACCCACCAGCGCAAACCCCGCTTCTTTGAGGCTGAACTGACAGTGCTCGTTGAGCACATTGTGGACAATGCGGCACAGCTATTCAGTGCAGATCAAAGGCACAGCGCACAGCAGAGGCAGAAGGAAATCTGGGCAGCCGCTGCACAGAAGTGCACAGCAGTCGGTGTGATAGTTCGCACAGTGAAGGACTGCCACAAGTTCTGGGACGATCTGCGACTGTGTGTCTGCAACCTCATGGCAGTACACAGGCAGCACAGCACTGGCACAGGAGGGGGGGACCACCTTCACCTCTGAAGCCCCAGACCTGGGAGGAGAGGTGCAGCAGCATCATGCACCTAGAAGGGATTAAGGGAGTTGGTCAAGCAGAGGTCAGAGCTGGCACACCTGCCGAGGCTGGTAAGTACACAGAGTGCAAAGTCATGAGTGTGAATGATGGAAGACCCCCCGCCCCAGGCAGGGCCTAGAGGCACACATCACATCCACCATTGCCCCCCCCCAGCCAGGGTCTATAGGCACACAACACATCCACCATTTACCCCACCACACACAACACACGCCCATGTGACAACACCACCTGGAAAGGCAGGCGGTGTGCAACTGTGTGCAAGCCGTGATCCACACACCTGAGTGCATCACCCATAAAATGTGTGTACATGCAAGTGGACCAAGTATGAGGAGTGCTTTGCATGTGAATGGCCCATTCACATCCTGTCACACAACTAACAGCATGCCGTACATTCCCCCACAGGCACATCAACCGACAGTGACTCGGCACAACAGCCTACGCCAAGGGGGACTGCACATGGCTGTCGGACAAGGCCATCCCAGGACGCCAATGTCTCCACCTCCGGCACACAGGCATCTGCCACAGTGATGGTGCCCGATGACACAGACACCTCCATCCCTGCTGCACCTAAAGTCCAGCATGTGGCAACACAAAACACACCTGCTGCCACTCCCATTGCACCCACCAGTGGCCCTCAAGCAACCAGCGACAATGACGCAGCCAGCGTCGAGTCTGCGCCGGGAGAACAGGGCACTGATGCACCTGACAATGCGAATGATGGGGGACAGCACTCCAGAACAGGTGGCCATATTCAGCCCAATGGGACCTCACGTCCATTGCGGTATCTCACACCTTCCATCCCGGAAATCTGCGCCCGCCTACAGGGCATTGAGTCGCACGAGGCAAGCCTGACCCAGCTTGTGGAGCAACAGCTCCAGGAGGCAAGGCAACAACTTGAGGAGACTTGACTATAACGGGAGAGCACTGTCACCTCCGTGTGCCGCCTCTCACGTGCAATCGGGCGGTTTGCCACGACGAACATGGTGTTATCACGGCGGGTCAGGGAGGGGAATAACATCATGTCCAATATTGCAGAGTCAATGATGGTTGCCCAGCAGGCTTACCTGGGCCATGTGCCACCTACAAACCCTGCATTGCCCTCTGGCAGCAGCACACCCTCTAGTTTGGATACCAGTAGCCCTCGTAGGAGGTTATCACGGCTGGCAGGACCCTCTAGAAAGGACATCCATGGGCACAAGCGTGGATGAAAATCGGCTGGGCATTGCAGAACTGTTCTCCCACTGGTTGTGATGGGCTATGGGTTGGTGGGTGGTTATGTTGGGGTGGTGGGGGGTCCTTAGTGGGGTTAGTCAGTTGGGGCCTGGTCGGTGGGTGTGTATGTTGGGGTGGTGGGGGGGCAGTGTGTTTTTGATTACAATCCAATACCTGTTTCCCCTGTTTATTCTAAAATACATTGGTGTCAAAATGCAAATGACGAGTGGACAATCTTATTTGGTGTGTATTCCAACCATTTACTGTAGTGCCACCACATGAAGTGTTGAATGTGCACAGGAATTGTATCAGAAAAAAATGTGTATGAGTGCTGCACATGCATGTTGTCCATCAATGGCATCCCTGCCTGGTAGAGCACCCATCCCATCACCATCATCCTCATTGACTGCCTCGATGTCCGGGGGCAGTGGAATGTTCCTGCGTATGTACACATTGTGCAACATTGCACATGCAAGTACTATTTTCCCTGTCTTCACCGGGCTGTACTGCAATGAGCCACCTGATCTGCTCAGGCAGTGGAACCTGGCCTTCAGCAGTCCAAAGGTCTGCTCTATCATGCCACTTGGGCGTATGTGTGCATGGCTGTAGGTCTGCTCATGCCTGTTCCGTGGCTGTCGTATGGGCATCATCAGCCATGGCGTGAGTGCATATCCGGCATCACCTGCATGGGAGTGAAGGCAAGGGCACATGTTACTGTTTGTGGGAGTACTGTCTGAACCAGATGGAGTCCACTGATGCCACATATGGTAATCCGGTGTGTGAATCATCTATTGAGCTCACTTGGATCACATCACTATGCTGGGGTCTATGATGCTTAGATTCGTGGAGCAATGTTGGGCAACAACATGTTCCAATCATTGTAATGCACATGAGTTCTGATGTGGTGAGTGACTCCTGTATTGTGACGGCTACGTTCCATCGGGCGGGCAGGAGCCCGGCCCGTATCCTCCTCGGAGCACCAGGAAAGAGACTCAAACGTCGGAAGAAAGGTGTTGTGTTCCTGCTTTGGGCACCCTCCACCCCCATCCACTTCCCTGCAAGTGTTTTCCTGCTACTATTCACGTACCATAGTGAATATTTTCCCTTTTTTGATGCAGTACGATCCACCACGGCCACGAGGAAGAGTTAAAATGGCGGCCACGTCGGTTGCCTAGCAACAAGCAACAGCTGACGAGGCGCAGGCCATTGGCCCATCACTCTTACTTCCTTGCCACGGCAGCGCCGGATGGCGTTAGCCGGCCTGCCCATCAAGACACCCTAATAAGGCACAGGCCTGTCTGTGCCTGTCCGTGACCGTCAGACCGCCACCAACATAGATCCCTGCCTAAACGCCCACCTCTCATCATATGTGATCCCCTACCCATTGCTAAACCCACCAATCCATGGTGCAGCACCTACTCTGATGAGCTACAAACATGTGTTTAATCTATCATTCAGCTGCGCCTGACCCTAAAATGGCCGACGCAATGCGTAATGAATCCGAGGCTCGTCCCTGTTGTTAAACAACTACTGGGATCCAGCGCAACTTTACTGGGAGCAAGCGGTCCCCCCACCGTATTGAACACCCATGACGAGGCCCAGCTCACCATCCACATAAGGTACTGTCCAGTTGTCAATGTTTCTACTCAGCTCGGTGCTTGCCAGTAGAACGAACCTTCATCCAACTTACCGTACAATTGTGCCCATTTTGTAATTTTGTGATTTATGCATCTCTGCAACCTTGCCCACTGCTTGTTTTCTCACCAGTTGTATTTTTTTTCGAATCTATCCCACGCCTCATATTGCCTCAAATCCAATTTGCTCATTGTGCTACTTTGTGACCCTGCCCATAGCGTGCCCGCACTAGTTGTACTGCTTTTGAATCCAAATTGCATATTGTGCTACCTTGTGACACTGCCCTTAGCTTGTCTGCACCAGTTGTACTGCTTTTGAATCCAAATTGCATAATGTGCTATTTTGTGTCCTTGCCCATAGCTTGTTCACACCAGTTGTATTGCTCTTGAATCTAGTTTACCTACAGTACTACCTATTGTCTATATTCTCCCCAACGTGGGTCAAACCTTGAGCCAGAATAAGGATATCAACCGGCCTATAGCATTATCTGAATATCGCCTACTGGCACTCCGCCATGACCTATTGCATATCTAACCTAACCTAGCCCACCATCAGAGCACTATGTCCTCATTCCACAGAGCAACGCTCGCCCTGGCCTTATTTCTCCCCTTAGTTCACCCAGCCACCCCATCTCTCTTTTTGTCACCGTCCTTATCCGCATTCGACTTCAAACCAACGTCCTCATCACCACTTAACACTGCACCCATTGAGTCACTCGAGCCCTCTCTCACACCACTGACACCCCTTATCCCACTCTCAATCCATTCAAGGAACCTAAGACTAGGTCCCGGTTCCTCAACCACAAAGCCATTGCCCGGTCCAAAACTCCTCAACCTATCTTGCAAAATCTGACCACCACCTTATCCAATATAACCCTCCCTACCACGGACGGGTCCACAAAGCCTCTCAACTCGTCGCC
Source organism: Ambystoma mexicanum (assembly GCF_040938575.1). Lineage (NCBI taxonomy): Eukaryota > Metazoa > Chordata > Amphibia > Caudata > Ambystomatidae > Ambystoma > Ambystoma mexicanum. The sequence continues at coordinate 968,913,327 of NC_090933.1, read as the reverse complement.
TCCACAACCTGCCAACATTAAAGGAGCCCTGATCAATGTCTGCACCCTTGTGGCCCATGCCCCCGAGATCGCTGATCTCATCATTGCAAATAGCCTAGACCTCTTGGCAGTCACGGAAACCTGGTTTCATCAAGCAGCAGGACCTGCACTCTCCCTTGCCCTTCCTGAAGGCTACACTATCATTAGGGCAGACAGAACGTCCGGCAAAGGAGGAGGAGTTGCATTCATTGCCAAAACTCATCTAGCCCTCAGAGCGATGCCACCCACCAGCTTCCCCTCTGCAGAACTCCTTTCAGTAAAACTCACCCTCTCTCCTACCCAAACTATACTGCTGCATCTTATCTACTGGCCCCCAGGATCCCTTCTCTCCTTTGAAGAGGACATCCTGAACCTCCTGTCCACTAACACTAAACTTGGCTCCCAAACCATCGTCCTGGGAGACATGAACCTTGGCCTCGCTGACCCCAACGATCATCAAGCTCTAGCTGTGGACAACTCGATCTCCAACCTAGGCTTCATACACAGAATCACAACACCCACCCACTCCAAAGGCAGACCCTTGGACTGGGTCGCTGACCTGAACTGCTCCCTATTCATTACCCAAAATTAACCTGTTGCCTGGTCAGACCACCACCTCATCCTATTCTCCATCCCTGGACCCTTGCCAACTAAAACCTCATTAGCACCCCCTCCTTATCCAGAAATTGTCGTAATACTTCCATAATCAGCCTCCAGCCGCTCTTCAGCAACATCCTCAACGAAGCCATATTCAGCAACTTGAACCCACCCAACCTGGTAGATTTTTACAATAACACTCTCAAATCTGCTCTAGACCTGGCAGCCCCTCTCAAACTCGGGAAAGCCAAACCCCTGGCCCACCTCAACAAATGGTTTACACCTGAATTAAAAAGCCTCAGAAATATGAAAAGATCTGCAGAATCCACCTGGTGCAAATCCCTCTCCATCACCAACAAAATTGCATTTAGGTCAGCATCCACTGCCTACAAAGCGGCTATCCTTCTAGCCAAAAAAGAAACCAACAATTCCAGAATACAGAATGCCAAATCCAGCTCCAAGGAACTCTTCAGCATCCTCAAAGAACTCAAATCCCCCGCACCTCCCACACAAGATTGCATCAAAGATGCAGCTTGGTGTACCAAAATTCAGCAAGCACTTGCAGATAAAATGACCTTGCTCCAAAATAAGATTAGCGCTAAAAAGACAAGCCTCTCCTTGGTATCACAACAGGCTCCTGACTCATGCACCCCTTTCAGTTTCTCTCAAGTCACCCCGAAAGAGGTCGAGGACATTATAAAAAGCTTGAAACCTTCACACTGCCAAGGCAATATCTGCCCCACCACCATGATTAAAGAAGGCGCCAAAGATTTTGCCCCCTTCATCACTGCGCTAATCAACTCCTCATTCACAACCAACAAGGTACCCAACAACCTTAAGGAAGCTTGGGTTATGCCCCTACTAAAAAAAACAATCTTGATCCCAATATCCCCACCAATTACAGGCCTATCACCACAGTCCCATTCCTCCTAAAAATTCTGGATCGGGTGGCCTATCTGCAAATACAGAAGCACCTAGAGGAGAATTAACTCCTCGGACTTAGACAGTCTGCTTTCCGACCCAGACATGAACCCGAGACAGCCCTCCTTGATCTAAAAATCCAAATGGATGAGGCAAAAGACAATGGCAAGCTAGCAATCTTCCTACTCCTAGACCTATCCGCTGCCTTCGACCTTGTCAATCACCAAATCCTCACCAAACGCCTGACCACAGCAGCAGCGTTCTCCACTAATGCTTCCGATTGGGTTAAATCCTTCCTCTCTAACAGAACAATCAGAGTTTCCTCAGCCTCTGCTGACCCTACACCAATTCTCTGCGGTGTCCCACATGGTCCTGTGTGTCACCCACCCTCTATAATATTTTTACAAAGCTCCTCTTCGACCGCCTGGATAACTTGGGTGTCATCTACACCAACTATGCAGATGACACTCAAGTTCTCATCCCACTCACTGGCTGTTACAATCACAATTCCAAACTTCTAAACACCATCTACCTCGAGATTCAAGCCTGGATGGCTACTAACAATCTATGCATCTACGATGACAAGACAGAGCTCATGATTGTGGGTACCCAGACACGCCTGAATAAACTCAACCCTAGTTACTCATCTTTTGTCATTGACGGCAACACCATCACTGTCTCCAAAGAAATAAAGACACTGGGGTCTACCTTGACTCAACTCCATTGCTCAAAAACAGGTAAACAGTGTGGCCTCATCCATGGCCTACACCTACAAACTCATCTACAGCTGCAAAGCCTCCCTGTCCACTAGTAGTTGCCTCATGTTGGCCAGAGCACTTGCTCTATCCAAACTCAACTACTGTAACAGTCTCTTCCTGGGCTCTTCTGAACGCAACCTAAAGAAACTCCAGGTACTCCAGAATAACTCTCTCAGACCAGCCTCAGCCTTCCAAGATCTTGTCACATCTCCACACATAGACAGAACGCCAATTGGCTTCCCATCCGTAATAGAATCACACTACGTACACTGGCCATCACACATAAATGCCTCACAAACCCAGCCCCAAAATACCTGGCAGACAAATTCTGTAAGCACCAACCTATACGAATTAGCAGATCCACCCGGTCCCATAAGCTGTTGGTACCAAGATTCAATCTAAAAACAGCCGGAGGAACTAGCTTCCCAGTTCAAGCTGCAAAACGCTGGAATTCCATTCCCATTCCCCTCAGACAAGAACCTTCCTTCCTCACCTTTAAAGCCAACATAAAGAACTGGCTGAGCAACAAGGCTCCTCACCACGATGCCCCTTCCATCCCTCTGTCGATTTTTGTCCCCTTGGTAACACTATGCCTATCTTACCACTCTTTACCAGTATGTTGTCCGCTTCACCCACATGTAACCAGGGTCCAGGATTGTCTATATTGCTCTGGATTGTAAAATGCCTGCACTTAGTATGTATGTATGTATGTAACCACTAAGTCTTTCAAGCGCCCAGCTATCCCAGGGTTTTGGTGCGCGATACAAATAATAAACAATAACAATAACAATGTAATGGGCAGATCTGCATCAGACAGGCACACATCTCTGCAAAGATGTGACTACTGCACCCTGCACGAGATGCGCCCGTCTTGTGCATGGGAGTAGCAAATGTACATTGGGTGGGGGAGTGACTCACATCCTCATGTTGATATTGCATGTAGTGCCAACCCATGGGTAGGGTGTGCATGGAGATAGGCAGAGCATGTTCTTGAGTGACATGGCATGGGGCAATTCTGGACTTGTCGCAGTGAGCTGTGTGGATCCAATACACAGGGGTCATGCATTGGCAGTTGTGCTCGCCCAACTGCCTGGGACACTGTGGGCCTTGACTGCCCCCCCCCAATACATAGGGGTCATGCATTGGCAGTTGTACTGGCCCAACAGCCATGTGCTTTGTCCCGCATAACGTTCCATGTAGAGTGGCAATGTTGAATTACACAAGACCATAGAGTCTTGTGTGGACCTCGGGAAACATGCACTGCAATAGGTGATAACTTGTTGGGCATCGCAGGCCATCTGGATGTTCAGTGAGTGGAATTACTTCCAATTGCGGTACACCGCCTCAATTGCATGTCTAACAGTCATCTCCACCTGCGTGCAATCTAATGCACCTATGCAATTGGGGATGCCTGCAATGGTATGGAAGGCCACTCTGGTTGCAATGACCTGGGCAGGGGAA